>NW_020884884.1:1104366-1421629 GCF_003945725.1 Corapipo altera
CTCTCTCTTTCTCTCTCTTTCTCTCTCTTTCTCTCTCTTTCTCTCTCCCTCTTTTCTTCTCTCTCTTTCTTTCCTTCCTTCTTTCCTTCTTTCATTCTGTCTTTTTTTCTCTCTCTCTTTCTCTCCCTTTCTCTGTACTAGCTCTCATCACATGCTTTTATCAGCACTTGAGAGCTTTTAAGAGAGAAGAGAAATGTCACCAATGGGGAAACCAAGTCACCAATTTTAGACGGCAAATCAGTGGCAGAACTGGAAATAAGGCTGTGTTTTCTAATCCCAGTATCTAAAATGCTGCTTGATGCCTTACAATGATTTGGCAGGCTGAAAGGCATTTTTCTAACCTAATGCATATCCTATGGTTTCGGTATCTTCAGCTCCTTGGAGAGCTACCAAGAACTGCTCTCCAGCGAGCTACAGGGAGGTAAAGGTCCATCCACTGGAGGATGTGCTTGGCTGCCTCCAGGCAATGTCACCAGCTGCGAGGAGAGCTGGGATTCAAAACTCTATCTACCCCATCCTAACCTTTCAAAAATTTGCTTTGTGTTATATTTCCACAGTTCCTAGTTCCAGTTTTTGTTGTATGTGCAATAACTGAATGAGAACTCAGGCTGCTGAAGGACATTTATCACAGGACACTGCAGGTGCTATTTCCGTGGGGAAGGGTTTGTGCTTCTTTGTGTATTTCTATTCTTACATTCTGCATGAAACCTAATCTGAAGCACTTCAATAACAGCTGGAACTACCGGAAGATTTCTTTGAAAACTTTCATGAGATCAGGTGTTTTTTATAGATAAAACACCTTATGACTCTATTGGAAATGAGGAGTCCTAATGATTATGCCATGCACTCTGGATTCCCAGAGGGGAGTATTTTTAGGCCTGCCATTAACACTACAAGCTCTAGCCTGTCAGCTCTCCAGCAGGCATTTAAGCTTTCCTGAAAACTGGTTGTGTGTTAGCTTCACAAGCCCAGTGATGTACTTGGCTTGGTGTGCCCAGCTCCTGGGCTGATCAGCCAAGCACGCACACTGCATGGCTCCTCCAGGCACCCTCGTTGCCTGCAATGCCATGCTCTGCTCCATCTCCTCTGGCATAGCCTGCTAGACAATGCCAAAGTTGGTAGGGAACTCAAAACACTCAATAAAATTGTCATGGCCTTCAGTAAGGAAGGGCAGGTGGGTTGGGATAGGCAGGAGAAGAGAAAGCTCTGGGTAGACCTTCTAGAACCTTCAAATACCTAAAGGAGCCTACAAGAAAGCTGGAGAGGGATCTTTTACAAGGGCTAATAGTGATAGGACAAGGTGTAATAGCTTTAAACTGAAAGAAGGTAGGTTTGGATTAGATATTAGGAACAAATTCTTTATTGTTAGGGTGGTGAGGTAGTGGCACAGATTGCCCAGAGAAGCTGTAGCTGCCCCATCCCTGGAAATGTTCAAAGCCAGGTTGGATGGGGCTTGGAGCAACCTGGTCTAGTGGAAGGTGTCACTGCCCATGGCAGGGGTGTTAGAACTAGATGAACTTTAATAGTCCCTTCGAACCAGGCCATTCTGTGATTCTGGTTATGTGTGTGACAGGGGCTTAGGGAGGTGATTGGGAAGCTGAAAGCAGTGGGGCCATTGAGAGGAAAAACATCTCAGGGGGTATCAGGAGGGAAAGTAAAGGATAGAGTAAGAGAGAGGACCACATATTTGTTCCTGAATTTGAATTAGAAAGAAATAGGATAGGTTAGTGCTGGGAGGATCAAGAGATGGTAAAAGGATTAACTGTGAGCAAGGAGGACTCTAGAGAGGAAGGGCCTTTACACCAAAAGAGAGCTAAAAGGCAGAAAAACCTCCCAAACCCCAACAAACAAAACCTCTCCCCCCCCAACAAGCCCCCCAAAAAACAAAAACCAGAAAAGGTATGGGGGGGAAGCTGTGAAAAGGAAAATAAACACAATGTCTCTGCTAGCCTGGAGATGTGAGACTAATTTTGGTTTCAGCCTCCTTAGGATTTGACTATTGGGAAAACAAGAATTTTTTTTATTTGCTTTTAAGACACTGTAGGGCAGTTCTTGCCAAAGGAGGGACTTGCAGTCAAGAATTTGGGGTAAAAAAAATAAAAAAGAATGAGACTGCATGTGTAAGATGTAACACCTGTGATTACATAAAATGCTATACAAATATTTAGGGAGTATAAAGGTCCTGCAATGGGTTGTTGCTGGATCAGTTAGGCCCATTATCTTAGAGAGACTCAAGTACTCTTGCCCGCCTTTTCCAGTGCTGGTATCCATGGCATATGGGAAATCTCCGAGCAATCCAGCTATCTATAGTTCCTACGTAACATGTAAAATTTAAATGCCAAAGAAAGACTTTCTTAGAAACCAGAGTATACTTGACATGCTATTTAGACAACCAGTATTTCAGGATAAGAATATAGAGATATGGACTGCAGCCAGAAAGATAAATATATATGGCCACAGCACAATGTGACTGAATCCCATCTGAGACTTGCCAGTACTATGTCTGTATAAATGTCTGCTTCCCTCAGTCAGAGACTTGGCTTCAAAGGATGTATCCCATGAAGGCAAAATGCTGCTGCAAACTCTTGGAGCTAGGAAGGTGTTAAAACCTCAGCCAAAATATGAAGCTGTATTACATAAGGTTTGGAAAAGTGCAGATTGCCTCTTCTTTGCTAATCTGTCATAGCCATCTGCTGGCTTGCTTTTGTCTCACAGCAAATACAAGCTGGTTTAAGTTAGTTTACTGGGGTTTTAGGTTGTGGTATTGGTTGGGGTTTGGTTTTTTTTGTTTGTTAGTTTGTTTGGTTGGTTTTTTAAGTGGTTCAGTTACTACGTACTGTTCGAGGAAGGAGTGTGCCCAAGGAAAGTTACTACCAATTAGTTGGCATGGCACACTGTCCTGTGTTGGAGCCCACAGACTTGGGAACAGCTCATCAGTCATAAAATAATCCCTATTTTAGCAGACTATAAACTCTGAAATGTGACAGTGCTGGTATTTAAAAAAACTTTCTGTTTTTGTAATTCTGGCAAAAAAAAAAAAAAAAAAAATCCAGTGGATACAACTGTTGCCCAGTGTGCTTTACCCAGGAGTGTTTGAAGAGGGATACGGGGCTGTGGCTCAGAGCAGTGATTCAGGGAATATGCTCCCTGAACATGGGTCATGCATATTTATCAGAAAATCATAGAATACTCTGCATTGATAGGGACCCACAAGGGTCATCAAATCCAACTCTGAAGTGAATGAACCCACCATCTTGGTGTTATTGGCACCATGCCCTTACCAACTGAGCTGATCTCAGGTGTAAGCATTGCTAAAATGCTATGAAGAAATCACTTTGTTTGTTTTTTCTCCGTTTTTAAAATTGAATTACTTATGAGAAGTAGTCAGAACCATTTGAGCAGGCAGAAGAGATGAGGATTGGATTGAGCAAATAGATCAAACTCCTTCATTTTCTATCCATGTTGCTCTTGGGACTATCTCATTGTCTGACATCATGTGTAGAAACAGTACAAGCTTTGGCATTGCATGCAGGCTGTGCTGTGAATGTAACATCCCCTGAAAGAGAAATGTATCGCATAAAATACTTTCCCCCTACCTGTAGGCCCTCAATTTGGTTTGCACATGTTCCATCAAGCTGCCTTGACTGGATGTACCCGTTACTGTCTCTTTCTCTGCCATCATTTGGAGGGAAGCTGCTGCTGCCCACTCTGCAGAGCCAGTTATTCGCAGCCAGCAGGCCAGCTGCAGTCAGAAACTTCATAAATGCCATTAATTTGGAGCCCTGCTCTGCAACAAGTCACTCCAGTTATGTAGGTCCTGCACCTATTTATAATCTAGCAATCTGTCGCTGGGGGCTTTGTGCAATTCTTTGCTATGTGCCACGTGGGTTGTAATGTAATAGCTGAGTATATTATAAGATTTCCTCTAACACATTTTAGAAGCAGCAGGTGCAGTGTCAGCAGACTGCTCTGATAATAAAGTGCAGGTAAGGTGGGAGCTGCTTTGTGTAACACTCCCTCCTGGGAGCCAGCTCTTTGCTACATCATCTGACATTTAGACAGTGGTTTATTACCTGCTCCTCTGTGTCAGTGAGCTCTCAGCTGGAACAGCCACAAAAGATGAAATATATTGATGGAGAGGTGTCAGTTTTGCAATAGTGAACAATTGTGATGTTCCCTTGGAGTTTTTCCATGCAAAACCTGGGGAGGAGACATATCACCGTCTACTTCCCCCCAAAGCAGAGTAGGTGCTGTGGGGATGAAACCTCACCACTAAGAAACTCCACAGTCCAAGACAAAATGGTTCAAGACATGCAGGAGACCACAAGGGAATAACAAAATGGTAATCAGTGTCACAAACAGAGGACCTAGGGCAACCTACAAGCTGTCAGGTTGTTGGGTAACTTGGCAAGAGAGTGCTGCAATCGAGATACTTTGTAGATGCTTGTAGGAGTTTCTCAAAAAAAAAAAAAGAATTTTTTCTCAAGACACTCTAGCCTGCAGGAAGTACACTGGGGGCTTTGGGAGTCAAACTTCAAAATGAAATTAGTCTTGGGGAAAGAACTGTTTGCTTATGTAGGTTCTTACTTGTGTGTTCTGCCATAGCCAAAAGCAGGTGAGACTGGAGCTTGGAGAAGTGAGGCCTTTTGTTTCTGCCTGCACAAGGAAACTGGGCGAAGGGACAGAGAAAGGGCTGTGATCTGGCTACTTCAGGGAAATTCTCTGTTGTCTGCAGTTGTCTGCTTCTTCTAATCCTCAACTGCTTGTTTCATATTGTGGATTTGAAGCTAAACAAGCACCTCATGTATGGGCTTGCTCAGTCCAGCCAGATACCTTCACAGCTGCTTCATGGCCCCTGAGATGGTTTTAAGTGATAAATTGTAAAGCTGATATTTTATGCGCCATACAGACAGGTTAGAAAATGCTCAGGTTTTGTGTGGAGGTAGATTCCCCAAATGCTCAGCATTCACCCAGCACGTACATGGCGTTGGTTGGGATATGTGATGCAGAGGGTGTTGCTCTGGGTGATGGGTTTTGTGCCTGTCAGAGCTCAGCGCTGCTCCCGCAGGCTCGGTCTGCAGCTGTTGCAGTCCGCGGGAGCGCTGGCTGGTGCTGCTAAAAGGAGAACCCCCTGGTCTGGGGGACGGCCGAACTCAGATCCGCCTCCCATGCGTAGTGCCCTGGGAAAGGGAATACATTACACCTATTATTGATGGTGACTTGAAGGGAAGCCAGGGTATCCCACATGTGAACCTTTGAGGATAAAGGGAAGGCTACTTCGTGCAGTGCTGGCTGAGGGACAGCTGCAGCTGCCTGTGCCTGCTACATTACCTAAGAAAGGATTCTCAAAAAAAAAGCACCCCAAATCAACATTTTTCTTTTCTCTTTTCATAAGCCAAAGTTATAGGCTAAGTGTAAATTTAAGGGAAGGCAAAGACTTCCTCTAAGAAGAATGGTTGAGGTAGTCTGGGGCAAGGACCTGGTGAGGAAAGCACTGAGACAGGGATACGCTGGGGGAAGGAGGACAATGGCACAGGAATAGTGAACTTATAGAAAATGGAGGGGCTTGTGAGGGATCTGAGTGCATTGAGGCAGAACTGAGTCTGGAAAAAAAGCCAACATAAGCAAAGAGTCAGCAAGTGAGAGGCAGAGAGTAAAGAAACCTGCCCTAGAAAGAGTCCAGGAAAGAACAAGACAGAATGACCTGAGCACTAAAGCATGGACTGCACAGGGTCTGAAATGCTAAGCCTTTGTCCTCTGCTGCCATAAAGCAGCTGCAGAGTCTGGAGCGAAGAACTGGGCCTCAGCATACTCTGCTCACTGAATGCCATGGGATGACCCACTGAGCCTCTCTGCAGCTGAAGGGCAGAGAACTCTTTTGGGTTCCTGTATCCTGCTGAATCTCAGTGAAGAGACGTCGTGTAGGGTACCACAGGCAAACAGTCACAACGTTTGGTAGATGAGATATGGGACATCTGGTCTGTGGGAGAAGGGGAAGGTTTGCCTCAATAGCTCCTTCTTGAATAAAACAGAGGCTTGGGAAAAAAAGTAACATGGCATCATGCAATTAAAGATTCTTACGACAGATAAGATTACTTTAATTTCTCTCTCCAACCAAATTTTGAGTGCTTGGCTTTTTAGCCTCAGTGCTTTTTGGTGGATATTTGAGGATGTAATGTAGCTATGGAATTCCATACAACAGAAGAGGACAATAATTTGTTCTCACCTTGTAAAGTATTTATGGGATTCACGAAAGGATCTCCAGTTGGTAACCCCGTGTCTTGGCCTTTGAATCCCCTAATGTTTATTCTCTAGCATGATGCAATTCCATTTCAAAAAGGGTTTCCATCTCAAGGGAAACCCAGGCTTTAAACCAGGCAGACAGATTTTGCCCCTCTCTCCTATGACATCTCTTGCAGGTGAATATTTGTATTGTTTGGTTTTTCAAATTAGACAAAGGAATCTGTGAAAATGCAGTGCTTCTCAGGGGTATGATGTAATTCTCATTGTGTCATAAAATGGTAGTAATTCATGGGGCCCTGCCTGGTGCTACAATGACATGAATTTCTCCTGCCTGCAAAACGTGTTTGGAGATGATGTAGCCCTTGCAGGTTCGATGCCATGGAAAGGGGGAAGGGGAAAAGTTCTGATGAGCTTTAACACAGTTCTTATACTCAACTCTGTCACTCTCATTTTTTTTCCTGGTCTACTGGCACCTGAACATTTTGTCCTTCAGAAAATGATGAAAAGCTGTTCCTGGGGCTGAACCCTGAGGAATTAGTGTGGAGGCAGGACATGGTTTGCTGTGTACAGGGCCCTGCCTGTGAATTTTGGGGGAATAGCTTTTGATGAAGACTGGCTATCTGGAACAAAGGAGAAGTGGTTGATCCAGCACACGTGCCTGCTGTGTTTAATCAGCATTACAGAGAGATTGAACCAAGATCCCCATGAGATGCTGCTCAGCCAAGCTTTCACACACAGGGGGATGGCCATGGTGAGGTTATACGGCAGGTGGGAACAGTGGAAACAATGCCCTGTAATCCCACCTCTACCCACACTTCCACCCACAAGCGTGACACAAGAAACCTGCCCAGCCATCCAAACAGTTGCCATGGCTAAAATGTGCTGCATTGTTTCCAAAAACTGGATGAAACACCCTTATTTTTACACAGGATGATTTACATGTAGATAATCATGTAAGCTCGCAGCTGTTAAATTCCTTACTAGGAGAGCAGGCACACACACTAGCTCCCAGGCTACAGGGTCCTGCATGTGGTAGTTTCCATAGCTTGTCATCTGAGGGGGAGATAAGGGTTCAGCAGTGACTACCAGGAAAAGGGATAAGTGGTTAGAGGCAAATCTTGCCACCTTCCTTCAGCCAGATACACTGATTGCCGGACATCAGCAGCACCGAGCTCGTGGTACAGTGATTTATACTATGGGTTAGTTATCCTGTCTAGTTGTTTCTATGCACAGGACAGAGGTAAATTAAAGACCTGCATAGCAATGAACAGGCATTAAGTCTGCATGTTTTTAAAGAACTTATTCTGAAATCCTGGGCAATGCAACAAAACTGGTCTTTCATATGCAGGTCCTGATGTACTTTCTGTACTATTTCTAAGCCCGACAATTGGAATTATCAGTATGGTTACAAATCCTATGGGTAGGTTTATTGCTGCCCTGTAACTCCCAAAAACAGAAATGTAGAGGGTAGCAAATAAAACTAGATGGATACTTGGTCTGATCCATGATAGCTGTTCTTACCATTATTCTCTGCCTCTACCTCCTTCCCTGGGAAATGGGGCTAATGGCTGTGTTTGCTCTTAAGATGAAGATGTGGTTTTATCCACTCTATGTGTTGCAGGAGGCTCCTGGGATTGGGTTACCCATGTCTGTAGTCCTTATCCCAGGTCCCAGTTTGTCCCAGGACCTGCTTGTCCTCTGTCCTTCAGTGTGGACCAGGTCAGAGTTCTGTTAGGAAATGCGCTGAGGTTCACCAAAGAATCACAGAATAATAGAATCCCCTGAATTGGTAGGGATCCACAAGGATCATCCAGTACAACTCCTGGCCCTGCACAGGACAACACCAAGAATCACACCACGTACCTGAGAGCGATGTACAAATGCTTCTCGAACTCTGTCAGGCTTGGTGCTGTGACTGCTTCTCAGGGCAGCCTGTTCCAGTGCTCAACCACCCTCTGGGAGAAGAACCTTTTCCTAATATCCAAGTTAGACAAAATGTCCTTAACAAGGAGGGGGTGGAGGTAAATGCTTTTTGATGGCCAGCCCATCCCAAACAGGTGAGTCAGCTGTCATAGACTGACACAAGTGATTGAATTTGAACCAGGACTCAGAAGAGCTCCTTCTCACTCAAAAGGCTCACACACCTCTGGTCTCGGTATGTCTTATGGGCCAGCAGCCATAGGTGGCACTGTCCTTTCTTTGCTGGCCTCGACAGGATGTAAGGCAGCAGTGTCACTGCGGTGGCTGGAGGATGAGGGACGTCTCCCTGTGGGAGGAATTTGGCACTACTGCTTCCTTTCCTGGCTAAGGAGGTGATGGCTATGACAGATATGCTGGGTTTGGGCTAGACTTCTGCTCTTGCCACCCCTTATTTTCCCTCACAGAGGCAGAACTCAATCCTAGAGCCACATCTCTGTCTCAGTCAGCACTCAGCTGCTTGCTTACAGGGATGAAGCAAATGAAAGACCCTTCTTGGTTTTCTGTATTACCTGTTGGCCTATGTCTAGCCTTATATACAAATCTCAAGGCAAAATATAAAGGGAGGAGCACAGGTCCTCTCTGAATTACACAAATAACAATGGATGGCCACATCGCACCAATGTTATTTGAAGGAAAGTCAGATTTGAGTTTCTTACTCAGCTGGGATGAGTGCTCCCCTTTGCCTCTTGGGAGACTTCTGTGAAGGACTGCACTTTCTATGGAAAGGACAATGTTCTACTTAAAGCTGACAAATTTTGTGTAACCTTCCCATAGGCTTGCTTTTTTAGTTCTGAGTTTTTAAAATACACTTTTAATTACAAAGAAAAATCTTTATGTCCGATCATTTCTCATTAGCTGTTCAAAGGCTACCCAAGGTGAGATCTAGTTCTCTCAAACTATACTACTCTAGCCCTTCCCATCACGTTTCACTGTTTCAAAGAGAGTACTTGGTCATTTCCTTCACCTCTCCTCCTGGTGCTGCGAGGGTGACAGGGTAGTGGTGGCTCCTTCCCTAGTCAGTGCACTTGGAGCTGGGTAGGATCAGTGTTCAGGGCCTGCATTAGAAGACTGCCTGTCCAAATGCTACCAAAGACGTGACCTCCAGCGTTAGCATCAAACTTCAGCTGAAATGCAGGTCTGACAATGTGTGAAAGTACAGTAACATAAATAAGATGTTGGCTGTAGATCTCCTGATGACAGATGTAAGTGTAAGTATAAAGTGCGCTTTCTAAAAATAGTGTACATGTAGAAGGTGCTGGAAGTACTGGCTGTTGGAGAGGCTTAAAAATAGGTCACAGATGACCAAAAGAGTAAAATAGCAACATCAGCAACACTCATTGTGCAAGTCCAACATTTCAGGGCACCTGTACACTTGGGATCAGCTGGGGGTGAAGTAGCACCTGTGTGTGATAGATCTTTCTGCAAAGGCATGATATGGGATGGAAAGTCAAATTGGGGTTACATTTGAAATGCACACCAGTTATCCATTTTATGAAGATGACTCATGTTTTTCCCCCCTTTAATTCCCTATAAAGGAAGTAGAGTTTTCCCAGGACTTACTACTTTATTTTTTACTCTTTGCTGTTTTGAGGGAGTTCTTCGTTTGCTATTGATCTGTTCCTGCTTTGTGTAGTGCTGTAGATGTGTTTGCCTAGTGGAAGGTGTGATAAACCATTTGTCTCAAAAGCCTATGCCTTCTCTTTACAGCTAAATCCTGCTACCTTCAGTCAATTGAAGGCAATCCTCTTGGGTTTGCTGGAAGTGCTGGCAGAGTACAGGCTGAGCAGAAGTGACGAGATTCTGCGTCAGCAAGTGCTGTGTCTGTGCCAGCACAGGGGTCTACCCTCACTGCAGAGCTTGCAGCCAAATGTCTGATATGACAAATGCACACAGGAAAGATAGCGTGAGTGTGCCTGACATAGCCCGAGAGTTTGTAAGACTTGGTCTTGGTTAACACAAACCTGTCAGTGAAAAGATTGAAAATAAAAGTTGAAGCAGACTAAGAACTGAACAGACCCTGCTAGTATTTGATATGTAATATTACCTTACAGTAGAAGATATGAGAGATGCAAGTTCACCCTTCAAAATGTCCTCCAATAACCCCCCCGTGCTTCCCAATGATCTTTGCGTAATGAATACTTGAAAAATAGACTTGACAATGTTCTGTACTTTGCACTTTTCTGTTGTATTTACTGAACTGATACGTAAGACACAGACCTACCACTGCAATGAGTAGACATGTTGCAATGGGTAATTATTATTTTTGTCTATTATTTCAACCATAAGAAATTGTTTTTTTTCCCCATTTTTCATTGCCCATTTTAGTTTGCACCTGCATTGAGACATTATCTGTAGGTAGTGTGAGGGTCCTTCCATTCCCTCTCACACCTCCAGTGAGACCTTCAATCAGTGAGGAATTCTAACCAATTTCCTTCCTGCTTTTATCGTTTCTTGCCTAGAGCAAGAGTTGCAGCATTTCCCTCAGCAAGAAGGGGCTAAAGTATCTATTAAAATAGGAAATCTTGCATTATTTGAAATCATAAAAGTTAGCAGAAAGTATGAGCTACCTTTTTGGACCTAAATGTGCTATAAGACCATTCTTGTAATATCCGTGTGGTATAGAGAGACATATATGAATGGAGGTTGCTTTTGTGGTCTCTTAAGGATTTCTAGATCAAATAGTGTTACTTGACAAGTAGACAAATAGGTCTTATTTTTTGTAATCACAAGGTCTTAAAATATACTGTGATCAACAGCCCTACAGTTACTGAGGGTTGAGGAAGGATAGATATTGAGTTACTTTTTTTAGGACACAGCAGCCCTTAGATTAACTCTTTTGGTACCTCTCTGCCATGTGTTTGCTCAAAGTAAATAATTGCAACGTAGCAAATAATGATCATGTACTGGCTGGAGATCATAATCTATCAGATGTTTTCTTCCAATCCCGCCACATCTCAGCCAGTCAAGGAAGAACAACTGTGTCCCTCTAGAGAGGCTCCAGGAGTCTGCAGCCACTGTTCTTATCCTTACAAAAGTGATGAACTTGGGAATATTCATTCTCCAAATGATAAATCCTACTTGGCTCTGAAGTTCTTTCTGTGTGTTAAAGAATACAGCCTTGTTGTGTATATGTGTGTAGATGTCTGTCTATCTGTCTGCATAAATTATTTATGTAAGATGTTTGTTTTCATTGCATCCCAGATAAATATAACAGACCAACAGTTGGCTCCATAACAATGTCCTTTTAAAGAATACCCAGTCTGTTTTCCTCATGGATGATCTATCAAAAGCAGAATCCTGATTATACTATATGCTCCCATGGCTCTTGAAGCAATTATTTTAGAGTGTTCTCTTTGTTACTGTGTGAGTAGTCACTCACGAGTAAGAGAAGGCAAGGCATTCAGCATTATTATGTTTTTCTTTCATTAGCAGAAATTTGCTGTTTCTGTGCATATCCCAAGTCTCAACCAGTTCTTCTATTTTAGGGTGCAAAAATGGACAAATGACTGCCTGGACTCTTGCCACTGAATTTGTTGTTGACCCGCCCGGATGGCTGAGGTTCCTCCATGGAACAGCCAAGATGCTGCAAAACAAGTTGTCTTTTCTGAAACACCCTTTGCAGTCCTCTGAAGGCTTAAAGTGTGTTCCAGTGCATTACTTGGCTGATTTGGCAGCAATACACTGCTGGGGTTAACAGAAAAAATAATACAAGGAAGTGTAAGTAACAGCTGAACTGAGGGGAAAATTTTGTGACATTTTTCACTAATCTACTTAGAACAATGGTATTGGGGAAGATCCTGCCAGTGGAGGGTTTTTTCTGTCTTCAGTTGTGAGACATCAAATTCATTCATAGTCCTTTTAACCACTGATACAATCAGTCTTTAAAAAATGAAGGAGTGTTGCTTGTTCGGTGATTCAGCTGTGAGTAGTGGTGGTTTTCATATACAGCATGGCCAACATTTCCCTAGATGGGTCTTTAAACTCATCTCATAATGCTGCTGTCAAGTAAAGGCTGAAGGTCTCTATCAGCATGGACTATACTGGAGAAGTATAAAAGACTGCACCAAATGCTTATTTGTCATTTTGTAACAAAGATGTAGAACAAGAAATCTGAGTTTTCCTGAGCTTGCTCAGCTGTGTGTTTAGCTAGCAAAAAAAGGAAGATAGTAGAAGAGAAGGGCCCCATGGGCTGGAAGGCAGCATCCCATAGGTTGAAAAGCACTGGCCAAATCCAGGACATCTTGTTTCCTCTTCAGCAGTTGTTGAAACACTGGGCTACATGAGCACAAACAAACTTTCAGTTCGTTAAACTACAGGCAACGTTCCTTTCTGCAGAATTCAGATGTAATGAAGTGAGGTGAAGCACCTCTTTATGCAGCAGTGGTGTGAACATACCAGGTTTCTACATCAGTAAATTAACAACTGTGTTTTCCTGAGGCTCACCATCAATAAGCACTCATCTTCTCTTAGCAAGAAGAAGGAACAGCAAACAAACTGCACAGTTTAGCACTGACTCACTATTTCAAACTTTTCTCTATTTGTTTATTTTTAATTAAGGGGGAAGAGGAGCAAGGACTGGGAGAGGAAGTTGAGATGAAGAAGTCTCCTTCAGGCTCTTGGGGAGCTGCAACATTTGCATCTCCTTTTTGTGTTCAAAAACTGGTCCATGGTTGGTGTTATAAAGAGAGCAAGATACAAACACACCTGGGACTGCCTCTACTACAGGGTTTTGCAGTCAAAAGGAGCAGTCACCCCTACATTTCTCTGGTACTCAGCTTTCAGGAGGTTGCTTTAAACAGTTTCAAAATATCAAATGGTATAGTAGTGTTGAAGCTGATACTTTGATCTTCAGGGAAGTGATGCTGAGCTATCACTGGAGTATTTTTACTGCAGAAAAACTCTAGTTTAGGAAAATGTCATAGCAGGCTATCAGTTCTGGCATGAAACTGCTAGCAGGTGGATACTGCGATGGGAAGTGTTAAGTGGGTTTTGCTGGCTCACTGGTGCAGCTGGTTTCTTCTCTCGCTTACATAAAAGAGAAGTGGGACCTGGCCTCAGGCTGGAGTGAGAATTTGGCTTTGGCATGGGGTGGAGAACATGTAACAGGGACAACAAAGCCTGAAGTGAAGCCTTAGGCTGAGGTTTTACAAAGTATATCTAGAGAAGTTAGTGCAATGTTATTTTAGCTTTCTAGGCCTGATCCTCAGCCAGTGCAGCTGTTACAGAAATTGTAAGAAATGAGGTGGAAGGGACTCTGAAGTGTCACATCCTGCCACAACCTGGAAAAGGCTTTTTAAGACCATCTATGGAAAACAATGGTTTTACCTGCTCCTGAATTCTGATGCAGCCTCCTGCTGCCTTACTTGTAATGCTGCATTGGGCTTAGCTTTAGAGGTCTTTTCCTCCTCCTTGCAGTTTTAGACCACCAGTTCTTGGCCTGACCTGGGCAGGGGAAAAGGCTTTCCTCTCTCCCTTTGCAGTGATTCTTTACATTCAAATGGCTTTCATCCTGACGCTTTCCTTTTTTGAGAGTGGTGGGGTAGGGAGAGAGGAGGGGCAGTTAGGATGGGGTTTTTTTTTGCTTTCCCCAACTGAGACAGTGCTCCTATATATGGAATTAAGGTAAACAGTTTGTGTGCAAACAGAGTGTTGCTATGTTTTGCTGAACTATCTTGCAAAAGTGGCAAGATTTTGGAGTGGGAAAAGAACTGGGGAAACAGCCTTGGCTTGGGAAGAAAAGCAATACACCTCTGGATATGTCCTGGAGAAACTCTTAGCTATGCTGCAGTAGAAAGCCTACAGTAGCAAGATGGCAGTTTTTTTCAGAGAGTAAAGAGCCACAAATCTTATCTACAGCCATGCCCTTAGAAAAAACAAGCAAAAAGGAAATGTTAGAATATTGTGTTTAATTGGGTATAAATGCTTTACTATTTGCCTCTGTTTACTCTGTTCCTTTAGGCATCCTTGTAAATTAAAAAGCAGGGATTTCCCCAGAGCTATAATTTATTTTGACCTTCTTGTGAGGGAATTTTGAAGTGACATTGCATTTCAAATATGAACATATTACCTTCAGCACTGCGCCTGCTCTGACTGGAGGCTGTGGTGGGAGCACTCTCAGTTCCTGGCTGCCCAACATCCACCAACCAGCCACACGTACCTGTCCTGTCCCCAGCTTGGCTGCAGGGTCAGTTCCTCAGGAGTGACCACTGCTCCGTCTTCTTCCCCGCTGTTATCATCCTCACTATTTCCTATTCCAGCTTTACTGAAGCACTGGCAGGGCTTTTGTTGGGGATGTGGAGGCACATAGGGGAGTACAAAAGCTTAGCCAGGCACTGGGAGTGGGGACTCCTGACTACCTGCCTTGCTTCTTCCACAGACTAGGGCCTCCTTTGGGCTGTTTTATAAACAATTGATCATTTCAGACATAAGCACCAAGTGCTTTTGGCAATGTATTAAACTAATCTTGTACTGACATGTGCACAGTTCTTCACACATTTGAAAGCAAGGCTATTAATTAGTTCTCACAGCTCTAGCTGTGAAAGATGATAATTTTGCTGTTGAAAAGAGCATACTGATTTAAATAAACCGTCAGACCAAGCAAGGGCACTTTTCCTACAGCCTTTTGAAAACATAAATAAGCTCTGACATTTCTATTTTATGAGGGAACTCAAGGTCCAGAGAGGTCAAAAAAGCCTGCAGGTACTGAAGTCCCATTCACTTTCTATTGTAGGTGCCAAGTCCACACTGTAAGTCTGTGCACAACTGTGATCTTCCAGAGTCTAATCTTGCTTTCACACCAATTTATTTTTGAAAATATCTCTAGCAGAATAATCTGGTGTGTAACTAGATGAACAACCCAGTTTATAATAAAAATTTCTCTTTATTCTTTGCTTGAGCCCTATGCACTGTACACATATTTCCATCCTTGGGATTGTTTTTTTAATTTGCTTCCTTTTAAGTTTTTCACCACAATCCAGTTAGGGAAAAGTAAGAATGAAGATGGTATTCCTAAAACCTTGATAAGGGTGAATACATGAAGCAAATTGTAGTGACAGACTGTAGCTCAGTCTTTCTGAATGAATGAAAGAATAGTCGAGAGGAAGATACAATAGCTATCCACTGTCTTGTTTCTCTGTGCAAAACTGTAATCATTATTCTACTCTCTGGTCTCTCTGCCTGTGCAGACTGCTCCAGAGTGTACAGGAAGGGCTTTGAATTCACAGGTGTTTAGACCCCTGGCAAGTGAAATGGTGCAAGTGAAGAAAAGAAGACCTGCCACCACTGTTTTAAGGTTCTGGCCTGCGTTTCCACAGCAGGCATGAATGCACTGGATGAAGCTCAGACTACATTCAAGCTGGTAATTTCAGCCTGCTGGATGTGCCCAGGCATGGTAGCTTATGCCCCTTTGCTTGCTCACTTTAACTTCAGCATGTGAATTCATTGAGTCCATTTGAATTAATCTTGATTTATGCCAGTACTCCCGGAGAGAGTACTTGCATGAGGTGAATTCTGATCTGCTCTTGAGTGTTGAGGGGCTGCCATATACACCATTTAGATGCAAAACAAGAACAGAGATGATGTTGATGATGCCTTCTGGCAGCAGCAGTGGTCACTAAGCTGCTGCATGTCCCTGCAGCGGAGCCATTGCACCAGAAAGGGGAGTTCAAATGGGATAACTCATAGAAGTTTTATTCAGCAAGTGGAAGGTATGTCAGACCCCTGTTTTCCAAAAGATCCTAGAACTACTAAGACTCTGAGGTTAGTCAGGTTCCCCTGCTCAGATGGAGAGGTGTCATCAGTGTGCTACTGGGAGGATTCCTGACACCTGGGTCCTGCCAGCAGGATGGCAGGACTTGAGGAAGTGGTTGGTGGGAGTACAAGTAGGGGAAAAGTGAGCCAAGTTTTTATTCAGATGAGTGCAACGTGATCGGTGTTTTTAGCTGAACAGTCATTTATATCTCATAGGGTTGATTTCAAAAGCAGGTTGTATTTTCTTTCCATCAAGGCAATATATAGTGTTTATTCTGCTTAATCAAGTGGCAGAAGGAGAACAGAGTGTTCCATTCACTCACCTTTAACAATGTGTGAATGGATGGGTGATGTATCTTGCCCAGTCCTTGCTGCATTAACTTACTCATTTATATTTTTTGGCTGGAGCTGGGCTGAACAAACTAGGTGAACCAGGAGAGATGACAGGTCAACATGCGAGGTGTTTTGCCTTTTCTGCAAAACTGTGACCTCACTGCAAAGCAGACCTTGCCCAGCACGTTCATGAGTGTAGGTTGACAGGTTGATCCTTCTGTGTCCATATGAAAGTTATACAGCTAAGGAGTGGGAATAAGCAGAGGATTACATCCAAGTTAGAGAAGAAACATTCCCTGCCTATCTGTAGCCATGATTATGCTAAAAAAAGAACTGTTCAGAAAACAGAGGCTAATATTTTGAAGATGGTGATTCCCATTTCCTATAGAAACAATATTTGCTTTGGAGGGGCATGTGCTCAAACTTATTTTGTTATTTCTCCATTTAAAATAAATATTTTTCAATAGCCTCTACTGGAAATAAGTTAGGTTCCCAGAGCAATAAATTCCTTTAAAACATTTCTTTGGGCTTAATTACAATTTTCTCCTTGAGAAGCACATGGCAGGAATAACACATTGCCTAACCAAGTAATTCAAATTACTGCTTGAAAAAGTCACGACGCCAAAATGCCCAAAGCATTCACTGTTCGAATCAAAATAGCAAAAAGCTCTGTTTTTGTTTCAGCTGCCTGTTGCTGTTCCATACATGAAGGTGACCCTCTACAACCCTTTTTCCAGGTATTATAATGGAGCAAGAAAAGATGAAAGTGGTTTGTGCCAAGGGGATGGGTTTTGAGCAAGCTTCAGCCCCCGGTGAGGTGCCTGTTCCCAGAACTGCTGGCATTGCACCTCCCACCTGGGAACCTGGCAGCCAGTGCTCCATCGTCATCTGCTGTCAGTGAACCTCCAACGTGCCTTTGACCTAGAAAGATAAAAATACCTTGATAACAATAACAGAGCTTCTGTGAGATGACAGACTGTGCCATGAGGAAGAGACAGTCTTGGTGGGGACCTGAACAAGGAGTTTTGTAGGGTCTGTGGCACCACTGTAATGAGAAGCATGAGGCATAGGATGGTTCTATAACTAGAATTGCTCTGTGAACCCACCAAACCTCTTCTCCCTGCCTATACTCCTCTCCATGCCCCTCTCCCAAAACTGATGTAGGTATGAAGGTAAAAGTTGTGCTTGGACAAGATCTGGCCAAGACCAAAAGCCTCACTGAAGGTCCCTGTTTGTAACTCAGAAATGTTCTATGGAACATCATAGTAACCCAAATGGCCTGTCTGGCAGATCTTCTTATCTGGTTGAAGCTGGTAGTTATCTAGAAAAAGTTGGAAGGAGGTAATGCTGAGCCCTGAAAAGCTGATTTCTCATCAACCAATTAGTACCTATCAGGAGGAGGATGGGCAATACCTACAGGCCAAGGCATTTTCTTCTCTGGAGTTTAAGTGGCTAATATGTCACCCAAGACTTACCTTTAAGGTTAAAATAACATCTTTGCCGCTGTCAGTAGAGAAGAAAATGGTGCCACCTTCTTCGGACAGCTTCAAAAAGCTGGTAGGAAAGAAAACTTCTGCTTAGCTACATTGATACTCTTAAAGCATTTCCTTGGGGTCTGCATGGAGGTACAGTTAAATGAGAGAATCAATTCTCTGTCAATGCACTGTTGATAACACACATGTACAGATGGAGGGGAGGTCTCCCTTGATGAGATGATCTTTGATCTTCAGAATGGGTCTTCATAATTGTGTATAAAAAGCTAAGCGAAAAAAAAAATACTATTAAGATGAGAAGCATCTTAACACTGAGGATTTTTAAAGACCCAGTGAGTCATTACATATACTCAGATACCAAGATGTATCACTTTCTTAGTGATAAAATGTTTTCCTTCTAAACTATCAATCCCTTTTCTTGTATCTCCTTTCTAATGCAGCAGAAAGAGCCAACAAGTGGCATATCTTTTAGATGTTGCCTGAAAGACATGTCAAAGGTGAAGGATGTTGTTGCCTAAAGAATCCTAAGAATTCTGAGGCGTGAGTGTGAACTCGTCTTAGCCTGGAGAAGGTCTCTTTGGGTTCAGGCCTTGGTGTGGCTACCAAGGGCATTTCCAGCTAAAGGCAGAGTTGCCTTGTGGATGCACTGCATTTGATTCTTGGGAAAGACTGGCAGAGGTGTATAAGGCAGAGTCATCTTACACAAAAAGCCTTTAGAATAATGTGCAAAAGAAGCAGGAAATGCCACGTTTCTTGTAGGAAACATGTTTGCGAAGAACAAATAGGTTCTCTGTTTGAAAGGTGAGTTTCAGGAGAGGGAGAACTGCAAGTTGGGGGATAACCAAAGTAAGTTTTCCTTCTCCCAAGGCTGTGGTCAGCTTAGAATTGGATCAGGTAGAGAAACTGCGGGTGTACTTCATCTGTAGTACACATCAATTTTTGGCAAAGTCATCTTCTAGCCATCTTCCCTTTCAAAACCCAGAAAAACTATCTTCCTCTGCATAAAGTTATCACCAATAAACTAACATTTTCCAGAGGAACTCTTCTAGTAGAAAAGAGGGAAAGTCACAGTCTTCCATGTCTCTTACAACTTTATTTTTTTCTGTTTTCTCTTTTACTTGTTTCAACTTAAAATTTACTTGTCCTTACTCTTTCACGAACTTTAAAAATAATACACTGATATAGGAAATGAGGCTTAAGGGAGAGTGCTGCCTCCCAGTTCTCCTCCTTGCCTTTTTACTTTCTCTAATGGATCAATGCTCATTATCAAACACATTTAGTAAAAAAGATGGCTGTCACAAATGTTTTTCCCTAAATAAATTAACTTACATGAAAAACGGAATCCAAGGAAGAAAAAAATATCTCTTGGATGCTTTGCCATATTTCGTTTGCAGAAGACAGTTGGCCAGTCAGTACCTAAAATGCATATTCTTTGAAGCCATGGCTTATATTATGTCTGTACCCAGAGGGTGGTTGGGCACTGGAATAGGCTGCTCAGGGCAGTGGTCACAACACCAAGCCTGACAGAGTTCAAGAAGTATTTGGACAATGCTCTCAGGCACATGGTGGGGCTCTTGGGGATGGTTCTGTGCAGGGCCAAGAGATGAACTCGATGATCATTGTGGGTCCCTTCCAACTATGCATATTCTGTGATTCCGTGATTCTGTTTACTAAGGATTATGGGATATACACCTTTTTTTCTTTTAACTTCCCCCAAAGAGAGCTATATGACAAAGGACAAATGGTAGGTAACTGGACTTCTGCACTAACCCCACTACTTTTTATTTTGTTGTTCCCTGTGACTTCTCACAAGATAGTTTTCACATACTTTGAGCTCTCCTTTGCCAGAAAGTTTGCTAGTAACAGAGTTGATGACTCTAGAAGGAGCAACTGGAACTGGGCTGAGCTGTCCACTCTTTTCTCCTGTAACTTTTGGATTGAAAGTGTTTCTTGGTAGTGTTAGGAGGGCAAAGACTGGAGAATCCTCATACAGTGCATTTTGAAAATGTCATGGCCTTTATATGTTCTTTTAAAAAATATTTTCTTCTTGTTTTAACTAAAAAGAAAGTGAACATTAGAATAAAATTTATTTCAGATTGAAAATTCTGAATGTTTCACTAAGGAAATATAAAAGACACATGTTTCACAGGAAACATGTAAAAATATTTTCTAGCAAATAATTCAGTAAAATGAAATCAAATTCATGCATAATTGCTAAACTAGTTCCAAATTCATGGAATGAAAAATTTCATCCAAGCTCTTGCCACAAAAAATGCCTCTGGTCGCATATGAATTTGTTGTTTATTTCCTTAGTAGTGATATGTTTTCTAAATGATGAATTAAACCTAAGACTAGAAGCCAAGGGTTCACAAGTACTAGTCTGTTTCTGACATTGATCTTTGTGTGGAGCTAAATTGGCCATTCGTATGAAGTCATTCACAAGGTCCCTGAAGGTTTGTCTAGATTTATTCAGCAGGATGAAGATGCCTTTTGGTGGTTGCGAGACTTACATTTGTGCTCACAGATTGTGATTTTAACTGATTTTAAATAACATTGAACTTTTGGAAATAATGCTCTTACAGTCAAGATATTTTGGTTTGGTACCGTTTGGGGATACACTCCATTTCTCTGGTCATGCATCCTCTGTAGTTTTAATGGGATACTCAATTTTGAGTATTTCAGGCACATCAGATATGCTTCTTTGCATTGTCTTTTGAAGACTATAGCATTTATTGTACACCTCCAATTTTTCCATTCTGTTGTCTGAGTCTCAAACACACCTTTGAGCTGTGTCAAGAAGTTGGTAGTACAGGAGCAAACACAAAACAATAAATCTGTTATTCCCCTAATTCCTCAGGCAGATACTGAGTAGTGCAGGTTGCTCTTTCTGCTCTTTCAGTCTTGACTCTTGCCCTGACCTGCCAGAAGAGGAGGCCACACCTGAAGCAGAGGTCTGCAAGCAGGAGGTTGAGGCACATGTTTCCAAAGATGCGTTGGAAGGAGCACAGCACAAGATTGGAACAAACAGTGTGTTTGCAGCTGGTGAGGCTTGCTGAAATACAGCATGAGATCACTGATTTCATCCTTTTTATGATAAAACTTCTGCAGTCACTCCTAAACCAGTCAATCTGGTGAGTCCCAAATTTAGAGTTTCAGCATAGCTTTGAAACAACACCATGTGACCCAGATGACCGATGTACATCAGATGTTGTTAGTAGGGCTAGATCATGCACAACTCATAGTCTGAGTATTTTTCATCAGGATTTGTTGATGAAATGTTGTGACTAATGAATGAAGAATTCTTGTGTCAAGCGGAGACAGGGAAAAGGTGATTTTCCAGGTGTAGCTGCTTGGAAATAGAGATATTAAAAAGATCAGCAGAGCTCCTCAGCTCAATAACTGAAAAAAAGTCTATTCACAAGCAACGGGGGAGGGCCAGGGACCATGTTACCATGTAGGTGGACGTATTGCAAACCTTCCCCTAAAGCTCAGGCACTTTGAAAAAGACGTATATAAAAAGAGAGGAGATCAAGTCACAGTTGGAAATGCTCTGTAGTCAAGCTAGCAGCACTTAACTGGAGGGATTTCAGAAAGACCTGTAAAATAGCGCAAAACTCTAGGGATGTGCCTTACAGTGTGAAAGCAGTGTTTTCACTCTACTGGACCTCTCTAAGAAAAGCGTGAAAGTCGAGTTGTTAATGTTTTGGGGTTTTTTTTTGACAACACCTTTTATAATTTAACAGGGAAAAAAAGGAGGCCATCCAATGAGGGAATATTGAAATTAAAAGCAAACAAGAAGAGAAACTCAACCTTTAGTGCCAGACAAGTCTGGAACACTTTCTGAAGAGAAATTGGCTGGATGGACACTCTTGATGGGGACACTCCAATTCTGAAAGACAAATGGCTCTTAATGGGCTTAATGTTGTTCATTCATGTGGTTAGGAAGGAAGATAGTTGTGTGGTGAAGTCATATGGACTGAACTGCAAAAAGAGTCAGAATATTTCTCAATATTCTTCACCAGCCTTTTAAATTCCCTGTTGACTAAACCCTCCGCAGCTCTACAGGCACATCACTGTTGTTTGTATCGATCTGTGGTGCTCAGCAGGAGTTTATTTCAGGAGTTATTTTTCTTGCTCAGTTGAGAAACGTTGATTCATCTTTTCGCTGCAAAAATTACTAATAACAAATGCTTTCCAGGAACCAGCCTCAGTAAATCAACCATAGACATGTAGCTCAGATTCAATTAAATTGATAGGGCACACAGTTCAGCTTCAATTTAATTATTTCTCATTTTATGTAAATGAGATTTCTTATTGCAGTGAAACAAATTATAATTTTCTCATGACAGTACCTCATTTGCATGCTTTACTACTTATTCTGCCCTTAGTTTAACCTAAAAACAAAACAAAGGATTTCTCAAAATTCAGAGACTGAACTGAAGAGCTAATCTTTCATTAGCATTCTGGAGACAGTACATTCCTTTGTGATCTGGTTGTGCTTAGCCCTCATATAACACCCTCTGATTAAGGCTATGTATTTGACAAAATAGATTAAGTGTGACATCTGCCAGATATATAACCCTAGAGGCAAACAGTCTAACCTTCAGGAATTTTCATCCAAAAATCTGCATTTGGCCAAATTTGCAGCTAACTCAGGATCCAGCTGCTTAAACAATTTCTGATGTGTACTTCAGAGATGAAAAACCATACTTTTTCAATCTACTGCCTACCTATCTCCTACTGTAAATAATGCTCACTCCATTTGGGTGTAAACTAGTAAGCACAAAAACAAGTGGAAGCTGCAGAAGTTGTGCATGCCTCTATTTTTCTCTGGCACTCAAACACAATGAATTTGTCTCCTCAGAACCCCTGTGACTTGGAGGTATCAGGGCAGCTGCCTACAGTCAGAGAGCTGGAGCACACGAAGAGTAAAGGAATTGCTGCAAGGCACAGGCAATGCCAATGATCAGGAATTAAATTCAATCCTCTTGCACCTTAACCAAGTGCCTAAGCCACAAATCTGTTCCATTCTTCACATAGATTATGCTTCTTCAAGATGCAAAGCTGTTTGGCCCGCTATCCACTGAGTTGACTGTCAGAAAAGGATGATATTTCTTTACCAACCATATGTGTGAAGTCCTGTGAGTTTGGCACAGCCTATTTTACTTTGAGAAAAAGATAAAGGAAGAAATTTTGTGTGGTCAGTGAAAAAAAGTACTATCCCTCCCACATACCTAAGTGAGACTTCCACTGGGAAAGACAAAATCATTCTGAGGTTACTTACCTATGCGGCTCTTCAAAAACGTGAAGTTTTTACTGATGTTAAATTCAGCAAGGTAAGCGAGATGCTGTATTTATTATTACTAACACCCTTGTTCTTCTCCTATTGGAAAGCAGAGACATGTGGTCATTTATGTCTTCAGGCCGCACTGCCCTGCATAATAACTGTGAAAATTAGAATGCTTCCAAAACACCCAATTGCAGTGTGTGCTTTCACAGAAAGAATAAATCAGCCTTTCCCTTCCTGGGCTTTCATTCTGCAGTAGTTTTTCACACTTCCTCACACTGAGCCATGACTGCCAAAGTTTATCCCAGAGTAGTTTAACAGCCAGTGGGAATGGCTTAATGAAGCACTATCAGTCTAAATACCAGTCCTTACTGCTTATGTTTGCTGTTGGATTCCTTTCTGGTTTAGTAGCACGGACACAAATGTTGTCAGGAGCTGACGCTGTCAGTGCTTCCCACATCCTGGAGGCTGCTGGGAGGAAAAACTTAATTTTGTCCAAGCAGTCCCAACATTTCAGACAATGTCACTCAGTTGTGGCAGTGCACACACACACTTGGAGATGCAACAAGTCACTTCTGAAGAAGAGTTTGTCCTGGTTCCTCATCCAACCCTGTTGCAGCCAGACAGCTCCAACCAGGCATGAGTCAGTGTCTGCCCGAGCCAGCAGGGATGGGATGGGGATGCCAGCTGAAGGGGAACAGGGAGGATGGCCCTGCCTCTTGACTTTGACCTTTTACTGGGGGCCATTCACTTGAGTATCTGCTTACTTCTTACACAAAGGCAACAGATGTGTCTTTTACAGGTTTCATGGAGTTTGTGCCATTCCTTCATTTTTCCCTTGGTCAAGGTCTTCTAGGATTAGTTGTTTTTCTTCTGCAGTTGGAAAGAAGAACAGGTTGAATTAGATGTAGTTTCTCTTTCTTGCAATCAATGTCATGAGGGCTTTCAGCTGAACTGGGGAAAGCTTGTGGGAAGGTGAAGGTGTTGCAAAGGATCTTCAGAGTGGGTTATGTGACTCCATTCACCAGTGCCCCTCTGAGAGGCTGCTCCTTGTGTGAAACATCTTCCCCTTTCCTAACCATGGCCACTGAAGCCAGCTCTGACTTATGGGCACACTGACCTCAAAGGCAAGAGATATTTGGTTTATTAAGCCAAATCACAGCTCTCTCTTGATTTTACAGTAAGAATTGATGTCACTAACTGGGCAGGGAAGGTGTTTGGGAGCTAGCAGTAAAGGATAATTGAGAGTTTATCTCTCGTGCTCCTTGACAGCTAGAAATAATCTCTCATGTCATACAGGAAGGAGCTGAACAGAGCCAGAAATAATCTGATGGCACATGGTTCTTGAGAACGAAGGCAGCTGTGTGATCCCAGCCTGATCATGGGGCAGCTGCTCATCTTCTGCCTTAAAAACCATGGCCTGCCTGCTGAAGACTTGCCAGGTAAACAGAAATAACCTCAGTGAATGGGAACCGCTAAAGGGTCTTTTCACATCAGTATGAACTGTGTACGCTTCAGTTGTCATCTATGGTTTATCTTTCTTGGTGTCCATCCTGATTTGAGGGGTTTTCCTCTTTTACCTACCCACCTTTGTGCTGCTGTATTTTGCCTGTGCCATTTCTTAGCCCTGTTCAGCTGATATGTTTGGTTGGGACTGTACTGCTAAAGCCTCATTTCCTTCACTGCATGTGTGATACAGACCATTTTCCCACTGCTCACCTTGGTTAAGTTTTTCTTTCAGACACAGTATTATTTCCTTTCACCAGCCCATGTGCGTGCTGCAGTCGTGAAGTGTAACCCCATGGTGAACACATGGTCCTGGTACGAACTCCGTGTGCCAGGAAGATTGCAGACAAATCTGTGTGAGATAGGAGTGTGTGAAGGGACAGGGTGTGGGTGCCCTGCAGTGGCAGGCTGCTTGCCAGAGAGGTCCCTTGCCAAGCCATGGCAGCAGGGAATGTAAATGCAAGGGTTGGAGTTGGGGAGTGGGAGATGTGAGTGCTGGTGTCTTCTCACATCTTCAGGAAGAGAGGGAGGTGTGTGAGACAGCAGGGAGCTGCTGCTCGGCATTAGGGTGGGGAGCCCCTGTGGACTGTGACCAGAGCAAGGACAGAGTTTGGTCTGATGGAAGAAAAAGGGAAATGTAGAGCTGCAGCAGCTGCTAATCTTGCTGTTGGAAGCTTTTTTTTTTTTTTTATGATGCTTGATGGAAATGCTGCTGCATAATTTGCATTTGTATCCTTTTCATTCCATAATTAGTAACTAATTTGCATGTAGAGAAGAGACAATTCTTATACACAATTTTCTGCTTGGCATATGATCTACAAAGTGAATATAATGGTTTTCTGCTTCTGTGAGCTTTTATTAACGAATACAGAAAGAAAAATAGAAAAAGAATTTTGAGGAAAAATTGCATTGCTATTACGAATATTACGTTTCCGGTTGTTGTTTGGTTTTGAACATAATTTAGGCCAAAGCTTACTGCTTCAAAAGCCACAACAACAGTGACTACTCGTTTCCAGCAGTTTATTATCTTTCCTTCTTTCTTTGGAAGTAAAATTAAACAGTTTATTTTTGCTTCCACAGAACCGCGAGTTTGCCAAAGTGCAGACAACTTGCTATCTAAACTTTGTTTGAATAAACACAGTCCATTTTTTTTTTTACCCCTGAAAACTCACTTGCTGATATGCTCCAGAAAAATTTTCTAAGCTCCAAATGACAAAATGAGGAAAATGATGTATATATTTCCTCAGTTGTATCCCAGTGCTGTCTTTATCTGTAGGATTTGCAAGCAAATTGACTTTCATTCCTATCCTTTTCTTACATCTTCTTTGCAGCTGAGGAGAGATTTGCAAGCAAATAGGCCTTTTTCAAAATTTAAACCAGATTTGCTGTTTCACAGTTTGTATCTCTTTTGCATAAATACATTTTTTCCATAAGTCCTATAGGAAGTATTATCTGACAATCCCACTGGCCAACTTCCTAAAGGTTTTGTTTGTTTTCTGCTGATGTAAAAGCGTCTGTAGTCTTTCCACCCTCCCTTACCATCTCTCCCCCTCCCCATAAGCCTCACTTGTCTCATTTCATATGCATTTATGATATCTCTATCATGTAAACAGAATGTTTAAAGGGGAGTGAAGTGTATTTAAAGCAAATTGTTTTTCCCACAGGAGTCACTATTATCATTAAGGCTGTTGCCACAGCTAAGTTTACCAGCCACTTTGTGGTGGGAAACCCTGCATTCAGTTACTTACAGTCTACCAGACTTCAGCAGTTTGGGATAAAATCTTCCCCACCAGGAATCTGGGTTTTAACTCCATGTTGCTCCTTTCTTTCATCCAACATGTTCAGAGAAGGAGTTGTAAGTTCTTTGCAAAGTCTAGGATGTAATTAAAAACTGTACAATAATGAATGTGCAAAACAAAAGCAAAATAAAATTTGACTGGGCTGTTTAGTCCCAGCATCTCCAACTACTAAAGAGCTTCCCTTTGAAAGTGAGGGTCAATCTCCTCTCCCAGGTAACAAGTAACAGAATGAAGGAAATGGCCTCAAGTTGTGCCAGGAAAGGTTTAGATTAGATACTAGAAATTTATTTTTTTTCCCCTCACGAAAAGGGTTATCAAGCATTGGAATAGGCTGCCTAGGGAAGTGGTGAAGTCGCCATCCCTGGAAGTGTTCAAAAACATATGGATATGGCACTTGAGGATGTGGTTTAGAAGTGAACATGGTGATGGTGCTATGCTGACTGTTGGACTTGATGATCTTAGAGGTTTTTTCCAACCTTAATGATTCTATGATTCTATTAGATTGACTTAAGACAAATTGAATGGATATGGAAATTTTCCAGGATTGTTTTTATTAGGAGTTAGGATCAGATTATCAGCTTTTTGTACACCCAGCACTGAATAGCTGTGCTTGCAGACAACTCCTACTTCCATAGATAAGGAGAGAAATTTTCTCACTGCCTGCAATCCCCAGGCAGTGAAATTTTCTGAGCCGCAACCCAAGGTCTACAGAATAATATCATCTGGAGGCAAGGTGTATGGCTCCTGCTGGGGGGTATCTCACCTCTTCCTTCCCTCTGAGAGCCCCAGTTCTCCTCGCTTTGACAATGACATCCATCCTTTGGTAGATCCTTATCATGTCTGACAGCACTGGGAGATGTACAGGTAGCACAGAGTCTTTATCACACATGTGTCGAATCTCAGTGGGGAGATCAGTCTCACACCACTCACCACAGAGCTGTCAGTGCCCATCAAGGGGAAATTATGAGATTTATAAACCAGTGGGAGTGCACTGTCACGCTGAGGTTGTGCAGCTGTAGTGGGAGTGGGAAAATGAAGCATTCCCTGTGGAAACCTTCAAATGCAGTACATAAGTCTGGGGAAAATATTCCTGTTTGAAAATTTTAATCGCACATCTCATTTTGGGACGTAACACCGTTCTTTTCTTCTTTTTATTTATTTTGTCTTTTTATAAAGCTCCCATCTCTGTCTTATAGCTGTGGCCCCACACTGGACATCCTTTGTTGATTTTTTCTCGTGAAAGAGTAGACAGAGGTTTCCAGAGAGGCCAGATTTTACATCTTATGTGCAGGGAAGGTGTTTGGGAGATAGCAGTAAAGGATAATCGAGAGGGTTTATCTCTTGTGCTCCTTGATAACTAGAAATAATCTCTCATGTCATACAGGAAGGGGTTGAACAGGGCCCCTGCCCTAAC
Organism: Corapipo altera; assembly: GCF_003945725.1. NCBI lineage: Eukaryota > Metazoa > Chordata > Aves > Passeriformes > Pipridae > Corapipo > Corapipo altera. The sequence goes on from NW_020884884.1 coordinate 1,132,171, forward strand.
AATGTCTCACTACCCCAGCACAGTGCCTGAGCATCCCCATTGCTGCCCAGCTCTACCTTTCCCAGCCTCAGGCATCTTGGAGGAAGAGATCATAGGGCAGTTGCTTAGAGAAGCAGAGAGATACAAGAGGGATGAATAAACTGGTTTTGTCAAAATTCTTCCATTACTGCAATAAGTCTGCCCAGGAAAAACATCAGAAACTCACACTAGATTAGTCTTGAAAATTTGAACTGAAATTTATGGAAGTTGAAATGACAGAAATGAGTTTGACCAGATGCCCTGAGACCTGAGCACAGAGCGAGTCTTCTGGGTTGTTTTTCTGGAGTACAGAAGCAGATAAAGAAACCTGACACTACAAAACCATTTTATGCATTGATAACCTGCAAGGAATCTTTATGGGCAACAGAATAAATGGTCATGCAAGTACCAGCCATGGCAATTGATACACAAATCTACCTGCTGGCTTGATTTTAGCTGGACCACACCTGAATGCCTGCCTTCCCCAGGCAGATTGGCAGAGGGTGAGCCCATCTCTCCCCATCTGTTAGGCTGTACCAGTGTGTGGGTGATTATTCAAACCTAGTAAAGACCCCACCCTGTCCTGCTACTCTCTTTGCTCTCCTTTGCTTGTAGGTTATCCTGCCCTTCCTTGCTGAGCCATCAGTTCTGCACTACAAAACAGTTCTTCAAGTAGTAAGTGATAATCTACCCTGTGTCTGTGTTAACTTGAAATGAAAGGAATCGGTGTGTTAGTATGTGGTTCTGCACATATTATCCTATCTGATTTAAAAGTTTCACAGTTCAGCTGTGCTACGATTGTAGGCTCCTGACATTTTGGTTATCTATTGTAAATTATAGTGAGGAGATAGGTGTTTGATACTTCTTGTATGTTTGGAAGGTTGGTAAAATTAAACTTCAGAGCTACATAGATGTGTTTAGGGAGTATCACTCGTCATCTTAAATATTGAGTAGTCTTTTTGTTTTCAAGAGTGTTTTCCTGCTGAGCACTAGAAAAGAGAACAGGGGGTATTCATGCTTTTTTTTCTGTATTGCTGTTACTTACTGTTAATATGCTTTCTCGAGCAAAGTGGAACCTGTTTCCCAATGAGCACATGTTGGGTACTGAACCTCCAAACTATCAGCAGAATTTGGGGCCATTCAGAGTAGTGCAGTGTCTTCAGTGTAGCATGGTGTCGTCCTCCGTTTCATTGCAAGGATTTTCCTTGAGATATGCCAAACTCAGCCCAGCAGGAGCTTGCAAAAGCACTGAGGAAGAAATACCTAGGAAGGCTCTGTGCTAATTCCATCTGTGATTATAACTGGGGGAGTAAATTGCATATTGGTACATGTTTGTGATAAAATGGGTGTGAGTGGCCAATTAGCATGACCTATTCTGATGAGTTATGAGTCTTGTAGGCTAGTACAACAAACAGATTAGAGAAGGATGAAAGATAGCTCTGGAGCCCTATTCCTTTAACTTCTGTGTCCCTCATATCTGCAGAACAGCTGTAATGGAAACAACACCCATGTATGTCAGGGCTCAATTTGTTCCCAGAGTAAGTGATGGGGAGGGTTATGTGTTCGGTAATGAGCCAGGCTGGTCTCCATGTGCAATAACAGGAGTACCTGACTAGCGGTGCCCATATCAGCATGAGAACTCTGGTAATGGAGGGAGGAAATTGGTTTAAAATAATTTGTTTGAAGAGAGATATTTAATGTGCTGCCCACTTCCTCTTCTGCAAGAGCTGTCAGACAAGGTTTTCCACCAGCGTGGTTTGTTACATTTTCAAAAAGTTTTTCATTCTTAGAGAAAGCACATCTGAGGTGTGTGAGAAACAACTGCAATTGGAAAATGTCATAATTGCTGAGAGATGAAACACATGAAAGCATGGCTGTACACTGAATACATGGTTTGCTGAAAATAGTCAAGTCTGTTCTGGTTGCCAGCACATATTCTGCATGTCACAGTATCTGCACAGAGTACCTTTGGGGGCCCATGGCCATAACAGTCTAAGGACTTGTCTGTGCTGGACCTTTGCTATAGGATGAAATCAGAAAAAATTTTAAGTGGGCCAGTAACCATATGCACTGTTATGTCACCCATTGGTTGTCCTCCTCAGTCCCACCAAGACAAAACCTTATCCCTCTAATAGTCCATCTCAGAAAGATTGTCCTGGGGCACTGCTCCATAACAGTAGTCATGCTTCTGGATGGAGGTAATTTAAATATGAATATTTCTGTTTTCTAAGTGCTCTGTTTAAATATAGTGCCTCCTTGACACTGCAGAACTTGACTCTGCAGTCATTCTTACTGCTTTTTTAAGAGGATTGGTGTGAACATGGGAATGGCCACTGCCATCACTCACCAGTCCTACTGTACCTGCAGAAGACAAAACACATCTGTACACAGGTTCTACTCTGTCCAACACAGTTCCACATAATAGATAAGGCGGTTACTTAATATCTCCGAGACCAGCATATGGCTTTTAGGGACAGATGCAGCTGGAGAGCATACATGGACATATAAGAAAATGTTCCAATTTTACCCTTACAAGGGGTGAACAGAGCAGATGCTTACTTATGGAGGTCAAGCTACAAGTACATTAATTCTCCATCTGAAAAATACCTAACATTCTTCCAGAAAGCAGGAGAATAGCTTTTAAATTGTATCTTCTGAGTTACTTCACTAATCAACACTAAGCAGAAAAGCAAAGACTGACATAAGTAGGCATTAAAAACATGCCATTTTTCTTGGGGATACTCTTCTGAGTAAGATACACTAATATGGCCAACTGAGCAACCAAACTAAATTAGACAATTTCCCTTCTATTCAGGGAGAGGAAGAAAGAGAGCAGCAAGAACAGAAGCCTTAAAAATAAGTGCCCACTTAACATTCAAAATGAATGTTACAGGTTTTGTTATTATTTTAACTGTCTAATTCCTTCCTTTTGTGAACAAAAGCAAAGAAAATATTTAACATAGGCAGAATTCCCTTTCCCTGCCTTTCTCTTTTTGTACATAAAAGGAAACCAGTTCTCTGAAGAAGTTGTATTTTTGACATTTGACTAAGCAGCCAGAGATGCTAAGAAAAATGCATTCAGGATTTTATGGCTAGTCTTTCCCTAATGCAGTGGGTGAGGAAAAAGTGATGGGGCAAGCCAGCAAACAAGCAAAAAAAAAAAAAAAAAAAGATTCAAACCTGCTTGCTGCTGTGAGCACTGATCGCAGCACACTGCTGGCTCCTGCACTCACAGCACTGGATCTGACCCAGGTCAAGTCCCTGCAACTGCCCAAAAGGAGTAAAGAAGGACCAGGAAACACATAGGCTTGGCTGCGAGGAACTAGGGGAAAGGATTCAGACGGCAGAACCACCCCTTGGAAATCACTGGAGGTGACAGCAGGTAGCAGTCTTGCCTGAGGAGGGGAACGGGGGGGATGCAGGGGAAAAAGACTGATCGAAACATCCCTGGGGCAGACAAGCGAGCAGCTGCCGCTTCCCCCTGCTGAATGTCACTCCAAGGAAAGCAGGGCACGCTGCACCCACCGGGCAGCCAGGCACACGCCATCTGCGCTCGGTGACCGCTCTGGGCACCGCTCGTGCCCCGTGCTCCCTGCCTGCTCCCCAGCCCGCCTCCAGTCTGTGACACCTGCCTGGCCCACATTCCCCGGCCTCTGCTGCCCCACTCAGAGGGCACGGTGGAAAATAGGTTTGTCCGTGGCTGTGTGATATACTCGTTCTGGGCAGTAATGTTTCGTTAATGTTGCTCTGGTTCCAGGGTGTTGATGGAGCCTCCCTACCAGGTAGCGCTGGTAGGTAATGCTGTGGCTTGGAGGTTATTTGATAGCTGCTGTGTATTGTGCGTCCTAAGGTGTTTCACCCCCTCAAGCAGCACCTTCCCAGCTCTGTGAAGCAAGACGGAGCAGCCCCTGGATTCACCCACAGCCAGGCACTTGGCAAATACAAAGGATTAAATTGGTCCTCAGTGAAGCAACCTCTGAACTCCTTTCTTTTTGGTACAATGCTCTCTCATGAGCTTGTCTTGAAGCCAAAAGGAATACCCCTTCAAAGATACTAAATAAAGGACAGAAAGTGTCTGCAAAATACTGAACAAGGAACTTTACCAGGATCAAAAAAAAAAAAAAAGAAATTCCATTTTGCTGTTAGTGTGAGTTATAAAGTCTGTTTTCTGGCTTTCACTGGGGTTTTTCATGTGGATTTAGAGAAATATTACAGTTATCTATGCATCCCACAAAGTCAGTTTATATTTATTCACTTTGCCTCCCTCCACATCCTTTCTAGCAGAAACAGCACAGTAGCCACAGGGGAGAAAATTAGCCAGGCAGATTCTCCATCTGTCTCTTTTTCTTTTTCCCAGGGTTATTTGACTGTGCATATTTTTGTGGATCATTTTTGAATGATGCAATTTAAAACAAAACAGCCCAAACCTACATCTTCATCTCCACAACTAACCAGATGGTCTTAACAAGGCTAACCTTGACTGTGGGTTGCATGCCACAACTTGCTTTGTCTGACAGAAGACACCACAGGCTCTGACATTTTTTCCTCGTGGTGTTTGAATTCCTGTGTCTGTTCCTTAGAGGCAGAATGACAGAATAACCTAAGGTGGAAGGCACATAAAGTTGGTTCTGCAGAGGACAACCCCAAAACCCACACCATGTGCCTGAAAGTGATGTACAAGCGCTTCTTGAACTCTGGCAGACTTGATGCCTCGACCAATTCCCTGGGTAGTCTCTTCCAGACACTATGTGGTCTTGGAGAATGGGCCCTATGGCCTCTGTAGAAGTGATAGCTAAGGACAGTGGAAGGGAAAGCTTGCGTTTATTAGTGTGTTTATATGTATCTATGAATCTATCACCCTCTTTTATCCAAGGCATAAGGATTAGGGATGTGATTGAAGGAAATGAGCAGATGGGACAGAGGAGCACAAGCAGACCCATCACTTTGATCTGCAGAGCAGTGAGTGCAGATTGTGGTGGGGAATAAAGGTAGCAGGATGGGGCACTGGGCATTCTACAGAGCTTCTAGGAGATCATGTCACAGAAAAAAAAGATAGGAGCATTGTGTGGACCCTGCGTAGACACTGGTCACACAAATAGATCAGGAAGAGGCTAAGATAGAGGAAGACAGAAATCAGCAATACAAAAGCCAGAGAGATTGCAGAAATTTAGAACAGAAAGGTCCAGGTCAGGAAGATGCTGTGTGAGGAGAAGGCAGAGGTCTGAGACACCATTAGTGTGAAGAAAATAAGAGTGAAAAGAAAACCCCAAGTTGCAGGATCTGTAAGGTTGCAGGACCCTTTTTTTGGTGGCATTTTTTTTCTATGGCATTTTACTTCATTATGAATTAGTTTCATGTATTTTCTCTCCACAAATACTACTGTGAGGTTTTGGGTTGGGTGTGCTTTGCACAGTGTTCCCACAAGAGGCTACAAGGGAAACCTATAGGATTCTGATTGTCCTGCTATTTTCTTCTCCCAGTTCATCTATTTTACCTTTCTCCCTTGACTCTTATTGCCAAGGTCACCACAATACTGCCAAGCCCAAAGCCAAACAGCTTTTCCAATTCAATGCTCTTAGCTCCTCTGAGTCAGTGCGCTTGTGTCAAGAATAACCCAGTAGAGATATGGATGCACTAAAGTCACTACCATAAATCACACTTGTCCTAATTCCATTTTCATTTCTGAGAGTGGTCTGCCCTTTGTGTCATGTCCTGCAAACATTCCCAACTGTTGGCCATTTTTTTTGCAAAGTGCACACTCCCAAGAGCCCATCCAACATCAAGTGTTCATACAGGCAGTGTGGGACAACTCATCTCTTCCATTTCATCCCTGGGAAAAAAATAAAGCCTGAAACTGCATTAGAGGAGCTGCAGTTTGTTGCTGGGGAATGCCACTTGAAATTTTACTCATGCTGGCTGCTAGATACTTTCTCTGGTTGCAGTTGCAGCATATTGCAGAGCTGATTAATTTGGCCACTGTGAGTGACACTCATAAATTTAGCCTGTTTTTCTCTGCTTGAGCTGTGCATGAAATGATCTGGGTTTCTTCAAGCGTATTTGTTATTCATAAGGGTTCTCAGAATAGTTTGGACCAACACTTTTCAGTTTGCAACATGCTCAGGCTGATGACTTGCAATTCACTTTCCACTTTCCATGGTTTGTGATTTGTCTTCCAAGTCAAATGCTATTACCTCTGTTTGCCAGGGAGTGACAGAACCTTTATAAATAGAATAGTAAAGAATATTGAATAATGATTTTGTTTTGTATGAGTTTTTGGCGCAACTTCATATAGATTTGGGGATTCTAGAATATTTTTATGGATATCTTATTTTTCCCATAGTACTTCGACAAGTTCTGGTGTAAATTTGCAAAGCCAGCTGTCTTCAATCCTCTTGTCCCTGGAGAATATCTTAATAGCCATGTATTGAATTATGACAAGTTGCCTTGGCCCGTGCCAGCTGCACGTTAATCACTGTTAATGTTTTATGTTCCAAAAGCTGAAAATATGTCAAAGGACAGAGCAAACTAAGACTTTCTGTATAGTTTGCCAATTTCAGACATTAAATTTTCTTCCCTTCAATTTGACAGCAAGATTCTCAAATCGCTGAGGCTGTTTCTTAGCTTACTGATTCTTGAAGGTATTGTGACACCTCAGGACTTGAAAGGTTTTTTTCTGTTTTAAGAGGTTAGCAAAGCAAATTTCCGATGTCATAACCCACGTCAAATGCAGGCCATACTTGGAGCTGGCATACCATTCCTTTCTCCTGACTTGTAGCAGTGTGTTTGAGAGTTGCTTCATTCCAGCATCTTTCAGTCCTTGTGACTCTACAGGCACAGAGCATATATTCATTTTAAAATACCTCAAAGCTGATGTAAGCGACTTAATTTAGATTAATATTGAGGTTTGCTATTGGGTTCCCTGGTGCAGTTACTCCTCTTAGTTCTCTTTCCACCTGCTGAAGGATGAGATGCACTTCCATGTTTGTGATTCCCATGCTCTTGGGAAGGTCCAGAAAGAAATGAGCCCCATTAAGAGTCTGGGAAAAAGGAGAGGGAAAGCAAAACAGGAATATGGTTCATTTTCCATGGCCACAGCCCTCCCTAGTTCATTTCTTCGTGTGCTTTCCGTGTGGGGCCAGTAGTAGAAGTGCTTAGTCAGAAACGATGTTTTCTCTGGTGTGGCTGTTATTCTGATTATTAAATTGATAGCAACATATAGGAAAAACAATGGAAAAAACTATGCAGACGTAACCAGAGCTCTGTCTACACTTTGGTGGTATCAGATATTAAATGAATTAATTGCTTGCGTTGAAAGATATTATGTCTTTTGCTATGATTTTAATGGTATAAACTAGCTGTATCAATTCTCAAATCCAAAGTGACTTTTCTTCAGAGAATTTTCTGTACTTTTAACAAGTTCTTGTTTACTACTCCCTCTAATATTGCTATGGTGGCAATGTGTATTTTGGTTTTGTGCCAGGAATGGCAAAATTCAGTAAGTATGTATGGACTGGGGCTTATAAACAAATTCGTAACAGGTAAACTACAAGGGGAACGCACTGAATTAACAAATTTGTATGAGGTAGGTAGGTGTGTGTCTGTTCTTCTTTTAATCATGATTTTGTAAATTCACAAACATCCACAAGAACATTTGTAATGATGTGGCAAGCTGTTCTTCCCCAAACTCAGTCAGATTTACTGGGTTCAAGGAAAGTAGCCTCTTCAGTCAAAGGAACTGGCAGCACCCTTCCTACTGCAAGACCTCCTCTTTCTCTCACCTGCTACGCCCTGAGTATTATTTGTGTTGCTGAGTACCTTGAGACTCCAGCTTTCAGCATGGGTGCCCAGTGCAAGGCACATTGCTCACAAACTGCACAGCTGAAGTGTTAAAGCCCTCCTGAAAGGACATAGACTGATACCCCTGCAAAGTGTTGCACTCCCCCAGAGGAGGGAACCATCTGGGGTCTGGTCTAATGTGATGTTCTCAGCATTCTGGTCTTCTCTGGGTCATCAGAATGCCTTCAGCATGGTAAGGAATTTATGGATGTTATAAGACAGCATGGGAGAGATGCAGAGCAAATTCCTCTCTTCCTGGTATCACAATAACTAAGCTTAAGCAAATCCTTTCCTCATGTTCCTTGACCTTAAAAGGAAGGTTGAGAAAACAAACTTAAAGGCAGAGAATCAGGCTCCCATTTCACAGAATATTCTGCATTGGAAGGGACCCACAAAGATCATCAAGTCCAACTTTTAAGTGAATGGCCCATATAGGGATCAAACCAATGACCCTGGTGTTATTAGCACTATGCTCTAACTAACTGAGCTAATCTCAAGATCCTTTTGTTGAGTCCTTGGAGATGTGCTGGTGCTTGCTATTGATGCATTGGTTGAGGTTTTGTCACACATGGATCTGGGAGCATTAATAAGTTTGCCTGAGTTTCTACATGCGTTGCTCCTGACTGCAACAAGGTTCCTCACTGCATCTCTGTGTTTATTCTTCTGCTAGAGTAATGCAAAACTTTAGATGGCTCTCAGATCAAAGTTTTCTAGTTAGGTTGCCTTACCCAGGCATTAGCTCCAATTTTCTGAAATCTTGTGAAATCACAGCAATTTTTTGTTTGAACATGCCACAGTCAGAGAATGGTAGTCCTTTTCATCAAGAGCCTTCAGAGATACTGAGAGTACTTCCAGCAGCCCTAAAATTCATTCATTTTTAAAAATTAAAGTAGTTTCATTTTTTTATTCAAAATTATTTTTAAGTGGAGGAACCTTCTACGACATAAAATACAGGCATTTCATTTTCCAGATTCTGCAGTAAGGATAAATGAGAATTAATAATAGATAGGCACGTACTGCAATATTACACAGTGTAGATTCACAAGATTTTTCCATATCTTTTGAAACAACTAATTTCTCTCCATGATTCATGAACCAACTATTTAAGAATATAATTGGGTTGTATTAGAATTAATGGCAGGTTTTTCGGTGAGCAATGCGTGTGTTCATTCTAGAGTTTGCTCATTGCATGGCTAATGTCGTGTTGGTACAATATCATGTGATAAGACAGGAAGGATGGCAACACAACCAGAGAGGAGTGAAGTAACTTTGATAAAGCAGGAGACAGCTTGCTCTGGGACTTTTGTCCAGCCTCAGCTTTTTTCAAGGCTTAGGCACATCATTTTGTTTCTGTTTCATATTGATATCTAAGAGGTACAGTCAAACAAATCAGTTATAACCACTGCTTTCTGCCTGGAATCAATCTGAAAATACAAGTTTTAGCTTATTTTGACTGGAAGTGCTTCCCAAACCTTCTCTGGTATCTTGTGTACAACCACTCCTGGGTGGAGACAAAGCCCAGAGTGGTATCTAATTTTTACTGATTAAATGTTTTTTGTTTGTCTTTTCAAATTATCATTTTGGCTGAATAAGTGTGTACCTTGTTTTGCTCAGAAACCCAAAAACTTCTGAAATCTTCCAAAACAGATGATTTTCAAAACATCTTGTTATTTTACTTAAACTTAACATGCACTTAGCATGTGACATGCTCTGCTAGGTATGCCACTAGTTCCTTACAAATATCCCTCGACTTCTTAGAATGAGCTCAGATGGAGGGAGAGGATGAATGTGGCATGTGTCTGTAAATGCAAAGGAAGATACTCTCTAATCTGTTTTCACCACAGCAGAAGTGATAAGACCTCTGTATATTGCAGGGAAAACTTCCCAGGGAGAGGAAGGATAAGCAAGGAAAAGAGAAACTTTTTCACCAGGACCTTTAGTTTAGATTAACCCATTGCTAGAACTGGGAATAAATGTCAGTTTGTTAAGGTGGTTAGCCTGGATTGAAAACCTGGGTTCTAACATGCTGAGCTGATTATTCAGCCCTGGTTTGCTGTGCAAATGGTCTTCACCCTGCACTCAGACATGTTTTCCAAGGCAATCTGCTTGCTGGCACTCAGCCTCACAGAACCATTGTAAATGGGTCTCAGTTGTCATTGTGAATCAGGTTAAAAATGATCTAACTACAGGGCAGAAAATGCAGAGGTGCATTTAGTCCTGATGCTTGTGTTAAGCTTTTCTTGGGCTAGGGATCACAGTAGCTTTATACTTCAAATTGTTCATTATCAGCGTGCTGCAGCAAACCGAATGGGCAGGGATTATGCAACCGCAGCCGCCCATTATCTTTTCCCATCTTCTTCTATCCCTTCAGAAGAAGTAGTGCAGAATTAATTACCATTCCTTTGAAAAGATATCTGAGAACATCATGTGGAACCTCCTTCTGCATAGCCTGCTTTCTAGTCAAAAGTGATTATGTAAAAACATAATTCTATTGTTTTAACTTTGATTGATTCAGACACAGTAGGCTTACAGCAATTAAGCTAATATAATGAACAAATCATCAGCAGTTATATGGTACGTTAACAGACTATAGCCAAATCATTAAACTGCAAATGCATAATGCTGAACTTTTTGCTTTTTGATGACCTCCTAGTTTAAAATCCTGGTCAGAACCAGACCTTTGATGTGTGCCCATGCTATTGATTCAACTCACGTCTCTTCATTCACTGACACCATCCTGACCCTCAACTTTGAATACCAAGACAGAAAAGCAGCCTGTTTGTGAGATGCTTTTCCCTCAGACTGTCAGATAGAACATGTGTTCCTGTTACCCTCTTGTGATGGGGAACGATCAGGTTGCAGACTGCATCTCCTGCCTTCCCATCCTTGTCATCACCACATCTGGCTTTAGAAACTAAAACTCGACCAAAGCACCCACAAGAGCACAATTCACTGACAACACTTGGGCATAGCTGAGCCTGAGGCTGTGCTGTAGAAATAGGCAGGAAGTGGTAAGCCTATAAATTTTGACCTTTTGCCTTCACACCATCAGACAAGGCTGTCAAGCACAGATACATTCATATATAACAAAACTAGGTAGAAGTGCAGGTTTCTAAATTATAATTAGGCTTTTCCCATCAATCACCTGGAGATAATTCCTAAATATATACTCCATTGATGTAACTTTAGATGTTGGTGGACACAAACAGTAACACTGGATGCAACCATGGGAAGTTTTTTCTCCTCACATGTTAACAAAGGTATTTTGTCACAGCCATGCATACATCAGCTGATCTTAACGAATGAATCACCTCAAAAAATGGAGCTATTGTGAGGCCTGCTCTCTTAAATTCTTATTTCATACTTGTTAGACACCAGAAAAATACAGATGACAGCTGTACATCAGAGCTTTTCAGTTACCCTCTCAGGCTCCTTCCCTGACAACTATTGGTCCTTTGGGGTCTACCTAATTGCTTACCAACTGTCTTTAGATCCCCTCTGAATTTTTGCTCAGACTGTTCCCTTCCGCCAGCTTCCTTTCATCTCTCTCTAGTTCTTGCCATTTTACATATAGTGGTGAAAGTTATTTTGAGGATCCAGAAAGGATTTCTGCCTTTGGTTCCTCTTTCCAAAGGCACACTGGGGGACACCTGGATGGAGCCAAAATGTATCATGTGTTTCTGCCTATCTCCTTTCCAGAAAAAGCTATGCATTGGTTTCAGGAATTTTCTAAAATTGGTTTCTGTCCCTGAACACTCTAATCTCTAATGTGGTTAGGGTAAAATAAAATAACAGTGGCAGATCATTTAAATAAGCCATTTGGAATAAAAAGAAGTCCTTACTGTCAAAGGCACTTTGGCAAAGTTAGACATTTCCCTGGTCAGGCTGGTTTTGACCACAGTTTGTCTTGCATGCAGAATCTCGAAGTGCAACGGGATTTCCATCCTGTCCCATTCCAGCTCTTGGCTCAGTTGGTGAGCCATATCTGGCTGTACTTGGGAATCTGTGGATTTGTATTGGAAGTTGCTGAGAACTCTGGAAGTGGTTGAATAAAACCCTCATGCCTGATCAGTTTTATTTTCATTTTTTTATGAGCCATAACAGTTGGTGTACAATGAAATTATTGCCTGCAATTGCTGTGGACTGCATAAAAGAATCAATGCCTCAACTGTGATCTTCTTTTCCTATCTCATTACCCACTTTTGGGGAAAAGCTGTGAGTTTGATAAACTGTGGCGATGCTTCTGGGGTTGATGGCCTTGTGTCACTGCTCCAAATTCACAGGGCCACTGCACATGGAAGTTTAATGATCACATAAATTCCAGGTGCTGTCTCACCCCTGCTGCAGAACCCATCAAGTAAATTTATCTCAGTGCTCTCCTGCCTCCATAGGCATGCCACAGGCTTTTCCATGCTGTTCTTTTCCCCCACCTCTTTTAATACTTTGTTTAAATCACTACTCACACCCACAGGTGAGAAAGAGAGGTCATGCACCCAAGCACAAGTAACAAATGGGGTTTGCTGTCGAAGGACATCATAGTTTCTCCCTTACTAGGAACACGTTGTGGCACTAAAGTGCTCTGGTGAAGGCACCCAATGCTAGCCTGCAAACAGACTACCTGGGCATGAATGAGCAGGAACTGTGAAGTCCTTCCTTTACTCTTCTTGCCTGGCTGGTCATTTCAACAACCTGCTTGAAAGGCATTAGCAGAGGAGATGAGCACCTGCTTAGTCCCTTCAGGTGGAAAATGTACTAAAGCCTAATTTAAACAAAGCCCAGTAGGCAAATTGCCCTATTTCATAGTCAGTATTTAGGTTAGTGTGTGCAGTATTGACGCTGCTCTTCAGGTAGTGATTCCTACCATACATATATATTTTTCTCAGGCCTTGCTAGATCATTCTGCCAGATCTGATGGACCACTCTTTCCCTGGGCTGAAGCTTCAGCCCCAGCGCAGAGCATAGCAGGAGGCTCCGTTTCAGCACTTACTCTAGGAAACAGAGCTGCACTAGACTTCCCATAGGTTGCAAGACCTGACACCCACAAAAATATCAATGATTTGTCTGGCCTTACTTTATAGCAAAACCAGAGCACTCACTGGTCTGTCCTGCTCCCTGTCCTGCCATCTGTGGTCAATGCCTGACAGGAGGAACACCCTGATGGACACACTCACCTCAGAGGAGCCCCTCTGGGGTCCCCAGTAGCATTGTAGATGGTCAAATGGGGAAAATTAGCATCTAAAACAGCAGTGAAGCCCCCAGTGTGCAAGAAGGCTCTGAAGAGCCCTGTTTGTAGTTGGAGGGCAGAAACAATACTGTACTTGTGGCTAAAGGACAACCTACCCTCACTTTCTGTAGTTGAGGATGGGTTGACTTCACAAGGAAAACTCTGCCTGAAAATTCAGCAGCAATAGTGACTTAGTTGCTGCAAAGCATCATAAACAAAGGGAACAAGCAAAGGGCTGCTACACAAGGGGATGAGCAGTGTAAAGGTACATGGGAATGATGAACAGACACAGGAAGCAGAATTCCTTCTTCCCAAGGTCAGGACGTCCTGAAGCATGACAGATTGGAGCAGGTGACAGCAGAACAAGGTCTGATTGGTTCTACCTGTAATGACTGCTGCTCGCAGCTCTCATTGCCTTGGAGCAGTGGGGATGTGTGATCCCTCCTCTGCTCTGGGATCACAGCTCCGGTGAAACCCAGAATTGCCAGTAGTTTGTTTCTTAGGATCACCTAGGACTGTGTTGTTTGCGAACTCAGAACTGGGCAGTACAATACCACCTCTTTCTCTTCAAGAGACAGACATGTAAGAAAAAAATTTCTTGAAAGGGCACCCAAATTTTAATAGCTTTTACATAACCTCCAGATTTGGCCCATTCAAGCAGCCTTGGTTTAGGTGAGGGAAGGTAGCCAGGCATGAACCATGCTCACCGAATTGATGAACTGTATAAGAAGCTCATGAGACAATTTCACTCCTGTGACATGTGTCACTATCCACCTTGAGGAGAGTTTGACCCATGGGGAATGTGAAATGGCAAGTGTTGTAGTCCCTTGAAAAATCAGTTTGTTTGGGATAGCACAGAATCCTCATCACTGCCTGTGTGCTGCTCTCCTTCCTCGCCTTTTTGCCTCCAAAGGGCTTTATAAGAGGCAACCGGAGGAAGAGCATAGCATTTCAAATGTAGCTGAATTATTCACAGGTTACGGAGCAAAAGTTTTTCCCCATTTTGCCTATATAATGATCTTAAAGGTCTTTCACCAAATTCTCACTGGTTGTTACAGGGGAGCTGCTATGATCTCAGCATGCAGCTGCCACTTCAGCATCCCTCTTGGCATGAGTGGATGTTGGGCATTCTTTGAAAAATATGGGGATACAGCCATCATCAAAGGTTCCTGTCTATTTCTCTGTGTCTGACCTGTGTAATTTTTCATCCTAGGTTTTGTAGAACTTGTTTTAAAACTTCATTTGGTTTGCTATGATGTGAAAGGGAATGGCAGCATTTTCCCATTGGTACTGGTAAAAGTCATGACCATTCTCCTAGGAAGTCCTCACCAGCTGTGACATTGCTAAGGAGTAGCAAGGAGGGAAGCAGATTATCCTTTTCCCCTCAGCACTCTGCTTTTCTCTTTTCCCTGGCTTTGGATGGTGTTGATGGCACATCACTGCCCAGTGCTCCTACACACCTGCAAGCTGCACATGAACAGCTGCATATGCCAGACCTGCCTATTGCCATCTCAAAGAGAGAGTGGCAGGAGTGGGACGGTGAAGGAGCGAGGGAGTATTTGTTCATTGTGCTAAGCTTCACGGGACCTCAGAGGTATGCACTTTTCTCCTTTTGAGTGCTAAGATCAGTCTCGAGAGAGGACAGCTGAAATAAAGACAGAAAACCGGCAAATCTGAGCTCTCTGTAGTGCACTTGGCAAAGTCTTTGAAAGTGAAGGGTAAAAAAAAGAAAATCACGCGGAAGGATTAACCTTGCCTTGTTATTTAATCTCTTCCTGTTCTTATTTTATTTTGATTTTGTCCCCGCTTGATGCAGCAGTTGTTGTTATCATGCCTACAGAAGTGAGTTTTGGACAGAAACCCTGCACAGCTCCTGCTTCATGTTGAATTACTGGGATATAATGTGACCAAAGCCAGCCAGCTTACAAAGGCATGGCCATGGGCATCCCCCATGTGTCTAACATGATAGGGTCATGAGGGATTTCATCAGGAAATTTCTAATGGATCATGATCCTATTGAGGCTCAGAAAAATGTTTGCTGCAGTAATCCCAAGCATTGGTATTAATTACCAGAGCTACAAAGAGTCTGCAGGAGTGATATCTGAGACCACCTTGCCATCAGCCAGTCCTCCTTCAGGAGTTAGACACAGAAAACACATTTGTAGGCCCACATACATCATGTGCCAGTCCCATTCTCCAAGTCTGAGAACTTTTCAGCATCACACCATACAACATGGACTCTGTGCTAAACAGAATGAGAGGCTGTGTCACACACCCATGCCTCAAAAGACACTTGGGGAATGAGAATGAGAGGCAAATTCTGCTTGCTGGATAGTATAGGAAAATAATCTATGTTCTGATATTTTTGTTGTAACTATGTGATACAGGAAGGGACAGATTCCGCTACATAAATTGATTTTCTTTTTAATATTTTCTGATCTCAGGTGGTCAGTGAGACTGAGGCAGCTTCAGCAATGCTCTGAGGTTGTGATGGTAGCTACAACCCACTCCAGTGGCAGGTGTTTTCATTTTTCAGTAACAGGGTTTACCATCCCCAGCTACCAGAGATCTGCTTAATTCTCCCTGCTGACTTATCACCATGCAGGTGATCTCAAAACTACTTCCAAAGCATCAGTTTTTGGAGTTGGTTCCTTGAAGAAAATCAAATTGTGCAAACAAGTGTTTGTCAGGCAATCTTAACGTATTGTGAATAAGTGTGGAACAACAGACCTCTCTTGAACCAATGTCCTTTATTTCACTCCTAAGGGAGGATTTCCTTTTTGACTCTAAAACTTGCAAACAGCAGCTTTGGAAAGGCTGTCTTTTGCTGCTGTTGATTGGGGCAGGATTTTAAGCTTGGTCCCAGACATCAAGGGGCCAGACCTCACGTTTCACTGCAATGCAATCAAATGCTTGCTATCTTTCTTCCAAATTTTACATTTAGCTGTCCTTGTTGTCAGACTGTGCTAGGTGGGCTGCCTTCAGAAGACTATGTTTGAAATAAATACTGCCTTTCTGATGGAGCACAGAGATGCTCTGTCCCAGCTCTGGTACTGGTGACCTCAAGTGTCATCTCAGGAGTTGGTCAGGGAACACATGAAAATATTTCTTGGAATTCTGTTCTGTATTGGTTTTATGGAAATATGTACTTATTCTAAAATAACTTTGTTTTTGTTATGTTCTGCTCCCCTGTTCTGAAATGCTTGTAGCAGTTACTACATCATTAAAGCCTGAAGCTGATAGAGCTTTCAAGTAATTACTAGTGACAAATCTAAATAGATAAAATGGAACTTGGTTTCCAATACTGAATGCTTTCTTTCAAGAGGATTGCTAAGCAGCTCTTTTATAACTCTCTCATCTGAGCTGTAGAAAATTTTTTACTTTAAGTTTGATTATTCAGTTGGAAAGCAAAGCCCCAGTTAGTGTGTAGCTAATGTTTAACTCAAGATGTGCTTTATATTCAAAGGTATTAGCCTGAGAGGTATGTACTGCCCAAGGAAAGGAGAGCGATGTAACCACTGATGGATGCATGGGGGAGGGGGAGAAAGTCGATGAACAGCACAAAAGAATCAATCATATACAAATGCCTCATTGTTCGAGACTGCTCATTTCTCAGGTGATTGTAGTAGTATAACTGCAAGTGTGTATTGTAAGAGGGCAGGTATGACACACCGGGGAACTGGAGCATGATTCAGGGATTGAAGGGAATGGTAGCTCCTGCTGAAGGCTCTCCCTAAGTAATGTACTGCTAGTATTTTAAGAAATGCCTTCCTTAGAAGTGTTCTTATTGTAAACTCTGAGCTCTGTGAGCAGAGTTGAGCTACTTTGTTAATTCATGTAGTTTACATGAAAATGCTTTTAATTCTTTTCGGTATGGAAAAAAAGACAGCACCTTTTAGCAAACAACATGTACCACATCTTGCATCAGGACTTAGTAGTTTTATATTGGGGAAAAGAATAAGGGTTTGATATGAAATAATAAAGTTTAATTGTGCAGTCTGGATTGTGTTTGTGTGGTGAATACTTTGGAACTCCTTAATAAGATCTCTGGGATAAGTCAGTACATCCCAGACTGAAACGAGCACTGGGTACTGCTGTGGGATCTGAAGAGGAACTGTTTTTGGGAGAGAGTTCATCCATGAAACTCCCCTCCGCTGTACAGGCCTATTAATGAGATCTTCCCAGACATCCCCTTCCAGCTCATCTCCATTTTTATTTTAGCTTTCTCTTTATGACACTCCAACTTTTTTGCAGCACTGTGTATGTCAGTGCTACACACTGAGCCCCAAAAGAGCTGTAAAGTTCACATAGGAAAGAGAAGAAGGGGGAGTAAAAGGCCTTGTCTTCTTCGCCGGGGGAATCTCCTTGCAGAAACACAGAGGATCTGGTAAAAGAGTAAAAAAAGCCAGAGAAATCAGAGTTGCTGACTGGCTGCGTTGTTGACATGGGACCTGAGTTTTATAAAGCTTTCTCTCTTCATAGTGTGTCCTGCCAGGATGTTGTGAGATGGATGAGACCCACAAAATGTTTTATGTGTCTGTCTCAGGAGGCAGTACTGAACTGTTTTCCAAGAGATGCCAACTGTTTCATGGACGTAACTTGTCAAATGGACTAGAGCATCTAATGAGAGTTAGGAAAGGGAAGATGAGAGGAAAGGTCTAGCTAACTTCTGACTCTCCTGGCCTTGTGCATGAATTAAACAGGGGATACAAAATGGCCCCAAGGATTCTAGCAGTGTTACAGGACATATGCTGACACAGAAAATACTCATGTTCCTCAGGAGACCAGTCTCACTACCCGTCTGACCCTGTGTAAACTTTAAATGGGCATTACTGGGATCTAAATAAATCCAAGCAAGAAATACAGAGAATGTCTTTTCCTCACACTCATTAAAATTTCAAGATATATTACAATACAAAATTATACACTTCAAGGTTCCTGGGCAGAGAAATTGTGTCTGTGTTAATACAGTAATGAAGCAAAACTATAAGGTTTGCTGCACTTGTAGCTTTGAGAATCTGGTCTGCTTTATGCTCAGATATATGGGGAAGAAAACAGAAAATAGACAGCTTTATTTATTTTATCAATAAATTAAATGATTTTGTGTGGGAATTATTTGTGCTTGGATTAGAGCAAGAAGGGAGTATCTCTTATCTTGTAGAAGTGAAGGACTAAAACTTTCTAATTACATTCTTATAGTATGTTTCAGGAACTTGCTGGAAGCAACCCAGAATCAAATAGGCTTCTTTAATACGTCTGTTTTCCTGTTTGCTCCAATCCATCACTCCAGAATTAGCATCAGTGTAGTGAGGATTTGTGAAACTTTTTACTCTGTTACTGCTGCAAGAAAACAAATGCTTTCCTGACTATTGTACTTCAGCTGGGAAAATGTGAATAATTCAGAGTTTGATTTCTCTCTTTCCTCTCTCCTCCTTTCTTACCCACTTTTATTAATGTAGTTTCTGATTGCCATGCTGGGACGTGTATTTCTATACATACATGTACATCATGAATTTTTGTCCAAAGGAAAGTGTTCCATGTCCCCTAGATAATAAGGCTGTACTGTAGGGTAGCCTTGAGACAAGTGGTGCAAAGCATGCAGTTCCTGGACCACTGGGGACCTGCACCCTTCTACTGCTGTAAGACAAGGCTTGGGGACAGCCTAGACACTGGGGCTGACCATGACAAGTCACCTCAGCTTTTCCAGGGAATACGGATACTACAGTGACTAGTTGCCTGGGGGTAGAAGCAAGGCTCTGAGAAAAGGAGAGGACCTTTGTAAAACCTTCATCTCAGTGCTCAGCCATCAACTGCCCCACTCATCTTCTGGGTTTCCTGAGGTGTTTTGCAGCTTCTCTCTTCTCTTTCTGACCTCTTCTTTCTTTTTCTCACAAATTTCCTTTGAATTGCAGTTGGAATTCACATACTAGGGGAAGAGAAATATATCAAAAATTAATGTCTTGTGACTGAGACTTCCTATTGTCTTGAAATTCTTTTAACATTCTCTCAAGGAATTACATCATTCAAATCCTGAAGGACTACTCCACCTCTGGGTAAGACAATTAAGTGCATATATGTCCAGGCTCTTTTCTGTTCTGCTGAAGAATAAACTTTAACCCGTTCTGTTCATTGATCTGTTGCTTATATAAAGATGAAGAAAGGGGGGGGGGTGCACAGCAAGCTTACAGAAATATTACAAAATCTTCTCAAGTTCTCCATACAGTGAGCAAAGAGCTATATGGTGTCAGAGTTTTCTCCTTTCCTCTCACAGTACTAGTACCCTGGCCATTTCTGTCTGAGTAGTGGGGTGAAATAGAGTAGGATTGAGAAACTGCTTAGTTTAACCATACCAAGTGGGACCTCTTCAAGGATTGATCTGTTTAAAATGCAAAAGCATCCAGAGGGCATTAGGATGATGTAGACATGTCCATCTGTACGTATTCAGCTTCAGATATCCTACAGAAGTTAGTTTTTTAAAGGTCCCTAATCTCTTCCATTCTGCCAAATGAGCTCCATAAAGATATCTCTGTCTGCAGCCCAAAGTTACTGTGGGAAACACAGACCACCACAGCACATCACACAGCCTATGCATAACCAGGCCTTTCACTTCACAACACCTTGCCAATAGCACAAAAATCTTGGGTGGGTTTTTTTAATCCAGAGGCTCCAGGCTGATTTTTAACGCAGATGTGTTAAAATCTTGTGGAAATTGCCTGGGAGTTATTGTGCCTTTTTATTAAAAAGGGTAAACAAATCCTGAGAGATGTAAGTGAGGTAGCACCATGCGTGACTATTTAATAACAGGGTTTGTGAGGTTGTAATTCCCATGGTACCACCCGCCTTCTGCTTGCTATAGGTGGCTAATTATAGCATCCACAAGGCTCCCAGCAGCGGAGCAGAGGGACACAGCATGGCCTCTTTCTGTTAGACTTTTCCCCTGCCTCAGTCTTCACTTCCCCTCCTCCCTGGAAGATAAAGAAGCAAATCCCAATTTAGTCATCAAGGCCTGAGACATGCGGTGAATAATTCAATTCCTCATCTTCACACGTGGACTCAGCTGTATAAACAAACTCAGCTGTTTCTGCAAAGTGCACAAATACATTTCCTGATGATTTTTAGGCATGGAACATATTGCTGCAGTTGAAAGACACAAGACATAAAGAAAGAGGGGTCAGGAATGCTTTGCTGGTGAAACATCAGGGTGAAAAGCCAGTGAGCTCTGGCTGCTAGATCTGGGACTGGGGCACCTTGGGGCAACAAACCAATCCATCAGTCAATCATGCCAGGAGGGAATCTGAGCTCTGTGGCTGAGAGTCACATACAGGACTGAGGGAGATGGTGACACTTGCCTCTCACTGTTCTCCTTGATGCTCTGTTCAACGGATCTGCCTTGCAAAAGCCACCAGACCCCAAAAGGTACGAAATTAGTCAGGTTTGTGGCATGAAGACACAGCTCTAAGACCCTAATGGCCATGGTAGACATGCAGAGGTTTCAGTACATGCGTGAATGTTACTCAACCCCAGAGCATCACAATTGCAAAGTGGGGTCAGGATGATCTTTATTCCCGTTAAATAGACTTAGTATGCAGAGACTGGCTGATCAGAAAGGGCAGTCATGGTGTAACTTGACAGGCTGTTGACTTGTTCGCCTTTGAAAGGGGGACCACAGAAATTCCTTGGCACTTCCCCTTGCCTCAGGGAGGGGGTTTTTGGGTAGGAACACTCTGTCAGTGGAGTTTAGTTCATTCCTGCCTTCAGTATTGTCTGGGATATGCATACACACATGAATTTGGCTCTAACATGGCCTCTGATGGCCCTTTTATATATTCATTGCAACTCCTCTGTTATACACTAATATGTGTGTCCTGATGCTGGCTAAATTCACCAGATAGTAACTACTGTGATTCATCTTCCACCTCCTGAAAGGAAAACTGCAGTATTAATGGAGGGCACTGTCCTGTGTGAAATTATAAGTGAGCTGGAAGAAATAACCATCCCATGGGTATCAGTCAAGCAGTGGAATTAAAATTTACAAAGGCTAAGTACACATCTGCAGGCTCTGCTGGGGTTAACCTTCCAGTTCTTTTGGGTTTTAAATTTAATCTTTATTCTGGATGCTGTGAGATTTCTTCTTGGCTTGAATTCTGGAGAACAATGTAACCAGAAAGATGAGCCAAGGTTTTGATCCAAAAGAGAGATAGTGTCCCCCTCTACTTATTTTATTTTAAGAAGTAGGACTTGGTTCTTAGTATCAACCCACCCTGTGGGTGGGTTGCATGAGTTTGAAAAAAAAAATAATGCATTGAATGCACAATCAAAATAGAGACTAGTGTGAGTTTCAGGCTGGATAGGTCACCTCCTTTCCTGGCTTGAGCCTTACTTGTGCTGTCTTTTATCGCTTGTTACAAAATATGTAAGCTCATTTCCTGGTACACACCAAGAGATGAGTTGTGTGTCAAAGCTTTAGCCTATAAGATCAAGAAGCTTCAATTAAAAGACTTTATTTGCAGTGTACAAACATGCAAGAACAAATTTCTAAGTAGTAATAAATTAAAGGGACAATCAGTCACACCCAGAAATAAATCCCATGGCTAGATAATACAGTAGCAGATAGGTACAGTATGATGGTGGAGGTGTACCTGCAGGACAGCTGTGCCTCAGATTTCCCGAGTCAGTGAGCCCCAGACTGGATGTGTCATGATTCCTGGTGGGCCGGCTCTATCAGACAGTCACATCTCAGAGCTAGTTCCTCTGCCTGTGTCATTTCTGTGGGGCAGATGTGGCCCTCGACATCTTTGCAGCTGTGCTGGCCCCAGCACATACAGCCTGGCTGCACCAGGCTGTAGGGTTGGTGAGCTCCATAGCACGTCCCACCGTTGGGCCCTTCAGTGACCACCAATAGGGGACATCTGGGACCATCTCACACCTCCTTCCCTGTCAACACATCTCGACTCCATTCCAAAGGAACTGGGAAAATTTAAAACATAGAGTTGGGCTGCAGCCAGCCCCTCAAGGTCCTTGTCACCAACCCCACAAGTACTACCCATGAGTGTCTCAGAGTGTCTCTCTGAGGTGGGGGACTTTATTTTCCACAGTATTTTCCTGCTCCTTACACTTCTGTCCTCTGAAGGTGCAAAACAGGAGTTATCCGTTGGTGCTGATAACCTCCCAGTTAATGTCCCAGGAGGTAAAGGTCTGGGATAGGTATGCACTTGAAATCTCCTGTGCTCAATTAAATTACTCTGAGCTTTGGGGGCTGAGAAACTAGGTTAGCTCTCTCCTGAGAAGCGTTTCACATTAGTGTCCCGTGGTCGCTCCGGAAATAAAACAAGGTGTTTGCACAAGGCTGAGGCCATCGATACATGAATGGGTTAACCCACAGCAGCTCAAGTTGTTCCAGTTTCCAAAAAGTTGTGAATACATGATTCAATTGCAAGGAGCCATTAAGCCCACCCAGCAACAACAGATTTACTCCTGGCTTCCTTGTGGGCCATTTTCTCACATGATGAAACACCTACACTTTTGATACACAGCCTGCTCCTTTCTCACACCTCTGAGTGAAGGGTCTACTTATTGGCCTGCTCCTGCTGCCATGCACTTTGCTCCAAGGTTTTACCTCAAGTTCAATGTTTCCCCACGTGTGGCAAAGCCTTTGCTGTTTACGTTGCACATAAAGGTAAAAGCCACCCACCTAGCTGAAAGGCAAATGTCATCTAGTGTTACATATTCATTGCAAAAAATAAGACAGTCATGACGCCTGGCATCTCCCTCAGAAATAAATGTGTCTTTCTTTTCCTCTCTCTTTAAATTCTAGGAAGACATATGATTTGCTCTTTGCATGTGTGAAGGGAGAGATAGCAGACTAAAAAGGGGTCTTGCCTGAGTGCTGGGTCATGCTTGGGTGAAGTCTTCCTTCTCTTTATGAGCTGGGATAACAGGAAAACAAAGCAATCTGATAAGTCATTCACTTACTCTTGGACCCCCCTCATGTTTGTCAGCCAAATGTGTCCCTTCTTGCCTCAGTTTCCTCACTTGTCACAGGCTTTACTACCAGCATGGGAAGGGAGGGCTAAGCCATCATAGGCTGCATGCAGCCTCTCCCACACCCCTTGTTGTGGGGTCCCACTCCTGCGTCCCCCAGCCCTGCTTCTTCCTGTTGCCTTTCAGGCATCTGCTAACAGCAATGACAAAATTCCTGGTTCAACCCAAGCACTATTTTCCAAATAATTATTTAACACCACATCAGCACTTCACAGCCCTGATTTTACTAAATGAAGGACAACTAATTAAAGGAACAGGAGCAGCATAAATTTGTTGCCAAAGAGTTAAAACTTAATAAACAGTGACATATTGTTTCATTAATATCTCCCTCTATTGTGTTTCTCTTTTCTTCCCTGAAAGTGGATAGAATGGTCAAGAAAGACTGAGAGCACCTGAAGAGGAGGGTATTAACACTGAAAGTGTGGAAGCCATTCAGAGTAGGTGGGATACTCGCTCTGTAGAGGTAGCTTTGTTGAACAAAAGAGGTGTGGTAGCATCCCTCTCATGTGGCTCTTGAAGGTGCTCAGCCCTGGCCCAGAAGCAGTAGTGGTAGCTGGTAGATGCACCCGTTGTCTTCCCCGCTTCTTTCTCTGTCCTCTGCCCATGCCTCCAAGAAAAGAGCTGCTTTTTTATCCCTAGAGCCAGCACAGAACATGGGTAGATGGAAATTGCCAAGAGACACTGGTGTGTGGGCTGTGAGCCCTTCCCACACCGTGGGCTGGCTGGAGCCAGTGACCTGTTTGGCGGGCTCTGAGTGCAAGCTAGCTGGGGCAGGCAGGGGAGCAATCTTTTCCCACACAGGGTGCTGCCCTGCATTTTTTTCCCCTTCCCTCATCCCAGCTGTCATCACTTTCTTCTGCAAAAGAGGAACATTTTGTCATAAGCAGGATTTTCCCTCCTCCTCCACTAGCAGGGAGGATTGCTGAGTCTTTTCCAAAGGCTCTTGAGCCACATCTGCTCCCTTGGAGGATATTCATCCTTGGGTCAGAGTCCCTTTCCTGCCACATCACCTATGAAAAGTGGCATTCCTGATGTCTTTATGAGACTGAAGGTTCCTTTCCATGTTTGGGGAGCCCAGAGCTGTTCCTGCACACCTAAACCCATCTGTCTGAATCATTATTTCTGTGGAAGCATGAAAAGTGTCAGAGAAAGCATGAATGGTCTCCAAGACTGATGTCCAGAATCAGAGGAGGAGTGTCTGTCTAGGTCAGAGGGTCCCAAGATGAGCTTACAGACTCATTTGAATGGGAAATTTTTAGTATAAGAAAGATGTCAGTTCGTTTCTCTCTCCTTTCAACTGATGAATTCAAGTTAGAGAGAGAAAAGAAGTACAGTGGTGTTCAAGGAGGCAGCCATCTCAGAGACCTTCAACCAACCTTCACCTCAAGTGGTCTATCCCAGGACTTCCACAGCCCCACATGTCATGGGTACATGGTTATGCTTGCCATGTCCTTCTGACCTGATTAAGTAGTCTATTCAAGGCAGAGCTGCTCCTATGGGAGAAAACCGGTTTGAACTGTTTCTTTGTTTCTGGCGATAACACCGTCCTTTTCAGGCAGGATTCTGCTTTCAGGTTTCGTTGCCCACCCCATTATAAGGAAAATAACTCTTGTTTCAGGGAGAAAAAGAGAAACATATAGAGTCCTTTTCCCCCATGGGAGAAAAGTCTGCCAATGCTGAATGCATGCAGGTCACCCCTCTAGCTGCATGGTGGGTTTGTAAGGACAAGCAGTGTATGTATAGAGAGAGACCATCCAGTGCCTTTCACACAAGTATCTCAGCTTAACTGTTACATATACACAGTAGTGTGGGGAAGATGTGTTTTTCCATGGAGCTTTAGTGGAAGGGGTGTTAGGA
The DNA here is from genome assembly GCF_003945725.1 of Corapipo altera. Classification (NCBI taxonomy): domain Eukaryota; kingdom Metazoa; phylum Chordata; class Aves; order Passeriformes; family Pipridae; genus Corapipo; species Corapipo altera. The sequence goes on from NW_020884884.1 coordinate 1,157,147, forward strand.
GGTCATTTTGTTCCTAGGAAAGTTGTCCATCACCTACTGTGCTAAAAGAGAGATGCTGTGAGAGTATGTTTCTCATGGTGAGGAAAAAAGACACATAAGTACAATCAGAAAAAGCCCAAGGTAGAGAAGTACAGCTGTTTGGAGGGGGAAGCCAGCTGGATTTCATTACATGGCCACAAGATAGAAGTAGGTGGGTCCTAAACAAAACAGCTGAGAGAAGATCAATGCTATAAGAGGATGGCTAGTTGCTGCTGTTTCTGTTTAACTGCTGTTCAGGAGATTATTCACACTCCTGAAGTTCAAAGAGTTGGTCTCCTCCATCTTTCATTGGAGAAGCTGTTCCTGGTTGTAGAGTTTTCAGAAGGAGTCCTATTTATCAGGTTTTGCTTTTTGTGGAGGAGTTATACCTCTGCCTTATTTTATAGACTATGATTAAGACATCTTCTCCTTTCTTCTATTATAAAGGGAAATGAAGTCGCTTACAGCCCAAAAAGTGTTAACTTGACCTCTATGTTGAAAAGGTACTGGGGAGTACCAGGAAGGAAAATGGTTACTACTATCAAACCAAGCTGTTAATGATAACTTTGGGATCTACCTGTATGGGCTAATGCAGTACACTTTCGGCCTTTGACTGACTCACAGTGACTAGAACTCAGTCAGAGTCGAGGGAAGTCAAGAGCAGAAACTTTTTAGCTTGTATTTCGTAGGGGATCAGAGGCAGTCATGGTAGCTTATAGTAATGCCCCTCTCTGGTCTTGAAGTGTGGTCTCACAGTTGTTAATGACTAGATGATCTTGTTAAGAATTAAAAAAAGACAGCGTCATTTTCATGCCCTCCAAAAAAGTGAGTAAAAAATTGACCAAAACAGTTGAGAAGACACCTCTAACATGCTTGTACTCTCCAGTTACTGATGTGGACAGACATAAGAAAGTCTGAAAACATAAAAATGTGTGATAGCATTAGCCTTCTCCTGGATTTTTTTCAAGTATACCAGATTCCTAGGAAGGAGGTAGAAAATCTCCAAAGAAAGCATCTTGACTAACACGAATGAAGTCCTTAAAACAAAATCATCAAAATCCCTAGTTATTGCTAGGACAGGTGGAACAGTCAAAAAATAACGTCAACACTGGATGTGCTACACATGGCCAGTTTGGGATTTCTGGAGCACTAATCCGTGCCTATTTACCTTTTTTACTGGACCATAGCCTGTTCCTTGAGTTATTCTGTGCAATGCATTAATACTTTTCTGAGGGGAGAGAGAGGTATGTGACCCCCACTTGTATAAAAATTACAGGGAGGACGTATCCAGGAGAGAAGAAAATTATCTCCCTCTATGGGTTATCCTCAGCTGGTCAAGGACTCTCTATCTGAGAAGAGGTAAGCTCTCATATTTGGGCTGGTTGCTAGTTGTTTGGTATTTCAGGTGGTGATTTGTGCCAGAGCAAAGCACATACTGGTGGACCAGGATGCTGCTGCCACTGCGCTGAGCTATATGGACACATGAGCAATGTGCTTACTCTAATAATAGTTTAGAGACCAGAAAGACATGTTCCCATGTGTATTCCCATCCTAGCTTGCTTGTCAAACACATCAGTTTTTCAGGGAAGGTTGTTTCAGTGGTTGCTTTTCACCAACTCTGAAGCGCTTGAGTTATCAAGTAGTAAACAGCTTGAATGAACAACAACACAAATATCAGAAATCTAAAGTCAAGGGGAGGCCAAGAAAAACAGGCTGTGAATTTTTATCACCTGTTCCTAGAAATGTGAAATGCTAGGGACAGATACAAAGCCACTGACAGAAATTTTAGTTTACTCCAAGAAAAATTTTTTACTATTTTGTGGACTTCAGCACAAAAGAATAAGAAGAAAATGAGTTTTGCTTCATTATGTAGCACTTACTCCTTGGTGCAGAGACAGATTCTTTGAAAGGACAGCAGAAGACTGACCAAATTGACATAATTATTATTTCCCAATACTTTTTTTTTCTTTAATAATGTTCTTTTCAAGTACTGGAATTGTTGGTAATTCTGAGGTGCAAATCGCCGCTGTTCAGGGGCTGAAGTGACTAAATTTTTAACAAACACTGTCACCTTCTGGGCACGCCGCAGCAGTGCAGCTTCCAAACAGTTATTCTTTCAAGTAAGGATGTTCCTCCCAGCCCAAGAGAGCCGCTGGGTCCCAAAGTTTGGAAACTTTTCTGATGTTCTGCCTAACCTAGATTCGTTTGCTTGGTAAGTCCAGCAAAAACTGGAGCTTTATATCTTCGGGTGAAATTAGTAACGAGGGACCTCGTTTTGTGTTTGGTTTGTATTCTCATGCTTAGAAACCCTGCCTGTGCGGGATTTGCACAAAATTCTACTTTTTGTCACTTTTGGGTACATTTTGCTGCCTAAGAATGTATGCCATGTGTAGTTCCTAGGGTCCTGAGCCAACAGCTGGTTCTATAGCCTGCCTTGGTAGTGCTGCCTGAGTAGGGAGTGCTGTTGTCTCACCCCCGTTGGACCTTCTGAAGCTACTTGGACTGCAGTGGGAGAGTAACCTTCTGCTATGTGACACCTACCATCAGTTCAGCCAGTGCTACACATGGCCAGCTCGGCCAGTGGTCGGAGTTGGTTAAAAACCAATAAAATTCGATTGTTTTCATTCCCTTCCCTCTCCTAGACTAGAATTCAGTGTTTAGCAAATAGGGCTGCAAGACTGGGATGCAGAGACTAAATATTCCTTTATAAATCTCTCAGAGGCTTTCAGTTCTCTTGTGGACATCAGGTTTTTCAGTTGCTGGTTGACTCTTGGAGCACTTCCTCCATGAAGTAGGGCTGTTTGGTACCTGTGACTCTGCAGCCACTAACAGTTTATAAATAATTCTTTATATTGTGGTTGACTTCTTCAGTTTTGGATGATGGGAGGAACAACTGTCCTCCTCCCTGGACTAAAGGGAGTTGCTGAATGCTCTTTTGTTAATAATACTCACAATAATAGACTTTGGTGCTCAAAAGATGGACCTATAAGACCTGGCTGACCAAGAAAGGCTTTGCTGGAACTCCTGGGGCAAGTGAATGCCAGGACACTGTCTGTGATATTTATTTCGAGGGAACAGCAGCAGCTGCCTACAGCTGCTGAGAGCTACAGAGAGGATAAGGGAAAAACAAGGCAAGAGCTTCAGGGCAATGGTGTGAGAGTGTGTGTGGGTTTGTCTTTCATTCATTTGATTCTTAGTTTGTCAAACATCAGATCTTAGTACTTACTTGGATGCTACAGTATCTGCTTGCAAAGAAGACAGCATTTGCAAATCTAATTTTATCCTCCTGATTGGAAAAGCTACTGGAGTGTTTGAGTTTAGGCTGACTGTTGGCTCCGGCAGGGACAGGAGAGTGCAGCAAGAATCTGGTGTGGACTCCTGCAGGTCTGGCAGCCCCTTGCCTCTGTGCTGCTCCGGGTGCTCGGTTTCTGCCTTTCTTCAGTGTACTCTTTCTTGTGCAGGAATTTTGTGTGACTGCGTTCCTGTGGTGACGGGTGTTTACCAGCAGCTACGCCGCAATGGTACAGACAGAAAGGACCGGATCTTCTGTATGAGCATTATCTTTCGAGGAACAGTGCCTCTGGCAAGGGTATCGAGCCTATTTCAGGGATATTAAGTTTTTCCCTCTCTTTCCCATCAATACTTTAATTAAATCATAGCTATTTTGGAAAGATATGTAGGAGGTTTTCCTGGTTTTATAAGGATAATATCTGAAAGCCAGTTTTAGAGCACTTAAGAGTCTCATTTTCCATGACTGTATGAAGCCTCACAGGACTACTCAGATTCATGGGCTCCTCCTCCTTAGAAACACCAGAAACAGCTCCTAGCCCAAACCAGTACTTCACAGAGAAATTGCATATATTTTTTTCTCCTTATCCTCACAAAGATTGTCTTACCTGACCTAAGAGCCCAGTTCAAGCAGCAACCCCACCATGTGGGGCTCCCTCCCAGTGTGACCACCCAGCATCAGGTTGATTATGTTTGGCAACTCAAATGGCTATAAACCCTCCAGGAGTAGAAGAGGTGTGATGGACAGCAAAGCTGCCAGATTTGGGGGTTGACATCTGGGAGCCTTGAGGAGCTGTTTTATGTGTGAGGTTTGGATCTGAGTAAGAGAATTTTCATTGTTTCCATTGTGCTGGGGGCACTGTGTAGGAACCAGGTGATATGACCCCATGCCTGCCTGTCCCTTGCCTGCCCAGCAGTGCTCCTTCACCCTTGTTCTTTGGCTGACTGGAGCAATCCCTCCTGGCCTGGTAGAACAATCCTGTTGCCGAGTGCTCTCCTGTCCTCCTCTGTCACCAAATTATAAAATATTTTTCCACCTCTAGAGGACACTGTGTGCTTCCATATGCTCACTGCTCTGCCGTGCTCTAGAGGCATCAGCACTGCTCAGTGTCTGCCTGCCAGAGGTGACACAAGTGGATAGTGGGGTGGGACCATCATACCCAGGCTGGGAAGGGTGGTCATGAAGGCTTTAATGTCTCTGCCAGCAGCTGCTGTGTGTCAGAGCACTTCACCTGCTCTGTCCATAGTTCTACAAGCCCAAGAGGACCTGCTGTCTTCTGGGGTTGGCCAGGATGAGGCAGGGACTTGGAAGCACTTCGTATATGTGGCAGGACGCTTTCATGCTCTCAACTCACATCTGTCCAGAGGTCATCTGGATTTTACCTTTTCAGTCCACTGCAGGGACCTCCTTCCTTCTGGGTTTATGATTTTGATCCCACTTCTGTTCCCCACAGCCATGAGAGCTGGCAAGCAGGAAGCTTGGCAGGCTGAACACAAGCCCAGGGAGGTCATCTCTTACTGGAGGTCTGCACAGGTTTTCATCTGCTTTCTTGTCTGTTCATAAGCCTTGCTGACTCAGACTTTCCTTTTTTTTTTTCTTTTTTCTCTCCAGTCTTGGTTCATTCTGGTATTTTGCATTACAGTAGGAGAACTTCTTAGAAATTTGCTAAAAGGATGCCTTGTGCTATTTAAAGAAGTTATGGAGTACATTAGCAGAACGAATTTTAAAAAGTAGTAGTGGTTGATCAGGAGGTGGTAGTTTATCTGGAAGTAGACAGTGAAGTCTGTGATAATAAAGCTGCAATGCTGCAGGGGGAGAAGCAATACAGCTCCAAGTTGTTTATGCCACAGATGCCCTGGAGTCATGTTGCTCCTCCTTGCAAGTTCTTTCCAGATGGTTTGTTCCACCAGCCTTCTCCAAAGGATTCATCAGCAGAGTCAAACTGTGATGTTCTGGGCTAGGCACATGGGAGTGCATTGGGGGAGGTCTCTCTGTCATGTTGGTAACCACCAGCAGCAGTTTTGGACATAACAGTGGTCCCCTCTCAGAAGGTGTATAAGTAATGTTAGGTGCACAGATGCAAGGTTGATGTTTTTAAGTCTTGTGGTGCCTCTTGCTGGTGAAGATGTATCCTGGCTTTGAAACTGAAGACTGGCAAAACTATAAGTAGAGTACAGTTGTTTCATTTTAATGGAGTAAAAAATGAGGCCATTTTGGAAGAGGACAATTTCCGTTCCAATCCAAAGTTTGGCCATGATTTGATGCATCCATGGATAAACAATGGTTGATTTCTTCCCACAAACTCTGTCCTTCTCATGAAGTGCATCTCCAGCATTAAGTCAAATCTGAACTATTTAAGGGTTTTTGTAGAAATTTATTGAAACCTGCCACTGAAAGCAAAACCAGACAAGAGACGTTAAAGGATGAATCCTGATAGGTTCCCCAGGTTGCTACTGAATTTTGGCTTTGTCATGTGGCTGGTGACAAACTGTGGGTTGCAGAGCAGGAAAGCAGATGGGGGCAGGAGGAAAGGGTTGTTCAGGGAGAATGATTTTTTTTTTTTTTTACAGGCAAAAGAGGATGAAAAATTTCCCCAAATTATCTAGCTTTGATTTTTACATTTTTTTGAGAGACAGAAAGTAGGAGGAAGGGAGTATGGGAAGCAATGGATTTCTGTGTAAAACCGCTGTTTATAATTACCAAAGTTGGACCCATTCTTGTTTTCCAAGCATTTTGTGAAGAGCAGGAGTGCAAAAACCATACAAGTGGCAAACCTGGGCACCAGACAACAGTAGTGAAGGCAGAAGCTGATTGTATTGCTCCTGGTTTGGAACCACAAAAAACATCTGCAGAAGTCCTATGGAGCAGGAAGAAATGGGGGTCATTGTTTCCTGCTAAATGCAGACACTCAGATGTATTAGTGTGCTGTTGTAGGTATATCCAGTTTTCCTGTGCTACTTTGCTACCCTGTGCCCATGATCCACCTCCCCTCTGTCTCCCAGGGCGGTGGACGTGGTGTGGAGGCAGCAGCCTCGGTGTGTAATGCAGGCACTGACCTTTCCCACAAATGCTTTTCTCCGCAGCCCTCGGGACATCTGCTGGCCCCGGACAGCCTTGAAACAATGCGGGTTTCCTGGCCCTCTATGTGGTTTTTCCTCTTGTAGGAAAATATATGCTAGAATATTTTCTCTGTTTTCCAGTTGCTTTGTCCTAGTGTTAGCACGTGTCCGTTGTCTGCAAGGGTGCCTGTAACGCTGGGAAGACATGGTAAAAATAAGACTGTTTAGATGGGGGTATGTAGGGACAAGCTGTCTTGTTTGAAGAGCAAAGCACACCATGGAGGGAGTCTCTGCACAGCAGGAGTTTGCCCAGTTGTGTCTCTCGCGTGAGTTGGGTAGGTTTCTCTCACCAGTGGGATTCCTCAGAGTTTTGGTTTTTTTCTTCTTTTGCCACTGTCTGCACTTTTACCATACCCCAACCAATACCACTCATAGTCTGACCTGTTGCAGACCATTGCATTCCATCTACATCTTTCCCTGAGCTTGATAATTTATTTGATGAAACCGTATCTCTGCGACAGACATCTGTTTTGAAAGTGATACCAGCAGAGAAATTACTTTGCTTGTTAGCCTCTGCCCATCACAGTACACCGCGTGTCAGCATGACTTCAGCGTCACGGGTAATTTTTCTACCACTGTTCATCACATTTTTTAGACCACTTTCCTCCCGTGAGGACATACATATTCTATAATCTTGTTGCTTCTTACTGGACTAAGCAAATAAAACATTTTAAATTACACCATAAGGCAGCTTCTGAAGCTGCTGAATCACATCTGTGGGTTGTGTTGGGATTTTTTTAAACCCTCTCCATTTTTTTCAATAACCAGGACTGGACAAAATATTTCAGTATTTGGACTTGCCAAAGCTGTGTACAGTTAAAATCGTGATAGGATGTTCTTTAATTGTTTTTAACACTCATGGTCTGTAAATAGTAACATTTAGCATTTTTTTTAGTATGGTTCCTTCTGCTTACTCAAATATACTGACTAAATCCTTTCCCCTAAAACATCACTGTGTGAGGTTTGATTAAAGCTGTGAAGAATGTGTGTGAAAGTGGTTCTGGTAAGCGATTGTTCATGGGAACTGGGAATTGTTGCTGTTTACATTTTTTAAAATGTCCCCAAAAGATCTGATGTGTAGTATGGAGAACTTTAATTTCTACAGGAGCCAGCTGAGTCAAGCGGCTGCAGGGAGGAGGGGCAGAGTGAAGTTTCAGAGCAGTTTTCTCTAAAACTGCAAGAGGGAATATTTTTAAACACAGACACTTGTCCATGCACTGATGTTCCCCGACACCAGCAGAGGGAGGTTAAAACCCAGGCATGCTGTTTCTTTGTGGCTGCTGTCTCACAGGGCATCCTCTGGCTGGCATTTGATTGACTGGGAAGAAGCAGGATTTCATGTTCACTACTACATGCCCATTCATTTGGTAACACTATCTCTGATCCTCTTTGAAATCCTCCAAGCAACTGTTACTAGCTGGGTCCCAGGAAAAGCGATCTGGCAGGACTAGCCCCTAGGGAGGCCAGTTGCCTAGCGCTGGGTTTGGTGTTGTGAAACAGTTGGCCGAGCCATCAGACTGGCTCAGCTAAATGAATTAAGTAATTGCACAGCCCTGCAGAGAATATTAGTGAGGAATTTCCATATTGCAGCTCTTGATATTCCCGCCTCACAGCCCTGTTACCACAAATACAAGGCCTTGGCTGAGCAGGCAGTAATTTGATATCAAATGAGGTTCTTATTAAACAGATGCAATGAAATAGGGACAGAGTTTTATGTTGCCTTAGTCAACTAAATGCTTTTTATTAGCACTCATTAGGAGTGCATGGTATTCTTTAGCCAAAGCCTGGCCCTTCGGAAGGAGGGTAATTAAGCAGCTAAGAGCTTGGGAATAGGAGCTAGGCCACACACGGCAAGTGTACCTCAGCTCACTCTCTCCCTCTTCTGGGAACCGCCTCTGCAAAAGAGGTCAGGAGGAAACTTGGGGGATTGCTCGCTCTGCCTGGGGATGAAGCTCCTCCTTGTCTCATTCTCCAGGTGTTAATTTGACAAATCACAAAGACCTTTTGGAAAGTAGACCATCTGTGCAGGTACATGTTGCTCTGTCTTTTGGACTGAGTGTATAAGGCTGTCAGCCATGGAAATAATGTTGGAGGTTTTGTTGGTTTATTTTTGGGGCATCATGAAGCTTCTGTAGGAAAGGGGGCATAAAAGAAGGTAAAAGCTCTAGCTCTTAATTCTGGCCACTTAACAGATGTGCACAAACTTCTGTGTTTGTCAAAGCTGGCTCCACCAAGGCTGTAGTGACCACATATTGGCTTCCCCATAGGATGCCTCTGCTCCATCAGGGAAATGGATCCTAGAACTGGTGGAAAAAACACCCAGAAATCATTAGTCCTTCTCTGCTATCCCAGTCTCTTGTTTTGTAACAGTAAGCTGTGGACTGTCTTATCCAGCTTGCTTTTGTTCTGTTTAGGTTTCTTCATTTTAACCTTTGTCTCCATTTCTCTTTAGCTTTTGTGTTGTGTTTGATGAATTGTTCTACCTCCTCTCTGCATGCTGTTATCCTCTCTTATTATTAGATGCCCTAGGTACTTTTCCCATGAAATGCTTTTTCAAGTTGCATTTTTTCTCTTGGTTTTCTATCATCTGGCAGGATTCAGCAAAAAGTAGAGTGATAATTTTATTAGAATTCCCAATGCTCAGTGTGCATGTGAGTTTGTGGTGGGTGTCTTGTGTCTTATTTACAGCGAACTAAGAACTCATGCCCTCTGGCCTGCATTTGGTCTGGTCCTCTTGAAAACATCTCCAAAGCCTAACTGTTTTGGATTGGATAGAATCTGGCCCGTGCTGAGGCCTTGGCAAAGCTTTCCTCTTAAATAAATGTGGTGATAAGTGACCACTGTAAGCTCTCGTGAGTCCTGATGAAGATTCAGGGGTGCATACCCTCTTGTCTAGGCCACTGCCTAGCTCTATTAAACCAGTACACAATAGACATTGGAGTCTTCTGTTTCTCTGAAACTGAAGTGTGGGTTCCACCTGTGAAGTGAGACTAGGGATCCGTGTCAAAGATCTGCATATATTCCCCTTTTAAAAAGAGGAGGAATTAAGGTTTTGGGTAGAGCAAACTGCACTAACAAGCTGTCAAGTGTGCCTGTAACATTGGTTCTTGCAACAGCATCCACAGCATCCACAAGGCAGCTGTCACTGTGGGGGGAGGAAAGGAGCGAGAGGGAAGATATCATTCAGCGAGAGGTGCTATTCTGTCCAGAGTTGAAAAAGCCTATTCTTTTCCCAAACTATGGGAAAGGAAATTTCCTGATTTTGCAAATGAAGAAAGACTGTACCTGCAGCAGAGGTGTGACAAGAGTTGCATGGGATCAAGACAAAACAACCCCCTCAGCAACCTTGGACCAGCATTTGAAAGTGTCCTTGGACTTTATTTTGCACTCCTGCTGCTCTTTGCACTTGTGGTTGCCAGGACCTGGCAGTCGTAGCTGCCTGTGTCTGTATAGCTGGGAATTCTCTAGATTCTATCAGAATCTAGAGGTAGACCTGTCTTTCTTGCAGCAGCATAGAGCCCCTTGGCCCTCCAGTAGTGTGTGTAGGAACTGGCTGTGTCTTTGTCTGGCACCATATGTGCAGACACAGATATTTGAAGACTATTTCCTTGAGGGAAAAGGTTTCTTTATTTTTTCAGTTCTAATTCACTAATGAAAATCAAACATGACTTGACTCGCAAAGGTAACTTGGAGCATGCACAAGGATCTAAGGGTAGGTGTGAGAAGGGCAATGAACCAAACCCGAGCATGGAAAACTAAATCTTCTGGGGTAAATTACTAAAACCATACAGTATGCTGGCTGAAAGGGTTTTCTTGGACTAAAGTAGTCTTAATTCTGGCAGATGCAGGGAGCAGCTTAGCATTTTATTCCTGTTCAGCACTTGTTCTTGCAGAAAGCCCTGACTTGATAAAGTCTCCTAGTACCGCTGTTGTCTTTGGATAAAATTTAAAAAAATTATCCAACATAAGGTGTTTCCTATTGTATATTCTTGTTTGAGCTGTGTTGTTTGACTCCTCATTGGTGGACAGTTGTCTCAATTTTGGTCAATATAAGTCATAATCAATATAACTCTACTAATCGAAAGAGGTACTTAAAGCCACCGAGCCTTTCCAAAGGGAAAGGAGCACAACAGTAGCAGATAAACTTGGAAGGACAATCTTGGAAAACACAATGGAAAATTTTTTTTTCTTTATTAAGTTATGGAGCTCTGTAGGTGATAAGTAATCCTATGAGACCTGGTCACATGGTTGCTATCTTGTAGTTAAATAAGAGAGGAAAATTTCAGTGCTTTTCAAATGAACACAATGTTCATTTGTGTGCAACTCTCTTTGTAAAGCTTCAGGCAGATTGTTTGATTGCACCTGCCTGAGGCCTCTGATTCCCTGTCATCCTCATCTTCATTGCATATAAAATGCATTGATCTCAAAGCATCCATGAACAGTTTCAAGTATTATCACAGCTAATACCACAGAGCAGAAACATATTTGGAAAACCTCATGGGTATGGTTCCCACCACAATCTTGTGTGATATGTTTCGTTTTGTCCAAATTTGGAAGACTCCTTATCAAAGTTTAAAATAAATGAATGTTTGAAGTACCATCCTTCTTCAAGTAGGTCCCTGCTGGCATGAATACTCTACAGTGAGAGGTTAAAGTTTATTTTCCCCTTTTATACATGCCAAGGAATATTTGACTTCTGAAAGTTCATGGAGAGTGAATACCAAAGGGTCAGGAGCACATCTGAACTGAATTCAGTCTTAAAGGTGTATGGTTATCCATGGAATTAAGTTTGTGGTATTTTCGTAGCTCCTGGAATAAAAATCTAAAAAAAAAAAAAAAAAAAAAAAAAAGGTCATCTTAAATTCATTAGCAATTTATTTTTTAATATTTCGCTTTCTGAATGTGATTTCCCTGCTGTTTTCCTCCTTGGTACCAATCCTAAAGGTTTATTCTCAACTATGACAGTGGTGCTAAAATACTGAGGTGACAAAACTGCACAGCTCTTGGCTTTCCACTTTCAAGTTCTCTCTGTGAGTAGTGCAGCCTGTGGCATTTACTGTTTTGATAGATCATATTACCTGTCTATTCCCTGGCATTGTAGTAGTAACCTGGCACATCAGCTATTCCACTGCTATTTCTCTTCACTACCTGGCACAAGCTATACATTTTTATATACTGAATTATTTATGGACTCATAATTATTTAGCATCAATATGTCAATGTTACAATGCCCCTGTTGGCCATAAAGGAGTAAAATCTTTCTTTAATTAAAATTACATGGTCTGTGTCAACTTTGCTTGGACCCAACCTTTTAAAACTGAGTTGGGAGTTTGAATTCCATCCTACCAAATACCTGTGTTTTAAGCAAAGACTAAGTACAGAGCTTTCTTTCAGTGAGACTGCTCTTGGAAGCCAATAATTTTATGTGTTTTAGGGAGGTTTATGTTATACTGGGGAGTTTACAATGGACTTCATTGAACTGTAGACCACAGTGGCAGTATTTTTTTAATAAGCAGCTTCTAATAAGAAGGAAGCAGCATATAATTCAGACTGTCAGTGGTCCTGTATAAAGACAAAAGCTTAAGATGCTTCAACGATGGTTTGAAAATCTGCTGAATCTTGAGGGTAAACTGCCAATGAAGGTAGTAGACTAGTTTGTTTTAAAGAATGCACAGCTGTCCTCTTCAGAAAAATATTGCATCATTTGACGTTGTAGAAATACACTGAACCACCATATAATTTAATTACATGACCACCCTGCAAGTTCCATGAGCCATACTCAATCCTGGCATAAGCGGGTGCAAATCCCACCGGGAATTGCACCCGCTTATGCCAAAGCTAAATTTGATCCAGTGTTTTTTTCCCTTCTCCCTGAGAGCTGGAAGGTATGGAGATCCACTTCATACTGTTTGTTCTTGGATGTGCTGTTCTTGGAGCTATTAGCTTTTTTCCACACACAGAGCAACTCTACACTTGATGTTGAACTGACTTTTGCTATAGTTTCCAGGAGAAAAACAAACAAAAAAGTGTCTTGAATGCAGTATTCAAAGGCAGTTGTTAAGTATTTAAGGTTATCATAACCAGAAAGCAAATTCCGTCACCTTCTAAGTCACAGCTGCCATGGAAACAGCACTCAGTAGAGACAGCGATGGCTCTTTGTAGAGAGGGACCAGAACAGATTAACCATCTATGACATGTTTAACAAGACTGCTCACTTGGTGACACGCCTGTGACACACAGCTTTCCATGTGATGCTTAAAGAAGTAATTAAGTGTGTATTTGTTTAGGATAATTGCTTTTTTCAAGATGTGAGGCTGCCACTCTCACTTTAAACTGGCTTTTACTTCTTGACCAGTCTCCTTTGACAGGAAAAAAATGTTCTCTAAGAAACTTTCCACGTACTCCATGCTTCTGCCATACAGCTTCCCTAGTGACTTTTTCCCTCCTACCTTGTAATACCTGGAGGTTAACTGAACCTTTCAGAATTCTCTTAAAGAAATCTACAGGGCTTCTTTCCACATGGAGAAAAAGGCATCTCAGAACAACAAGAACAATAAAATCTTTGGGATATGGGTCTGCTGAAGGGAAATGATTTTATTGGCTTTCTTTTAAACGAAAAGCCTCTATCTACTTCAAGTCAACCGCTTGCTGTATGCATGTGAATATGTGCAGTCCCACAGACACCAGAGGTGGCACAGAGCACTGTAGAAGGTGCAGATAAGTTGATTCCAAGTTTTCAGTCTTGCAGGACATCTTGAATAGTTTTGGCTTACTCCAATCAGCTGCAGCAAGACAGCATGTGCATGCCAGGCAGAAGGACATAACCCTGACTTTCTCATTTCCAAAATTTTATTTTAAACAATTATTTGACTGAGATGGAAATCGTGCAAGACTTACATATGATGTATTCTGTGAGCAACAGCTAGTGTCAGGAGAAGCCTTGTTCTTTCCAAACACTGAGAAACAAGAATCACTATTGAGTACAGAGACAATGAAAGGCAAAAAACACATCAAACAAGTACCCAAAGTTTATAAAATAGGCACGTAGTCATGACCTTCCTACAGTTACGCAGACATGTGCACGCACACATCAGCCTTTAACTTCAATGGGAGTTGCTCACATGTGTCTTTGGACAGATCTTGTCCCTAAGCTGATTTATGTCCAAAGGAAACTTGGGCTCCAATTCAGGTTCAAATCAGGTTCAGTGTGGAAAATCCTGAACTTGGAGTCAGACTCTAAAGCAGCCCTTTAAAGAGGCAAACAAACAGACCAGACCAGAGCAGCTATTCTCCCTAGCTAGATCTCTCTAGCCTCATGCTCGGGTCTAGCACGCCCCTCTGCCTCCCTCCTAACTGAAACACAATTATTTTTAAAGAGATCTTTATTCCACCCAGGAGAATATAGCACAGGCAATTGGCTAGCAATGGTGCCTTGGAGCTCAGCCACCTGGGGCAAGTGTGAGACTGCACATGGAGGGAAAAGGAGAGAACAGCAAGTGACAGAGAGACCCTTCTGCTGCAAGAGCCTGGGAGATTCATCTCAGAGACTCCCAGAGGTTCAAAGCTCTTCTGCTTAAAGGGGCCGATATCGTAATGTTTAAACTAAATAGGCTGTTGCTGGTTAATTTGGGGGTTTTGTTTGTTTGTTTGTTTTATTTTCTATTTTTAACACAAGTAGATGTCATCATATACTTATTTCAGTATTGCCTGTTCTGCTGACAGTGAGGAATGAACTTCTGTGATGATTGTGCATGACTGGGCAAAGATTGGACTTTGACCTTTTTTTTCCCAAGCAACTGTGACCTATCCTTTTCGTGACAAAATAGTGAAGGTACTTAAATTAGATTTATCTGTTTCTCTTCCTAGAACGTGTTGCTCACTATTGGTGAAAACTGCTAAGTAACCAAATTAAAATGCAGTTTGCTGCTACAGCTAAGGACATCCAGTTAAAATTCACCCTACTGCAAATCCCAGCCCAAACAGTTTAGGAATGGGCCAACTAAATAACTATGAACAGTTCAGCTCACTGCCTGTCTCTGAGGAGTCATGTCAATCTCAAACCCAGGTTCACTGGGTTCAACCTATCCTGCTCCAGCATAGCCACCCGGCTGATATCCAGGACAGCATATCGGCAAGGACAACCTCATTTTGGATAATGTATTTTCATATTTATTGAGAAAAATCTTGCAAGACTTCCATTCAACTATTTGGTGGTTTTTGTTTAGTTGGTTGGTTGGGTTTAGCTTGTTTGTTTTTTTACTTTGGCTTACAGGCACTGTTCAGGTTGAAAAACACTTTTGGGAACTCAACCAAAAAGACCTCTCTTCTCAACAGATTTGGATTTCTAGCAAAATAGAGATGTGTATCTCATATGGAAGAACATCCCTCCTGTGCTTCTGAAAGCAGGTAGAGTCAACCTATCTCTTGATGTTCAAACACTTGCTCCCCTCAAAATTGGCCTGTTTTTGAAAGAGGTGAACTACCTGTAACACCTATTTAACAACAGGTCTTGAAGGATTTCTTATGGCCAACCTGTGCTCTTCCCAGCTACTTACCAATTCCATTGAGCCAAATATTTGTTCAAGATCACTCTCATCAAACATACTCATGTTTTTTGAAAGGTTCTCAATCCATCTATGAAAAATATATGAGCAGCTTGACTACATATTACTTCCAAATTTTCGATGTCCCTATAATCTCACAGAGGCATTTGACATCAACTGCTTTGATGGGTTTCCATGTCTCTATACTTATACTTATACAATCTGATCACCACCTATTATGCAGGAGGTGTATCCCAAATGCCAAGAATTTTAAATCATACACTTGTCTTACTCTATACTTCCTGAGCTTCAAGGGGTAGGGGACCATTAAAAATTGTTTTCAAGGGAGTTTATTTTTGCTTACTGTTCTTCGGGAAAGTTTTTTTCCCTCCCTTTGATTTCCCCTCTGCTCTCCTTGCAAAGAAGGCCCAGGAATTTAATGAGGAAAAACAAGCATATAAGTGCATATTCTGTGCAATAGATAGTACCATTGTAATCTGTCCCAAGAAATGGTTACCTGTTGCTGTGTTTCTACAGCTTCTGCTCTGCTTACTTGTCCGCACTGGGGACTAACATAGCTGTGTTTCTTGCTGGGTCCTGGCCTGGACCAGAGTTGTAGTCTTTCCAATCACCTTTTTGCAACTTCTACTGTTGACCAAATTACTCTCACAGTTTTATGAATTACTGTATACCAACCCTGAATACTTACTGTCATGAAGTGAGTGAAGATATGAGATCTGGGAAGAAAGGTGAATCCTAGTTAATAGTAAAAACTTAAATGAATAAGTGATGGTTTGAAAATGTGCTTCTTTCTTGTTGATTTGCTACCTGGTCTCATTATTGCTGCCTTGCTTGTTGAATCCTTTTAAATCAACAACACAGGTTTTTGAGGAACAAGGTGGTGAGTTAACACAACACCTGTTGGGGTATTCAGAAAAGTGTCAGGCATCTTAATTTCCCATTCATTTTTAGTTTCACAGGCCAACTGACTTGACTGCAGTATCTGAGTGCGTCGCTGTCTGAAGGTGGCAGAGTCAGGGCAAAGCTTGTTTTCTCCCTGACTCAGGCGTGAGACTTTCTTCAGGGAGATACTACAGTAAGGTGCTAATCAGAGCTGACTGTATGGGACTGAGCTGTGATGCTGGAATCCACCCATCAGGAATGATGGTATATCCATCAGCTTGTTTTACTTCAGCGATTAACAGAGAGAGAGTACCTTGTTTAAATAGCCCTATAGCAGCGATTAAAACTATTGCCTAAATCAAAAGCAGTTGCCCAAGTGTTTGTTTATGCAGCTGGAATACTTTAACTTAGTGTCAGTGCTGCATAGCTACATAATTAGCAAACTTTGTCTTTAATTGATGGGTTAGAGACTTGGTGAAAATAGTAAGGAAAACTTAAGTTGATGAGTTGCATGAGACCTTCATTATCTTCATTTGGTTTAGCTCTCCGTGTCTTCAGCTGAAAATTGTTTGTCTACTGAAATGACCATACTGATTATGCTGAGACCTTCTCTATGGGTTGCCTTTTACTACTGTGGTTGGATTCGCCTAAAATAAGAGTTTTGCCAAGGCTGATGTTGTCAAAAAATGTAAGAAGGTGTTATTCTTAAGCCAAAGTACTTGCAATCCAAATATTTGGCATGAAAATGAGAGGTAAAGAGATCTTCTGCAGGTAATACCCAGCAGGGCTGGAACAAAAGCTATAGCCTTCTGACTCCCAGTTCCGCATTATATCTGCTTGAATAGTCAGCTTTTAAGGCAATGTGCTGGCTTTGTTTCTTCGGCAAGGAAGGCTAAGTGTTCAAATAAAAGTGACTCATTCCTATTAAAGAGCTGAGGGGAGACAGGAAACAAAGCACTAGGCTTTAGCAGCTGACCCCTGGGAAGTCCAGGGCAACATGGAGAAAAGGAATCTTGAAGCTGGTTCTAGACTTTATTGCAAGGTGTCCTCTAAGAGTGGCTGTGCTGCAGTCTTCTGGTAGCTGCCCACACATGGTGCAAAGCTGTCTCAGCCTGACAGCGTGCCCAGAAGCAAGTGTGGATGCAGACATGGGAGCTCCTGGCACTGTTTTGAGTCTTAAATATTTCACTAGGGCGCCGCTCTGCCTATAGCACTCCGCCTGAGCAGTGCAGAGGAGCTGGACCTGCAAACCGGTTCATAAAGCAGAAGAGGCTTTCAGATGCACCAAGGGGCACTTAAACAGTTACCTTTAAGCAACACCTTTGAAAAATCTCTTAGCAAAGCCACGACTTCACAAAAGCACAAGGTGATTTTCAATTTGGAGTTTGCCCCCCTTTGGGCAGCAAAGGGTGTTTGCTAAAAAGCCACCCACCGTTTCAGACATGATGCTGCAACCTCTCAACTCAATGAATAATGTTTAACGGTGTGAATTTTATTATTTTGGCTTTGAAGGCCCCACAAGGCTCCAAGTTCATAGACAAACCCTCCCCAAATACCCAGTGAAAGTGCAAAACCAGAATTATCTTTGCATTCAGTGCACCCCTGAAATTTACTGGCTGTTTATATTGCTAACTGCTACTGCTGGGAGAAGTCCTATAAATAACCTTGACAATGTGTGGGTTTTAGGGAGAAAAGCATTGTGTGAATAACGATCCATTTGTAGCCTAGAGGCTATGTGAGATCTCTGCTTGCTATTTCTTACTGTGTTTATCCAGGAGAAACTACCTCTGAGAGCTGGGTAAAAGAAGGCAGGGTATGTTCTCGTTAATGTTGAGGTGAGGGGTGGTCAAATTTTCTGTTATATAGGCAAGGGGTAAATATAAATAAATCTTCCAGGCCAGCAAGTTTCAGTCCCATATGCTGGAAGATTCTTTGTAGCACATGTGCCGTTTTGGAGGAATACAGGAGAGATACACCAATTTTTCCATATACAGTAGATCTTTGACCCCAGCAGCTCACATACTTTCCTGAAATAGTCCCATATGGTTTTTATTATAATTCTTGTGTGACTTCTGGTTAAAGACCAGCTTGTCAACATGACCAGGCCACCTCAAACAGATCTTACTATATTTTTTTTCTGGTAAAAGAGGCAACCAAGGGAGAAAAAAAGAAGATACAGAAAAATATTATGTTTTTTTGAGGCTTATTTGCTGCACCTCTGAGAATAGAGACCACACTAAGGAAGACAACTTAGAGTTAAAATAACACAGAGGTGGAAAATTAAAGGATTCCCTACCAAACTCATCTATTTTTTAACTGCTTTTTTTGAAAAACATGAAGGCCATGTTCTTGTTTGCTCCCTCAGTATTCAGTCATTTTTAGTAGAACTTCATTCATCTCAGTTTCTCAAACCACATGATTTTTTTTATCAGGCACAAAATACCTTTCTTTTACCTTCTTAGCAAAACTGTTAGTGATATGGTATAGCAAGCTTTTGTACTTCTGATGTTTCAGGATCTACAAACATGATTTCAGTGAACAGTGAAGTAGGATAAGTGACCTGAAGGTGCAGTCATGCAATGAACAAGTGCCCATATTGCCATGATGTCTCTTCTGGGTTTTAATTTGTTCCTTTTGCATTGAGGTTTAGCTGCAGACTTCTCCAGCTGTTTCCCAGGGTTATCCTCCACTAATGTGTTATTTTTATGTAGAAAATTTGCTCGGAAACATTTTTTCCAATAAAACTACTCCCTCTAACCACAACCATGTAGTATGATGGCTTACAAGAGCTGAGCCCAACCGTGTGTTTACCCCTTTTCTTTCACGTGCTTCCAGCGATGATCTGCCTCATTCCAGATTCTTGTTTGTTTATGGAAATGGACTCAAGGAGTCCAACCCGCCTGGAAGTTTGGTGTGACTTCAGTCACAGGCCACCTTTTTGATTTTTTCAAATCCAATATTAGGCAGCTTTTTACCTCTTGAAATTCTGCAGACAGAGATAACTTGTACATTAACTCCCACAAAGTACTAGTAAGAGAAGCAACTGCCCAAAAGGGCAGAGAGACTTTTTACATCATTACAGTGATGCAGTCAGTTTTTAATGACGGGGAGAGGAGGGACATGCAAATGGAAATGAAAGACTCTTGACCCTAACTCACCTTCTGGCTCCATCACAACATACAGAGCACCTACAAAATTACCTGCTAAATCCTGGTTGCCGGTTCTCCCTTTTTGTGCAGATGCCAAAGAGTCGGGCAATGCACAGATGGAGATCTGCAGTGGAAACAGCCCCGACATCGTGGGTAGTCACTGAACAGCACAAAATGGACAGCTGACTAGCTGTGGGCTCTCTGGCCTCTGTATCAGCCACATAAGATGGGACTAGAGGGTCCCAAAATGTAGGTACTACTCCTGTTCTGCTGTTAAATGTCGAGCAACTGCTGACAAGCCATCACACACTGGCCTGTCTTGTTTCAAGGCTCGAGATGCTACTGAAGTAGGATTGATTATTACTGTCCAGCCTCTGGATCCACACAGAGCCTGGGAAGCTGGATGTTGAATGTCTTTGCAGCCCAACTCCTATTTTAAGTTACTTCCTTTTTATAGCATAATTTCCAGGTGGGAGGCATGTATTTCTGTGCATTGAGTCTCCTGTTTTTCTTCCTTGATAAGAGTTTTAAATAGCATGCAAGAATTGTTTGAGGGTAGGTATTTTAATTATTTAGAAATTATTTTTTACAAAACTTGCAGAACTTGTGACCTTGGTGCACCACCTGGGGACACAGGCTGAGCTGGATGGTGACACTTGGTCACAGTCCCATGGTGGCCCTCCAGTCCCTTGGTGTCACCTTGTTCTCGTGCTGCATCCCCATGCTTTCCCAAGCTGGAGGGAGTTGCCTTCAAGGGTGATCTCACGGGTGCAATCAAGCAAACCTGAGCTGCAGGCTGGGACCATGCTACTCCCTGTGAGGATAATAGTGATTTCTGCCCTATTGCTTGTTTTCAAAACAATAAAAAGGACCTGGGAGTTTAGAGGAGCTGTGCTAAGCCAAAGAGAATCTGTATGTTTGGATTAAGTCCTCTCTTTCCTCCCCTTTGAAAAGGAAAGCCTCCTGTGTTATGTCAGCCTAAATTTCAATACTGTGAGGTCTTGATGAAGAAGCAACAGGCTGCAATGAAAAATATGCTGGGCTCTGATTTTGGCCTGATGCAGACCATATCATCTCACTTGGGCTATTGAGAAAACTGACTAGGATATATGCCATGTCTCCCTGCTGCCTCCATCGATCAATCTATCTCTTAATCATCATCATCTTTCCTGTCACAGAATGATTTTTATCTAATGACACTGTTAGCTAAGGCTCATCTCTTCATCCGCCATGTCTACCTAGAGTCCTTGCAGAAAGAGGCAAGCAGAGTCTTTTTCTTTCTCCCTGTTTTCAGTCTTATCCAAATCTACCTTTTCTTTTTTTCCTTTTCATTACAGATGCATGGATGAGCAACAACATTGTTTCAGAATGTCCTTGTTTTGCTCTAGTTATTGGGTACTTTGGACACAGTGTCCTTATTTCTTTAGCCTCTTTTTCAAAGTATGTTCCACACTGAATACTGGCCCAAGGGCTGACTTCATTATTGAGGGATTTTTTTTTATTTTTATTTTATTACTTTTTGGGGGGGACAAGCATTTATTTTCCATCTTTCAACAAAGATGTCATAGGTATTTCATAGAATTGTGGAACAATATAATGTTTTGGGTTGAAAGTGACCTTAAAGATCACCTAGTTCCAACCTCTTTGCCATGGGATTTCTGTGTATCTGTTTTCAACTGTGTGTTGGTTACCCACTTAACTGGCTACACTTCAACCCAAAGACTGTAACTTTTACAGAAATGTCATTTGTGAAGTCAGCATGGAAAGCAGTGCTGAACTTGGTCTCTGCTGAGGAACAAATTGTCACAGCTGCCTTTTCTTTTTTTGCCAAAGACAATCACAGGATCTGTACCTGCAGTGGGGTTTTTTCCCCCCTCCCCTCTCTTTGCAGCTCCACAGTGAGACTTTTGTGGGCAAAAACCTTCTGGTAAGAAGAGTTCTGCTGAACATTTTAACTAGAAATGTAATTTCCCCTAACAAGCAGTAATGAAACAGATTAAGCATGGTCAGTTGCCAAAAAAGCACTGGAGATAGTGGTAGTTCTTTGCACAGGTGGTACACCAAAAGACCTCCTCTGCCAAGCAAAGTAGGTTACATACAGATGCAGACCTACAGAGCTGGAGGTTGGCTCTTTGTGGGGCATTACAGAGCTCAAAGTGTATGCCATTTATTTAAGTTGTGGTCTTGAATAATTTTGTATTGGTAGAGCAGGGAAGCTGACGATATTCTTTGCATTTGGTATGGGGGTTATGGATATACTGTGCACGCCTGAATTGTGGCAAATAGAAACACTGGGTGTCTTTGCATTGGTTGTAATTACTTGTCTTTGAACTACAGGTTCATAAAGTGGTGCTGAATGTGTCTTAGTATGTGTTAGTGTCTGGGAGCCATAAAGCAGCTTTCCTATTCTTGAATGCACCCTATCTTAGCACCTCTTTTTGCTGTGTGCCAAGGAAATAATCCTACACTATTCTCTAATGTGCTAGTCAGTACTACAAGTTGGGATGGGGGAAGAGAAATTATATGCAAGCCCAAGATCCCTGTATTTTAAGCCCTTTCATTTTGTATCTTCTGAACCACCAGCTGAACCTACATGCCCTGACAAATTAGTCTTCCATGAGACACAAGTGATAATCATCATCAGATGAAAAGGAAAGAGAAAGGCCCCAGAGAACTGCTCCAAGTAAGACAAGATCATAGAGGTATTCCTCTTGGAGAGCTGAACCAAAGTCACCACGTACCCATGAGGAGGGCAGCCACCCTCTTCCCAGCCTAGACCATGAAGAAGAGGGTGATGGTAGCTAATCCCGAAGGAGCTGTCATCCCCCAACCATTGGCCACCTGTGGCAAACCAGACTTGCGTGTCAGTGAGGCCATACCTCCTGTGAGCTGTGGAGGTGGGAGCAGTCAGTGCCTGCTTTGCATTTACAGGGCTGCTCCAGCCCATTGGACACATAATGGCTCCAGTCCCTGGGGTTTTGCATGGGAAGGGAGATTGTTCCCTGTGGACTGCAATGGCTGCATTGCTCAGGTGAAGGGTGTGGACAGTCCATCACCTGGCTTCATAGGATGAGGGTGGTGTGATATCATGCTCAGGGCTCTGTGAGTGCTTTGATCAGACCCCAGGCAGTAGAATGCTGGTGGGGAGGTATCCTGGAAGGATCCATGTGGACATTGCTGGCTTTGATTTAATGTCAGTGAGAATGGGTCAGGTCTTGGGTGCCATTGTGGACCTGTGGTGTTGATACAGTTTGTGTCTTGTAGCAAAGAAGTTTCATGTGATTTCATTCAGACTCTACCCTCAGGGTCTCAGTCTTCTCAGTGCTGCATGTAGAAACTCTCTTCTTTCCTTTGCAGCTAAGAAAACAGCTGTAGGAATCAGATACTACCAACCAAAGTTCTAAGTCCAAAATATCTTTAATCCAGGACACTATATAAAAAAAAAATATTCCTATTTTAGACTATTTCTCTTGGGAAGGGAAAGGTGAAGGGTTTTATTGTGGGTTTTCCTTTTTTATAAAATAGGAATTAAAATAATATTATAAAAAGTTTCTATAAAGAATAGGAAAAAAGTTGAGACTGGAAAATACCAATTGCTGAACCAGAACAGGGGATATGGGAGGAAAAATTGCAAATATAGTAGTCTGACTATTTCTTTGAAGTCTGACAAGTATCTAGGACAAAGAATGATCACAGGAAAATATTTCAGTTGTATTAAACTAACCATGCAAGAAAAGAAATGCACCAGACAATCTTATTGCTTGGAATATGGAAGAAACTGCCAAAGTCATCAAGCCAAGCAAGGTACTTAAATTCTGCAGGGGCTGAACAATTCATTTATAGTAGCACTAATAAGCTCTAGGTAGAGTCATATTTCCTGAGTGTTCGTGTGCAGATCTTGTAGGTTACTTGGTTTTTCCTTTGAACAGCACAGAGAGCAGTTTTCTTGTCCTGCAAAGTTTTGAGATTTTAAAACATGTTCTTTTTCCATCCCAGGAAGGAAGCTGTTACTTTTCATCACACTTTGTTGAGAATTAAAATATAAGAGAGAGGGAGATAGAAAAGAGATAAATTCTCTCAGATATGATGTCTTCTCCACCAACCCTTTCTAAGGACTGCCAACACTACCACAATAACAGCTTGCACTTACAGGGTCTCAAACCTGCCCCTTCCCTGCCTTTCTCCCACCATGCATCAGAATACCTCAGAATGCTGCTTTTATTCTTCACTAGAAAGTCTCATTGAGGTGCAGATTTAAAGGGGACGTTCCTGTCCCTGGTTAATGCTCCAAACTTCAATTCTCTTCCTTTGACTTGCTCTTTCCCTCCTGGAAATAAGAAGTTTTTGCTGCCAAACTTGTATTTGAAACTGATACACCTATGGAAAAAGATGTTAAGGTTTCAAAAATTTGTCTTTTTTTCTTAAAAAAAAATTTAAATCCCCTTTTAAAATAAATATCTGGATGTGTTCAATTTTTTTTCCTCTTTTCCAATGTTTCACTCCATACCTTTTCTTGAGTGGCCCATAGGAAAAGGGGAGACTCCAAATGTATGTGGACCACTTTGAGCAAGAGTAGCTGTTTAGTGGAAGGAGGCAAGGACAGATCATAAATGAATTCTTGTTATGTAAATGTGGTAATACATTTCATACCTCTTCAGTCAAGCTTGCTTTTGTGCTGTATATCAATATACAACAAAATAACCCCCTTCCTTCCTCTTTTTGAGTGTTTAATCTCACTGTCTGGTGGCCAAGGGCAGAAACCAATCTGACATTTAACAAGGTCTGTGGGAACTACTTCCTTGGGTCAGGAGCCACCAGGCTGGTGTTGCATTTGTTCTGGTGATATCTTATTTTCCTTTGGTTTCTTCCAAAGCTATTACTATGATCTAGCTGCTGTTGCCTTACTTCTCAGAGCTGTGGGCTTTTTACAGTCCCAGAGGTGTCTTCTGTGTGGGAGTATATGTGGTCACCAGCTGGTTAGCAGAGCCTCACCCAGGGAACACCTTTGTTTTGCCAGTCTCTGTATGACTTTTTGCCCATGATCCCAAGGGGTTTTTTTCTCATGTCATCTCCCTGAGTTCTCATCCTCTATATTCTGTTTAGGAAGGCTCTTTTTTGCCGCAGAGACAGCAAATGGGAAACACTGGAGGACGTAAATACCTACAGCTTTCTTACCAGTCATTTTGAATTTGGTTACAGACTATTGTGTATCTGTGATTGAAAGAGGCAATGCTTTGGGTAGCTTTGTAACTTGTTTATCACACTTTTTATCCTGTTACATGATCCTGCTGCAATGTTCTTTTCCCATCTTCTTTCTTCTCCGAGTACTTTCTTAAATTATTCTAATCAGAGTAGCCTGTGGAAGAAATGAAGAGCATCTGCCTGAATATAGCCCAGGTGGTGATGCTGGGATGTGCACAAGAGTAATGGAACTAGTAGGAAACTGTTGGAATTGTATTCCAGGGTTTGAAGTGTGTCTTACAAGGGATTTCTGCTAGTCCAGAGGGGGAGGACCACAGGAGGAATGATGAGCTATGGAGGACAGGGTGTTTGAGGGCAGGCTTTGAAGGCTGGTCTTAATGGATGGTTTAAGTGGTTTTAATGGATGTTGAGGATTTGCTTCAGAGGAGAAGGATTACAAGTGACATTAACTGAGAGTCCAACTGTGTGTTTGGTATGGCTCATTTTAGGGAGTTATTGAGGAGTTTTATTTAAGGATGTAAATATAGGAAAGTGTCAAGAACAGAGACATTTGCCATGGGCTCCTCGTATAAATATTTGCACTGAGGGGATGAACTTCCCTAGCTGCTGTGTAAATGATGACATCCACGGCTGCAAGAGCACTCAGATAAGTGATTTTGGCACTGGGCTGGGGCTGTGAATACTGTTCTCTCTGCTTTATGCTGACTTGGTAGCAAGGACATACGAGATAGACTCAGGACCTGGGCTGTTGGATATGATGCCAAAGCAGGCTGGGTTGTGCAAGCATGTGAAACCAAGGAGAGTTTTCACCAGAGAGGCTTCGGCCACATGCCACTTGTTGTTGGTGACTTCATGTGGCTTGGACATCTTCTTCTGGCACATCTTGAAGCATTTCATGGCATCATGCCTGGCTTTGGTGCTGCCCTGGGCACATGCTGGCAAGAGGCATGGTCAGAAAGGTGAGTGTGCAGATGAGATGATTAGCTCTGTACTGTCTATGCCTCTGAATACTCTGATCTGCATCAGAAGCTGGCTCACAGCACTGGGAGATCCCAAAAGGCAGAACAGAGGAAGACAGAGGAGTTTCTGGAGGGAGAGAGTACTCTGGTCATTCATGGTTATCTCGGCAAAGATGGCACAAGGGTGAGGCCCGGGACACCATCAGGCATGTGTGTGAGCTGAGCTGTTCAGCTGTCCAGCACCAGGCTCATGACCCTGCTGCAAGCAAGGCTGCAGGTGGGCACCAATCATGCCAGTGCTGAGGACATCCCAGTGCCATCAGACCAGGCTCAAACCCAAGCATCATTGCAAGCACCCAAGGAGCCAGGCAGCAAGGGCACAGTGTGCAAGGGAAGCTGTCACAACAGATGGGGGGAGTTGTTACATGCTAAAACTTCCTTGAATTTGCTTGCATTCTCTCTTTAGTAACTATTTCATAAACAGATTTAAGTTAAGGTTTTCATTTTAGTCAGCTTAAAATTTACAGTTTTCTTTTAAATACTGTTTCTAATTATCATGTATGTAAATTAAGGGTTACTTTTGGAAGAAGCTGAACTTCTACAGTGAAGAGCCATAACCCCCAGGAGAACATTCGGACTTTTCCTGAATGGTGGCCAGGCACATGGTGACTTACCTGGTTTTGTCAGCAGATGGCCACAAGACTAGATGAGTTGTTAGCACAGAAAATTTTAGAATAGCCTCCTTTGGACATAAATTGCCAAACTACTGACCAAAAGTCAACGTGTCCTGTTGGGGATAAACTAGTTCTCTTGAAGCTGGACTGACAGTCAGCCTGCGTGCTGCCACAGTCCCCCTTCTGGCTTCCCTAGGAACCCTCCCTGGTAAGCTGAAGAAGTCAAATAGTGTGAATTAACACTCTGTAGCTGCTGTTGCTTTCCAAGCAGGGCTGGAAAAGACTGCTTATTCATCACATTTAATCCTCTCAAAAATGTGTTGGCCTCTCAAATGAAAGCATCAGCATCCAATACTCATGACATCGCATGATTCTTCTACAAATTCTTATCTTTACCAACTCAAAGAGAGACGTTTAAGTCAAGAATTGCATTCTTTTTTTTTTCCTTTTCTATGTCTGCAGATATAAAATGAGTAATTAATTGCTCAGAGGTATGAAACTAACACGACTAATGATCTGACATTTAACTTTTTTTTTCCCAAAGACTTGGCTAGTCTATGCCTAAGAATATCCTATGGATCATTTCTGACTCAGTCTATGCATGTTTTCAGTTGTGGTGCTATAAACACAAGCAGAACACTGATGGGCAAACTGGCAGGAAAAACCAGACTGTCTGAAAGGAAGTAGAATTGAGGAGTCACAAGCACTGAGTTTTGAAAAGAACTGCCAGGCATGTGCAGTGTGACTCGTTCCAAATGTATTTCGTAACAGTTTTATTACTCACCTAATTCGGGAGACATGTCAGTGACTCTAGCCAAGCTATAAAACCACCACCTTTTTTTTTTTGTTACCTGCAAGAGAAAATTTGTGTATTATTAATATAATAAATCAAAGGTGCTTCCATCAGACTTTTAAGTATTCATCCATTTTCCACGTATTTTTTAGGAACCTACATTGACCTGATACTGTGTAACAAATTACTATTTTTTGGGCAAGGAAGTAACAGGTATGTGCCTGAAAAGAGGACACAATATAGAATATAAAGTGAGGGGATGTTTGCTCTTTGCCATATTTAATGCTGAGCTTAGATGTCTGTGTGTAGATTGCCTGCATAGCCTCTGGGTGTGTCTTTGTGCCTTAGAGGAAGGCATGTAGTTGCTCAAGTGCAAAAAGTAGTCATCATGGGCTAATGTGGGTACCCAGCATATCATGTTTCTTCTCTTTCTGCCTTGTAAATGGAAGATCTTTCCTCTGCTTTTCTTTGTCTCAAACAGGTAAATAAAGCAAGCTTTTGCTCAGCTGGGTCATCCATTGACAAGGTGTCGGGATCTGTTCGTCCTGTTTCTACACCTCACAGCACTGCTTAGAGTCTACCCAACTGTCCTGTATTGCTTCAGTGGATGATGTAGGATTTCTGGAATACCTAAAGCTGAACAGAACAGCCAGTCCCACCCTGAGCACGTGCAGAGCAGCCAAAGGGCCAGCAATTGCTTCGTTTTCCTGCTCCAGCAGCCTCGGCCTGTAAAGCTTTAACAAAAGGCCAGTTGTGAAAATGAGATTCTTTGATAAATGGTGCTATTCGTCATTTTGTTTCTCAGCAACTGGTTAACTGCCTGTCTTTTTTTTTCACTAAATTTTCTTCTGGTGAAGGCTTTGCCAGGGCACAGGAAGGTGCTCTTGGCTTAGTGTCAGAAGTGTGAGCAAGGAAGTTTCCCTGTGGACTTTTTCTTCTGTCTATGCCTCTTAATATTTAGATGCATGTCTTTCATTCATCGTTTGCTTAATGGCAAAGTCTGGAAATGCATTAAAGAATACTAATAATTTTTGGGAAATGATTAATTTTGGAATGAATGTGACAAATTTCATTGTGTGTTTGGCTGAACTCCACCTGAGTGACTAACTGCTCCTGGAGAATTTTCCAATTGTCCCTCTTGAAAGTCAACCTCTTTGAATTAATTCAGCATCCTCTCTTTTGATTAAATATGTGTCAGCTTATTGTTAGTGTGACAGGGAGATATGAGGCTGTTTGTTTTCCTTTTAGTATTATACAAACAAACTAATTATGACTCATGCACGATACGTGCCCTCAGAGCACGATAAGGGACGTGAATGATAAAGCATTAACTTTGCTATGTGCAGGTTTCTCTTGTGGGTTAAACAAGCAGGAACTTAGTAAACAAAGCACAATACTTTCTTCCTCTAACATTTTAGCAATTCCCTCTTTCCAAGGAAAACAGTGCTCTTTCAAATCTTATTTTATACCAAAATACAAGGAGATGAAATAAAAGGGCAAGTCCTCTATGAACTAGGCATCACAATCCCAATCTGATATCTCATCTTGACTCTGATGTATTCTTACAGATTCCCTGTTTTCAAACTATTTGCAGTGTGATTCCTTCCTGTCTACAGCAGTAAGATTTATCTGACAGCATTTGGAACAAATGTGTATTCATTCTATCCTACCACCCTGAAGCATGGCTCTTTCTAATGGACCAGAAGTTGAGTCTTTCCTGCTATAACCTTGCAAAAAAGAAAAGATCAAGACACACAATACATAGAATATCTTGGGAGCTACAGAAGCATATATTTTCTGTTCTGGAAAAAGTGTTGTTACTTGGTGCTAATTCTTTTGCTTTTTCTTGCATTTACCAGACAAACACTTTGACCATGGCAACTAGAGTAAGATAACAAACTCACTGCAGGGTGTCTGAGTACGTGGAAGAAAAATAACACAGGAACTTGCAGAAAGAACAACCAGGTGCAGATGGAGCTGAAGCAGCAATATTGGTGACAGATGTTCTTCCTGGCCTGCTGGAGAAGTATGCACCAGACAGCATCTTCATCATGTTGCATGACATCTCCTGCTTGGGAGAAGTGAGACGTTACATGATGACTTTTACAACTGCGTAATGCTGCCAGAGGAGGTGAAGTACTGCAGCACCTCTGCCTGTAAACACCTTTTCCCTAGCACCACTGACTGGCAGGGGACCGTAAAGAGAGGGAAGGCTCTTTGGAGAAAACATGCACCATCAGATTACACTGTTGACTTGTGAATCTTGGCAGCTTCCCGTCTTATAAATGCCTTCTCCACTGGGCAGCGCATTGTAAATAATGAGGGAACTGAAGGTTATTTGACCAGAGTAGAAGATGAGACAGATGCAGAAAAACAGACACCTGCAGAAAAAGTGCTCTACTACTGCATGTGATGTTATGCAAGGTGGGCTTTACCTTCCTAAAGAGTTAGGGCTTGTTGCATTTCTCTGCACCTTCATTATTAGCAAATGGTGTAAATGCCTTAAGAAAAGGGTAAAAAGCGTAGCATGCACCTTCCTAAACACACAAACCTTTCCTTGTTGCTTCCAAATCTCTTTAGAGGAGAAGCCAAGAGAAGTCAGAAGCTTTAAGAAACTTTTGCTGCTTTAACAGCCATGGGTTTTTCATTCCCTGTAAAGTTACTGCAAAATAGGTACAGACGTGCTTTGGTTGGTAGCCTAAGATGCTGCCAAAGTACAGAATGTAGGTTTATTTTATTTTCAGCATAAAATAGAAGATTCTAGCTTTGTATCTTGAAAGTTAGCCTTTATGAGCATTTATACGATATGACCCTCTGTTTTTCTGTAGATGTTGATGTCAAATGATTTTTTTTTCAAAGTATAATTATAAATTATTATTTGCATTAGCATTCGAAAGGCAGACCTATGTGCAGTTTCTCTTCTAGGCTCAAAATTCCTCTCTCACTGTTGGAAAATCTCCTTTTGCTGACAATCTCTCAGATATTTTGTGGGGAACTGACTGTCAAATGGGTGGATTATGTGTGAAAAAAAAAAATTTCAAAAAATGAAGATTAAATTGGCAAAAGCCAGCAAAAGAGAGTACAGCATGGCTCAGGCTGCCTTCACTTGGAGTTGGAGCTGAGAACCAAACAAGAAGCTGATGCTTCCACCTCTTCCTATGCTATTTCAGAACAGGAAAGCCTTTTTCAGTGTGCAATCCTTTGTAGATCAGCCTCCATCACAAAGACTATGTTTGGAGTTTTCATTTTTCATTAGGATTTTCATTTTTAATGAATTTTCAACTTTTAAAAGTAATAAGAAAGCATGCTTCATGCATTTGAAAATATAGTATAAGGTGCTTAGAGCCTTCTTGCACTGCTCAACAGTGTTGTTTCAAGATCCAGCAGTAATTTTAAAAAGAAAATATTAACGGGATTGTGAGAAACCGACAAAACATTTAATGAACACTAGAGAAAAACATGAAATATCTTTTCACTGACTTTGGATAATTTTGCAAAATTGCTACTCAAGACCAAGCAACCACTCATAAGATAAAAGAAACCACTTGTTGTTAAAGAATGAAAAACAATTTTCCTTGCTTCCAAACAAAAGCATCATGACAATCAAAATGTTGCCATTTCACCTCACTGATAAAAGAGTCACAGTTTTGGCTGGAGGCCATGCTGCAAAGCTGTCTGCTTTGTCACTTGAATAGACTGGCTTGGATCAGGAAAAATCCTAAACTGGTGCAGTAGAGAGAGAATGGGAGAGAGCATTACAGGCTGAGGAAGGAACAGAGATTTACTAACAGTCATTGCTCATTTGTACAGCATTAAGGCAAGAAAGAGAAAATAAAGCCCCTGCCAGGATCCAGACAATAGTTTGGAAGGCGTTTCGAAGAGGCTAGTTGTTCATTTCTGTATTGCTGGTTGTGACCAACGTGAACTGTGGGGCAAGGGTGTCATCCTCACTTGCCAAGAAAAACAGAAGGGATGCGCAACACCATGTTAAAATTTACACCAGGCTGACAGGCACATTCATACTTGACTGTTCCTTGGGGGTTAGATCTGAACACTGTCCATGCGGTTAAGTTGGTCTCACTGTTTTACCAAAATAATAAGAACAAAACCAACAAACAAACAAAAAACCCCCACCAAAATACAAAACAAACTCTTTGATGGGGGAAGTAGGTGACAGGAGCATGGAGCAAGAAATATGTGTATGTATATCAGAGTGAGGAGCAGAAGGAAATACTCCCTGGTGTGTTTAGTGATATGTAGCTGAGGGAGGAGGAGAGTATTATTTCTGAGTTGGAAACTACTGAGATTTGTGCTGCAGATGACTTTACCTGTGGCTGTCTGTTGTGGGCAGGCTGGTAGTGGTGGTGACCTGTCAGGTCTGAGTGGTGACAAAGCCACATGGAGCTCAGCTCACCTCCACCTTTTAGGGAAAGAGAATGAGAGTATGTGTCTTTTGACAAGGAGAAATGTGCCAGAGGAGGGAGAGTGACCCAGGTTTCCTGTGGTGGGCCGGGGCTACAGGGCAGGTGGGTGCCTAGGGCAAGTGAGGGGAGTGCAGTGACATCCAGATCATTTCCTCATACGTGACAATTTAGCTGGGGAATAACAAAACCCCCCACATTATGACTGGCCTGAGAGAAGTTCTGAGAAAAATTGGGACTTGGAGGAAGGAAGAGAGTTTCTGCTTTCATGGCTGTGCTTGGCTCTTGGTGCTCTGGTTCAATCAACACCAGTTTTTCTTGAGCCACCGGCACTCATTACCCTGAGTAAGGAAACCTGTGCTTGAAAAGGGGCTCTAAAACACTAGAGCTGAGGGGACTGATCAGGGACCGTACGAGGACTGGGGACAATGTAGCCTCTCCATTGGGGAGCTGTCGGACGGGGCGATGAGAAACGGTCAGACCTGCACGTGAGGGGAAGAGAGAAAGAATAGACCAAGAGCTGGGGGTTGCAGGTGGGACAAGGAATTATGATAGTGAGATTTGAAGGTGTGAGTAGTTCTCACGTCGACTGTTTTTTTAAGGGTATAGCATTCTCTTGGTCACGTTCAGTCATGTCCCTTCTTTTCATAGGGATCTCTCAGCTCTTCTGTAGTCCAAGCAGATCTGGAAATTTCGTGGGTTTTTTTCTCCAGGTAAAGAGAGACCTTTCCTGGGTTTTACCTCCATGTCTCTCTTGAGGGAAAAACAAGGACTTTTTTAATTTGTATTCCTCCTCTGAAATGTACTAAGCTTCTCCTCCTGCTCTCTAAGCAGCTGCCCCTTGGGATAGGAAAAGGAAATTAAACAGCTAATGGTTATTCTTTAATTAGGCTTTATTGGAGTTAACGCAGCTTATGCTCTGCATATGTGCTGCAGAGAGTTAGATACTTAGAAAATCCTGTCTTTGCTATTATGAGTTTATGAGAAAGGAAGCCCGAGGAAGATCAATACATCCTCTGTGTAGATTACAAATGCTTCATGACGTATGTCCACGGGAGCTGTTTTTAGTGAGGGTAGTCTAGTTATTATGGATTTGACATGAACTTGGCCTGGTGCCCTGAGGGAATGCAATGTAGGCATAATTTGGTCTTCCTGTAATTGTCTATTTAACTTGGCAATCCAGAGTAATTTTTTCCTGTGAAATGAGACCGAGACGTCACTAAAGCGGCGGTCAGATTAATTAATGAGACATAATAATGCTCCTAATAAAAGCTCATGAGCTGAGTCCTCTTCCCTCCCCTTTCCTGTCCTTCCCTGCTGTCCTCCCCCTACTGAGAATGCAGCTTCCCAGGAATCCATGAGTCACACTTCGTAAAGGAGTTTCTTCTTTAGTTGACGCAAACAATACAGCAGAGAAAAATAATAAGTGCAGAACCATCTGTTTGATGAAGTCCTTGACATTTTATTTCATTTCCCCCTATTGCATATTAAAGGAAGTAAATAGAAAAACATTTGCTAATTATACCACTGTTTACTGATTGTTGGGGAGGCTTTTATTGTGTTTATCAGAAGTGCTAGCCCATCCTGCAGTCCTGCCTTCAGCATTCTCTTTTCTGCTTTGTGCAAGAGGAGTCACGGGGACTCAGGTTTTTGAGCCCTTCACCTCCAAGCAGCTCACATAGGGGTGGAAATGTGCCTCTTCTGTGCAGGTGGGAAAGCTGGGAAAGGTACTGGGACCTCATCATTTGAGGTGATGTGCTGAGCTAGTGGGAGAACCTGAAGCTGAAATCCTGCCTCTGATGGCTGGATGTTGGGAGGGAATGATTGCCATTTCATTTTGGGGGCCCAGGATTTTGTGCTCGATGTCTCACCTTTGCTTTTGTGCTCAGCAAAGCTTGACAGGGAGGCCAAATAGCAGCACTTCACTGTGACGTTGGTAACGTGAACAGCAACTGTCATCTGCCATTTTGAAGGAAATCTCCTGAACAGGTTGCTCTCTTTACCTTCTTCTCAATGTGTTGGACTGTTTCCCCATCTGGTTCCCTTTGTAAGTACAGTTTTATGGCTTAAAAACTGGTCCATGGACAATGCAAAGTTTGAACAGTAAAATGCAGAGCCTCATCTCTCCCTCTGTCTGGGATTTGGATTTGGGTAAAGGTCAAAGCAAACCAACATGATACAAAAACAAACTGGTGGCCAAAGGCCAGTTATACTAGGCTGCTATTTCCTCTGCAAAATCTAAGCTATTAGCACGCATTAAAAGTGACAGCAATTAATCAAATGGCTATGAACTAAAGCAGTTTTTCTCCCAGCATGCCATGTAAGGCCAGCACGAGAGAGAGCAACTTGGCCTAGCCTGTTGCTAGGAAGATTAAAAATTGCAGCATCAGGGAGGACATGGTGACATTATCTAGGGATGAGGACACCAGGACATTCAAAAACACCACTTTACCTTTGCATAAGAATTCAGTACTAATGAAAGAATCTATTTCTGGTTATTTCCTTGGGTACAAAGGACTTGATGAATTTTCCAGTCCATGATTTGGACAGATTTAAGGGATTTTATAACCTATAATTTCATGAAGATTCTATCAGTAGTGCTGGTTGACGTGATGGGCTGGGTGTTTTGACTCTCCTCTGTAACATCAGCTCATTCAGACAGGTTTATGTTCCCTGTGCTGTAAAACTCTCAGTTCAGAGCACAAATAGTGGAAGATATATTTCTCCATGGCTCTAACCTATGGTAAAACATATGCTAACTCGGCTTCAAGGGGTGCATGTTGCATGTTGGCGTGACCTCTCAAAAAACGTCATGAAAGGAATTATTTTAAAGCTAGAGGAGATGGCTGTCTGATTGTGAAGGAGATACCCAGGGTTCACACAACCAGCATACGAGAATTGTTCACTATAGGAGGCCCCAAATGGCTAGAGTCATCTTCCAGACTCCAGGGTAACAAGTCTGGGAAAATTCAAAAGTGATGCACTGACTGGAATTAATTTATCACATTGATGGTTGTCTACATAAAATTATGTATCTTATGTGGATAACTTCGTAAAGCACTTACATTTTCTGACAGCAAGAAATGTGCAGTACAGTGAGGCCTCTGTTGGTTCCCAGTTTGTCTTATTTGGAGGAATCTTGGTGTTTGCAGCAATGGCCTTAGCTGTTAGGTAAAACTGCTTGTGTGTTTCTTTGCTCATGATATCGCTCATTATGTCTGGTGTCTTTTGTGGTTTTCTGACTGCAAATCTGCCACAACAACCCCAGGCAGTGCTACAGGCTTGGGGCAGAGTGACTGGAAAGGGGCCCAATGTGAAAGGACCTGGGGGTGCTGGTAAACAGCAGCTGAACATGAGCCTGCAGTGTGTCCAAGTGGCCAAGAAAGCCAATGGCATCCTGGCTTGTATCAGCAACGGTGTGGTCAGTCGGACCAGGGCAGTGACTATCCTCTTGTACTCAGCACTGGTGAGGCTGCACCTCGTGTACTGCATCCAGTTCTGCGCCCCTCACTACAAGAAAGACATTGAGGTGCTGGAGCGAGTCCAGAGGAGGGCAACAGAGCTGATGAAGGGTCTAGAACATAAGTCCTCTGAGGAGCTGCTGAGGGAGCTGGGGGTGTTTATCCTGGAGAAAAGGAGGCTCAGAGGTGACCTTATCTCTCTCTACAACTGCCTGAAAGGAGGTTGTGGCAAGGTGGGAATTGGTCTCTTCTCCCAGGCAACTAGTGATAGTATGAGAGGACATAGCCTCAAACTGTGTCAGGGGAGGTTCAGTTTGGACATCAGAAGGAATTTCTTCACAGAAGGAGTTATTCAGCATTGGAATGGACTTCCCAGGGAGGTGGTGGAGTCACCATCCTGGAGCTGTTCAGGAAATGACTGGATGTGGCACTTAGTCACATGATCTAGTTGACAAGGTAGTGTTTGGTCAAAGGTTGAACTCTGTGATCTCAGAGTTTTTATCCAACCCTTATGATTCTGTGATATGTGCAATCCTATTTTGAAATGTGTTTATGCATAAAGGCGAAGCAATAATTAGCTGCCGGTTTGTTATGGCTGCTTTGTGGGTTTTTTTCGAGGATTTTTTTTATTATGCTAATAATGTTTTAATGATCCATGGGAAGGAAAACTTATCTGCTTCTTGGAGTTAGAGATGAGGTCCAACAGTCTCCTTGCTGTTTTGTTCTTGTTTTCTGCTGTGATTTAGAATAAAAATGGGGGATATGGGATGCAAGAATTTTCCTACACTTTTTATATATAAGAATCTTGAACCAAAACAGTTAAATCTTGGATATTCAAAGAACTACCAGTTTCCTTACTATAAAAATATAGGTTAGGGCTGTGTCAGTGTATCACAGTAGAGAATCATCAAGCAGTAAATTCTGAAGAAGCCTCTTTTTGTAAGAGCATTCCTAATGAACCTGTGGAAAGTTTTGTTTTTGTTTTTTTTTTTCTAACGTGTTTACAAAAAAAGGAATGGATTCCAGTCACTAAAATGTCACAAGTTTATTTCATCTTATTCTCACTCTGACCAATTCTCACTCCATAAAAATGGCCACACGGGTATATTTGTGTGCAATGTCTTTGCTAAGCCTTCATAAGTTACGTTGAATGTGCAGGCTTTTCGTTACTTATTTCCTCCTGCTGAGGGTGCCCACAATTGCTGACTAGTCTGACAGAGCCTACCTTTCTGGTGTTGCCAGTTACAGGCTGTCACAGCCCAGTGCTGCAATGCTGTCTGATGTACAAGTGCTGTAAGGAATGTGCTGAATGGGTTCCACCTTAATGGAGTGACACTGACCTCGGGGGGCTAGAGATCAGAGAGCTCCATGTCAGACCAAGGAAGCATCCCACCTCCTCATACCACCCTCATCAGAGGGACTTTTGACTCCTTTCTGCCCTCAGTCTGGTCCTTTCCCTGCACTGGGTGGAGTGCCGTGGCTGCTCCTGGGATGCCTCTGGCTGAACAGACATGAAGAGCTGAGAATATGTTGTGTCTAAGGACTTGTTTAAAATTTAGCTCTCTTTTACCTTCAAATTGGAGCCATGGCATGTTAGAGATAGATTGGCATGAAACTCAAGCCCTGAAAGTGATCCTTGAGAGCTGCCTTTTAGACCTGTCAATATAGAATATTTGCAGCCAGTGTAGGTTTGGTTGTATTTGTGATAGAAACTAGTACCATTGCCTAAACTATGGAAATCCCCAGCACATCAACGGTTTGGATTAGTTTCTTAAGACTTGAGGACTTTTCACTTGTGTATAATATGAGACCAAGACCTTGTTCCAGCATATTTGATTGAATCCAAAGGTGTGATAAAAAGATGAACAAGATACTCACCATGACCAGACAGCTGACCTGACTTTCAGAACAATGTTTTTGTTTCTCAGCCTGGAGCTGAGAAATTTGTGCCAGCAAGGGTGGAGGAGAAAGATGATGTCTTTTTTTCATCCATCCCTTACTATTCCATCAGCTTAGTTGGAGGCAAGGTTTTGTAGAGAGAAGCAGAAGTATGAGATGCAATCCTGGGCCATGGGACAGGCAGAGCTGAAGGGGCTGCAGGAGAGGCGAGGAAGACACGCTGACAGCTTCCCCACTGGTTGATTAGTAGTGCTGGCGTGCCTTCAGAGGAGGTCAGTCTCGGCTCCCATACCCAGCAGAGGAGATCCATAGTTGCTCCCAGTAGAAGGAAGAGGAGGAAGGAAGGGAGCTTTGTTCAGCCACAGTAACTCCTCAGGCACTTGCAGACCAGCTGGATCCAACTCGCCAATGGAGAAGGGCTACATCATTTCCGCAAAAAATGCTTTTCTTGCATGGGCTTGACTTGGATGCATCGGGGTAGTTCCTGGGTTTGACATTCCTCTGTTTGGGAGCTAACATAAGCAAATAAATTCTTTTGATCCTCCATGTAGCTTTGTGATACTATACATGCAACTCCATGCTTTCTTTCACAGATGTCAGAGTCAGCTGTCACATGGGATCTCCGGGAGAAACTGTATTGTGTGTTTTTAAGGGAAAATTACCCAATTATTTTGATGGAGTTAATGTGGAGATGGTGACCTTTACATTCAAAGCTGTTATGCTGCAAATGTTCCAAATACATTATGTGCTCTGCTAACACCGCTGACAGGTTCTGCATGATTAATAGTGTTTATAAAGCATGTACAAGAGTTTGGGAAGCCCAGGACAGAAGACCTGGTATGGGATTTATTTTGCGCTGAACATGATAAATATATGGTTGGCCTTGGAGTATTTTTTTCTTTCTAGAAATGACTTAATGATGGAAGAGAAAATCACTAATTCATTAAATGAACTGTTTAATTTTTCTTGTAAAAAAAATAAAAGTAGAACATATTGGTAGTGTTTGGCCTGATATGTACATTTAGGTTGATCATTTTTAAAGGAAGACTGATGTTTTTAATACATGTTTTTTACTTCAAGACTGGCCTGGTTCCTGCTTCTCTGGAAGGAACACTTCTGTCAACTGCATCGGGTCGTGGTGTTACCAGGGGCCACACACAGCTTGGAGGAAATTTCAGGGTGAGCCTGACATGTAAGTAACAGAGGCAGGTGTCTAAATAGGGGGAAAAGCTCTAAGGTTTCCTATTTGCGCTACTGTGAGGATGTTATTCAACAAATAGACAATTGCAAGTTGCTCTGCCTGCTCAAGAGACACCTCAGAAAGACTCTCCCTCAGCTTGATTTTCTAGTAAAACATCATGGCTTGTTCTTGAGCTGTTTTCCACTCTCCCAGCATATCCTTGCCCTCCCACACACAGGAGGATGTCCTGCACAAAACCATGTATCTGTATCATGGCTCCGGTTAAAATCCTGTGTCATTCAGAGGACTACTGAAGAGAGCTCTACTTATTTCCAGTGGCATGAGCTGAGCAGAAGCAGCCCCTCATGAAGTCAGTGCAGATGGGGAAAGGGACTCTGAGTGCCATGCAGAAATGCACTGAGCTCCATGTGGATGGCTGCTGCATGGATGGATAGAGTGACTCACTAGCTGGACATTAAATTGTGATAATGTAATGTTTACAGCCACAAATTTTCAGGTCAAGAAGCCATATTATTTCTACATGACTTTGTGGCTAATACTGTACCAGCATAGATATATCTAATTGAATCCAATGATTTCTTACTTAGTGAAGTGACTAACATTAAAGATCTTTTATACCATTCTGGAAAGGTGAAAGGTCTCACTGAAAATGTGCAGATTTTGTTTACACTAACTGTGTAGTTTCCCAGGGCTGTTGGAGTAGGATGAAGAGACTTTTATGTAAATGAATAGGGTATGAGCATTAATCTTGTGCCTTTCATTCTACCACACACATTAAAAAAAATAATAATTCACAAATGTTTTCTGCTTCAGATTTTCACTGAGCCAGAACTTGCCAGAAGTACTCAATACTTTGACTGTTAGCTCTACATTAGCTGCTATACTGATTTTAGAAGGCTCAGGGGAAAAACAAAAGCATCTATAAAGGCATTCTAATTTTTAACATAAGCTTGGGCTTTGATTGTAAAGTGTATCTCATTTGGTCATCTCGGTTTTAAAACTTCATACCATTCTCTAAATTCATCACTTGCTGCAGCTGCTCAGCACTTAGCACCTGTACATTTACCCCTGAGAGACTCCAGACTGAACCAGAAGATTTTATTGGTGTTGAGGCTAATGGCTAAACTTTCAAGATTTGTTTTTCAAATAAATGTGCTTTTTTCCACATTATTCTTTCATCAAGCTGAAATAGTTAAGAGGTTGCTTATGAGAAACCCACCATAAGGCCCTTGAACGCTGGGATATAAAGAGAACCAGATTGAATTCCCTTTACAGAGTGAGAGTTTTTAAAGAACAAACATTTAATGAGTATCTCATTTCTGCATTAAATACTGAGGGTCTTTTAAGCACAGGTTTTTGACTGATCTTAATGAAGGGGAGGGTTCCTCTGTGTTTTATGCTGTACTGTGAAAAAGTGGAAATTGAATTTGTCTCCGTGGTCCTTTTTTATTTCTGAGGGCATTTGGATTTTGTGTTTTTCTTGTCTGTACGCATTAGTTTATAAACCTTCTTATCCTTGGAGTCTAAGACTCTTTAGATCCCACTCTCTCACATGCATAGGTATTCTGCTTATGCTTGAGTGTATAGCTGTTGTTATTAATAAAGCAAAAGGCAGTAGGAACAGAGTGGCCATCTGAAACACTGCCTGATCCAAATGTGAGGAGCAGTTTGAGCATAGATCTGGAGCAAAAGGTCTATGAAGAGCTGGATCCCAAATGCCTGTATAGGATGAACCATGGGTGGATGCCTGACCTCCACGGCTGCTTTCATCCTCCTTTATTCTCTGTTTTAGCAGTTTGCTGAAGACGGTGGGAGGGAAGAAACGTGGTAGAGATTTCCCTGGCTCTCTAAACACAAGCAAGAGGAGGTGAAATCTCACAGCCAAATGGCAATATGTGACCTGCCACTATTTGAGTCTTTCTAGTGTTCATCACCTGCCAACATCAAGGTAATTTGATATTTGTTTAGGGTAGAACTCTAAACCAGTACTATGGATCCCAAACATTTTACGGATGGACTTCTACAAGGACAACTGTGCAGAGTAAATATTTTCCAGCTAACCAAAATCCTGCTCACAAGAAAAAATCACACGTCAGGAATAAACAAAATCAGAGCTAATAACTATTCAGATTCTTGGATAATATGCAGGTATGACTTTAATATCCATTTAATTTTAAACAGCTGTACTTTATCCACAATGTAAGCAATGGTAATAATTTTTAATCAATTACGTGACATTTGTATTTGATTTGCCTAGATCCAATCAAACCTGTCATTACCTGTTCAAATAGTAACAGCATTCAGTGGGTTTCCTGGCCTTGTTTGACTAAAATCTTATACAAGATAAAGACTATATGCCTAAAGCTTTATATATTACCTTTCAAATGTTACTACATGCAGCTGCAATAAAAGGTAATTTCTCCACAATACAAATATTTTATTTATGATATTTTATTATTTACAGCTTTTTGCCCCTCTGGTTTCAATATTTTTCACCTATATATATCTTTTGCTGCAGAGAACACTACTTCTAAAATATTGAGGTATTTATTGTTTGTGCTGTTAGGTCCTTCTTGCATTTGAACCAGAACAATAAACAGTACTGACATCTTTAATCATTATTCAGAAATTGTTGGATGACTTCATCATGTAGTATGAATTCACCATGAATCACTGCAACTGAAGGGAGCATGAGGGAAGAGGAAATTATTATCAGGCAATATATTATCAAATGAACTGTAACGATTTCCAAGATCTCTTCAGAGAATATTCTGTCTGAATAGTACTTTCCTCTCAAGGAATTATGATAAGCTTTTCGGGTTTTTTTTTTGTGATCACGCTGTAAACCATTGTCAGAAATTTTTATGGAAAGTACTGTTAGTCTTTATTCCTGGTATAGCTGAAAATCTGCTCTCTCACATTTTCTTCAAGAAGAAAAGCATCTCTCCCTGTCTTGATGTGACTGTGAGATCACCTATTCCAAATTCACCCTGTTTCTCACTTCTAGACATGTTTGTTCAATATATCTGCGTTTCCTTCTCACCTTTCAGAATGTCTGCCATCCTCTGACAGAAATAACTGTCTTTCACACAGAAAACCATACATGTTTTGGCTTCCTCAATACATAGAAAGTGCCTAGCATACTTTTTGAAAGTAAGTGCAGGTTAGGGACGTGTGTGTAAGATTAGATAACAAGATTCACGGCCTCCCCAGGGGAGTTAATTGAAGAATGTTCCATAACAAGTGCATTAGTCATCATTAACCCCACCTCAATCTCAGCAGAAATTATTGCTTCTTTTCTTGGGCCTTTGTGTTTACCTAATTGACATGTATATTGAAATACACTTTCGGTAACATTGGATTTTATGTGGGTTGGTTAATTTACCAATATTTAGTATGTATTCAGAATCCTGTAATAGATTTTTCTCAACTGTTATCCACATGAGAGCTCATCTGGAAATATTTTTAACCCTTCCTCAGTGGTGAACTACTCACTCATGGCTGCTATAAGGAGATTTCCGTGAAAAAAAGTAAAGCACTTTTTCCGGTGTAGTGCAAGAGAAAAACCCCAGGTATTGTGTAGCAGCTAAAAGAGAGGCAGTTTTTGTGCGATATAAGGGCTTAGTAGGATGGTGCCTTGAATCCTTACTCAAGTGAATGCCTCTTCTTGCATACTGAAAATCAAAAATCCACAGTCATTACATCAGATCAGGGAAGATAAAAAGGATTTTGCAAGGCTGTTTTCTGATGTGTTGTTTCAGTTTTGTTTGGGGGCTTTTTTTGTTGTGGTTTTGGTTTTGGTTTTTGAGATCAGAACAGGTGAGGTTACATGCCAGTGGAGTCAACTGGATGTACCTCAGTGCAGAACTGGTATAAATGGGAGTTCAATAGAAATGTTTTACTCCTGAGGCATCCTTGTTCCCCGTGGAATTAGCCAATACTTTTAGAAAGAAATTTGCTCTCACTGTGTGTGGAGAAAGAAGGCATAAGACAGCTGCCAAAAGCTGTGAAACCCTATCCCACACTTCCCAGTACCCTGCTTCTAAAAAATCTCTTAGAGACTTTGTTTTGGAAGAAACAGCAAACATTCACTTTTTCTCCCCCTTTCTTTCCGTCTGTAACAACAAACTTTTCCAGGGCAAGACTTGAGTCCTCTTTGACCTCTCCCATCTCCAGGTTCCACCTTTCAGTGGTGTTTTGAATTTTGGATCTGAATGTTTTTATTTTCTCTCTCTGGAATCCACTTTTTAATGATGACCTAGCTAGGTTTTTTTTTCTTTTTTTTTTTTTTTCATCTTCAATCAGTAGAAATGAGAGTTTAAATCTTTATTTTGGGCGTCTGGCTATTTTCTTTCCTCTCCCCTCTCTATTTTTTTGGAGATCCTCTGTTGTGTCTGCAAGTTACTGTGTTGCATGTATTTCTTTGTGTCTGTGGGTTTTGACTTCTAAAATTGTACTCTAAGTACTAAAGTATTCAAAGACCTTATGGTAGGTAGTAATTCAAGTTAAGGCTCCTCTGACTCAGGACATTAACTTAAGCAAAGGATTCACGTGCAGCACATGAAGAATAGACTGAATGGGGGCAAGAGATATTTCTCTTATGGGAAGATTTTGTGAGTCATGATGACATGGGAATTAATGTCATATTGCAAACTCTCAGTCTTCACCTGCAGTGCTGGCAGGTTGATAGGATCCTCTGTGTTAGAGCCTGGTACTAAATTATGTCTGTGCATTGCCAGGCTACCACCTGAATTCATTTACTCATCTGCCTTGATGCTGGAACTGTCACCCTGCCAATGCTCTTCTGCTGTTACCCTCTGGGAATAAGCAGTAAATCTCCTTACATCCAGTTTGCTCTGTTACCTGTCTTTTCTGTTTCAAAGTATTGTCTCACTGCTCCTTGACTTTCTGGATGTCCTTTGGCAAAGGTTTTTTCCTTGATCATTTTTCCTTGCCTCTCTTGCTGCCTTGGACTGGGAAGCCTGCAAAGCTCTACTTGCTCCTTCTCAAAGCAAAACCAGGGACAGTTTGGACCAACCCAGGCATTAAAGCAGCCACTCTAGGTTCTGGATCACCATTTTGACCACAGGCAGTTGTCTGAAGGAAAGGTTTATCATACAGAACCCTTGGCATAATATTCTTCTTAGTCAGTAAATTAGATTTGAACCTTGAAAATTTGAACCTTGAACTGCTCCACAAATAGAAAAAAAATTTAAGCTGTGCTTTGCAGGGGTTTTTGTTTAATCAAAGTTAGTGGTGGAATGAATGTTGCTTGTCTTGCTGTGTGTGGGTTTTGGGGTGGGTTTTTTTGGTGGTTTTACTGTTGGTAGAGCAGTTGTATCATCTTCTCTTGGTGTCAGACTTTGCTAGGATGAAGTATTATCCTTCTGCATTTGACTTTTATGTCAAATTCATTATTGGGCCATTCACAGTAAGAAAAGCTAAGAAAAGGGTCTGTTATAATCCCTGTGAAATGAGTGCTGCCTCTATTTTGCAGTCTTTGGCAATCTACCAACGTGAGGTTGACTATTTGGGGGGGGATATTTGTTTTTTTGTCTGTTTGTTTGGTTTTTGTCTTTCTTATTCCAGTTATGAGCCCAAAGCTGAGGTAACTCGAATGTTGCTATGATACCCAAACTTGGACATACATACCTCTTGCATGCAGCAGGACTTTGTAGGCACAATGTTTTCACTACTGTTTTCTGGAATAGATAGATTAATATACTTTCAGGCTGCAATAAACGCAGATTACCTAGTCTGTCTTATTTTATTAGAAAAGCTGTAGATTTCATGCAGTGATTCTGGCATTTAGCCCAACAAATTGTTTTCAACTGGAAATTTTAAATTGGAAATGGATTTGCTCTTTAGTTAGA
Organism: Corapipo altera; assembly: GCF_003945725.1. Taxonomy (NCBI): domain Eukaryota; kingdom Metazoa; phylum Chordata; class Aves; order Passeriformes; family Pipridae; genus Corapipo; species Corapipo altera. The sequence goes on from NW_020884884.1 coordinate 1,200,651, forward strand.
GACTCCAGCAAGTGGAGAATTTGCTACAGCCCGTAGCAATCTGTTCCAAGTGACTTTTCATATCATTAAAAGCTTACAGTTTATCTCCCACTGAAACATTTGCCAACTCCCAAATTCCAACCAGTGGATCTTCCACTTTCAGCTACTGAAGGAGAGACTCTTTTACTAACCCTCTTTTCTTCACAGAGGTCTTGAAGGCAAGGCAAGCAGCAAGATATCACTGAGCTTCTTCTTTTCTGTGCCCCATATAGTGATTTCTTTGTTCCCGTGTTAAAGATGAGTTTAAACTGCTGTATGGGTATGGCCATGTCAGACTTTCAGCCTGGTGGTCTAGACAGAGCATAGACCATGATATGCTGTGTATAAGCCTGCAAAGCTGGGAGATACGTGGCCAGGGTTGAGCTCCATTGCTTCATGGCTGCACTAGTGGCCCAAGTCAGGTCCACTATGTTTTCAAGAAGCACCTTTATTGAAAGAGGAGATGGAGCCTTATTCTAGTGGCTCTTCCTAGTTTCTCTGTATTGTGAAGAGGCTTTGTAAAGTATGAGCACCTTCTCTCTCTGCTGCAGTCATGCAGAACAATCTGGAGTGCAGCAATCTTCATCCTTCCCAGTTTACACAAGTACTTCTGTGCCTGCAGCAAATCAGAGGGAGCAGCACCATTGGGGAGGTGACCTCCTCTGCTAAATGAAGGAGATGAGAGAGATTGTATCCCTGTAGCATCTTTGCCATGCTTTGCTGGTGTGAAAGCAAGGGAGGAATGCAGTGGTGGTCTCTTGAATATCCATACCCTGGCCTAGGCTTTTCCATGGGGAGTAGGGAAGAATTATGACCTTCCTGCCTAGGAGTTGACTAGTGGACTGGCTGTTCTTTGAAGCAGAGGAGTGATGAGGCACAGCATGGGTCAGGAGAGAATCAGATTGGTGTGATGAGAAGGGAAGGAGGAAATCAAGTGGCTTGTGTATTTCAGAAAGTGAGTGTAGAGTGTGGAGCCAGAGGATAGGTTGGGAGACTGAGAAGACTCGTAGGTCTTGGGAAAAGGGAGTGCTAATGGTGAAGAAGAAAAAGCAGAGAAAAAGAAGGGGAGGGAAAGCCTGCACGATTGCTGAGACCACCATGAGTTTCAGCAGATGGTGTTGCTCTCTGCCCCATGTCTTAGCAGAATGGGGGTTTTGTCCTCCCTGCTGTGTTTTCTTCTAATTGAAAGGCTACCTACCACCATGTCCCGCATAAACAATGGCACATTACCAGGAAAATATCCTTTCATATTGGTTTTTCCCCTGCCAGTTAAGCTGCCATATGTGTTTGATGCCCAAGTTAGCAGGTCTCTCCCCAGAAGTAGCTGCATTTTGCAGATGGGCAAAGCGATTTTGGTATAGGGCCTTAGCTGTCCCTTTACAGTGCTTTGGCAACCCTCGAGATATGTGTGTATGACTAAAATGAGTATGAAAGCTTGCTTTCTGCATGTGCTATTGTCTAGCTCCAGTGTGTACAGAGGCACGCTCATGATTTCTCTTGCTGTCTCACTTACTTTGACATTAAGTACAGCTAGACTCTGCTTCAAGGACTCACAGAGAGCTGTTAGGTGATACGGCCTTTTCAATTCTTCCTGAGTGCCAAGAACCCTGTCCCGAGTTGCTTAAGATAACCAGATGTTTAAGTGACTTAAACACTTTTATAAGTGGTACTGTAGTTTCTTCAGAGCTGTGTGACGTTCTGGGTGTCCTTTATTCAGCTTTGGCTCATTTCCCCGGAGATTTCCCCCAAACTTCAAAAAAAGGTCTGGCTCATTGCTGCTTAAAAATTTGAGCTTTATTCCTTAGCCTAATAAGTGGAAGGCTGATTGACTGATTTGATTGATGGTAATTTATTTTCCAGTCAGCACAGCCCAGATCTTTTGTATGTGACTTGATGGCATGCTCTTCTTGATAAAATGTTTTGGGCAAAGATAAATAAGAAGAGGGAAAGAGGGAGGAAGGGAATGTGCTTGCAAAATGCTAGAAGATTTGGAGGAATTCCTCTGTGGGGAAAAACAACAAAGGAAGGTACCAGGAAACCAAGTATTAATTTCCCGCACCACCATTAGCCTGACACCTGTTAGCCCTGACCATTACCCAGAGCTGAAGGGGAAAAGGCTAATCTCTACCACATTTATATCAACAAACTCAAGCAAAAAAGCTGCCTAATTATCCCATTGAACCTGTGTCAGCTTTAAGGCCGGCTCGGTTTCCCAGGCTGGCTGCTTGCCAGGACCAGCAAGCTGGGGTTCATAAGCTGCATGCTAATGACAACGTCCTTTCATTCCAGCAGCGGCATAATTGCCAAAAGCAGTTTACAGACTCATTATTTTTATGGTCATATTTCAGATGATGAAGTCAAAGGCCAGCCCTGGGTTTACTTGGCAATGCATTGGAAATAGTTTGTTTAGCAGGGATTGCATCTCAATGATAACGGTGGGACACCTAAAATAGCTGCCAGTTTTTTCCGGGCTGTAAGGGGAGGATGATTGAGGAAGGAAGCAAAAATTGCAAAGATGGACAGAATACGGCTAAATGTTTAGTGGCTCTGCTATACCTATTTCACTTCTGCTGCTGGTGGTATTACACTTCTCAATTGTGAGCCTGACTTAGTGCTATGATATCCAAAGCCACAGGATTCATTTGCTTATGGTGGAGAAGATTTGATGACCATGTATCGCAGTTCACATGCAGGATGCAAAGTTAAATTCATAGATTTTGGTCCAAAGATCAATTTCCCCCAATCACTTCAGCTGAAAGGAGTGAGGGGAATGGTTGTTGCAGTGTTTTATCTTCCTTTATAGCAGGAGCTTGATATTTGGATTTGAATTTGCCTGTACCCAAAACTTCTCTGAGTTTTGGGCTCTTTACTCCCATTTGGTCAATGATTACACCTGGTTTCAGTGGCAGAAATTGGGTTTCGACCAGAGCTTTCCCACAATGGCACTGGCTGCTCAAGCCAGTAGTCTTTGTTCAAACCAAAGTTAGCTCAGTCTCCTCTGGCCATGGCTTGCACTAGCAATAAATCACACTTACCAAGTACAATTTTGTTAAAACATAAACTCCCACTTGTCTTTGTTATTTAAAAAAAAAAAAAAAAAAAAAAAAGGCGAAGTATTTCAAATCTTTATTTTTCTGGCCAGTGACAAAAATTGGCAGTGACAGCTTTAGGGAGAAGTGGGGAGACAAACAGGTAAGTCAACCCTCAGCTTATCTCCAAATGCCTTTGGAGCGGTGCATGAGGTCTGAATTAAGCACGTTTGGATTTCTGGCTGTTTGTGCCATGATTTCCACACCAAGCTGTGTTTTGTGTGAGCAAGAAACCCAAGTAGACCATCTCCCATGCTACAGAGGGCATGCTCTGGGGCAGCTGGGATGAGGGACGTGTTGTGTCCATGGCGCTTCTGGAACACAGGCAGTCGCTGTGAATTGCTGCTGGAGAATAGGGACAAGAAACACATGATACTAAAGCTTACAATTTTAGCACTAAAAGTGTGTGTGCATACAGTAAAAGTGAACCCTTTAAATGTTCATGTAAATGCATCAGCCTGAATGAGTGTCATGGGCCTGGGTTTTGCCATAATATTCCTTGGCTGCAGAGTCTGACTACTGAGATGTATATTCGCATATAAAGCAGTAAGAATACAATTAACAATGACACATTGAGAAAATCACTGTCAGTTGGCATTAGTTTGATGATTAATGTGAATTTTTTTTTTATTAACATGCTTTCTCCCCATCGATGCCGGAGATGTGTCATCCTAGCCTCTGGGAGAAGGAAAGTAAGATCTACATATTTTTCTGCTTCTGTGGTTTCTTTGACTGTCATTCTGGCACCAGTACATAATTCTCAGAGAATATCACACTGCTGCTTTCTGGGTGGGTATATAAAAGTGAACACAGAGGGAAAGAGCTGAGCTGAGTGTACAAATATAACACTGTAAGAAAAAATAGGCAACACACAACACTTACAGACCATCCTTCTGTCTCTTAGTATGGCGATTTCCAGATGGACCAAATGATCACTACCCAGCAATATACACCTCTCATGTAGAAACTTCAGAATGAGAACTGTGCAAAATACCTTGTATTTCAGATGCAGAAACCTTCACATCTGTCTGAAAGTGGAATCCAAATGTCACTTTTCTCTTTCTCAAATATCAAACCCTTGTGCTGCAAAAATCACTATAGATGACTTCCTGTTTCAAGAAAAACACAAACAAAATAAAAATGGTTGAAAACACAAATCACACATTCAAACACAAGTTAAAGTTAAGTGAAAATTAAAGGAAGGACACAGAAGAAGTGTTACCCAAGTACTTCTCCCAGCTTCAGTGTGTATATTAAAAAAAGAAAATGAAAACAGTATCTCTCTTTAAAGTACGGTTGAATTGTATTTACTATAGTAAAACTACAGCAACTTGATGCATTATGTAATAAAAAATGCCAGTTTATTAAGTCAAATAGTAAAACTATAGTCAGTCTTCATTCTAACAAAGTAATGTGGCAAATCATGCTGACTGCGGCTTTATAGTTTCTTTAGCATCTGCAGTTAGTTACAGCAGTTTTACTATCTACATTTCAATATACTCTTCTGATTAAAACTTCTCATAGTTTTTTTATTAGATTTTCAGTCTACATATGTTTGATTTACCACGACACTGTGAAATAGAGAATGTTGCTTTGAAAGTTCCCTTGATGTTTTGAATTCTGGGTAAAATACAGAAATAGGAATAGGACGATGTGAGGGAGTGAAAATCCTCTTGAACCTCTCCTGTAACATATCAAATTATGGGGGCAACTTATTCACAGTAGGTACCACGACTATGGCAGAAACCAGTTTTCCACAGAGGCAGCTGGGTCTGGTCACTGTGAGACAAAGAAGCCAGATGAGCCTTGGCGGGGGCCAGCTGGCTAATTCTTGTTTTTTGGTGTTGCAACTCGCATAGTCCTGTGAGTGTTGTAAGAAGATATGGAGCAATTCAGTTGGGATTAATGACTAGAAACTTCTACTGACTTCTCTGTCAAGAGAGTTGACTTATGTTTGAGCTGAACATGGAATTCTGGCTCAAAAACTGGAGGCATAGGTTAGCCCAGGAGATAAGAGAACAAAAATATCTAGACATTTTAGATCCCCTGGCTACAGAATAAGAGACTCCAGCTGAGGATCACTCATCTCTTCCAAAGTCAACACAGGGACCTCAGTGCTGCACTGTCTATACTTCAGGTAAGGCCTTGAGAAGGGGAGCCAGGGGACATTAGGAACCTATTACTGTGCTTCTTATTAAATTATTATTTGCCTGCCTTTCATCGAATTTTACCTCCTCTTGGTTGCTGACTAGCTGTCCTTGCCCATTAATATATTAATGTTCTTGTTAAAGTGTTCCCCAGAAAAAAAAAAAAAGCCTTGGCTTCAAAAAAGTAAGTGGAAAATATCCTGTTGATGTCAATGGGTGGGAAAGAAACGGGCCAGATACCAGCTTGTGAAGATGTTGCCCAAGAAGTGGCCCTGACAGTTAGTGAAGCTGCCTGAGGTTCACGGAGGTTGCTGCCGTGATTGGAGGATGCAGAAGGGATTGTACAACAGCAGTGTCACAGAGTTATATCTTGGGAGTGGGGGTCATCATGCAGGGGTACCATCCCAGCTTCCATGTTATTTCACTTCCCATGAGACAGCACAAAAACCCAGAAGCAGAAGCCAGTCATCCTTCTCCTTCACTTCCAGAGACCCTTCATGACTGTGTGTAGCATGTCAGGTTTACAGCCTTCTGCTTGATCCATATGAAGTGCACCCCTTCCTCACTGCCTAGCAGGGAACAGGAATTGTGGGGCCCTCCTCTGTTTTTCATTTCCATCTTTGTCACCAATGCACCCCCAGGATGGCTGAAAGGTGGTGAGACACCTTCAAGGTCTGTCAGCCCTCTACCAATAGACACCACAAGGGATGCAGGAAGCTCTTTGGAGAGAAGCAGGATATGAACAATACATTTCAACAGACACAAGAACCTGAAAGCCATCCACCTAGAGGAGGGGATAACAGCCAAACTGAAAACTTTCAGGATGCTCTGTCTCTAAGAGGCTATCAATCCAAAATAAGTGGAAACACTTATTGTTGTACAGTTTAGATACTCACTTGCTTCAAATCAGAGAGCCATTCCAGGGACCTCTGTGCCTTTCTTTGTTACCTTTTCTCTGGGGACCTTCTGGTTTTGGCAAAAATAATAAACAAGGTTTTTATAGGTCATGTTGCAGCTTTAGAAAAGTCGAGCTGTGTTTACTGGCACCAATATCATATGAAAACTGGGAGGGATCAGAAAATATTTCTCTTGTTCTGTGTCAGAACTTAGATGAAGAAGAAAATCTCATTTGTATCCTTTCCTTCTGCCTCCCTGCAAAGTTTCTGACTCTCAGTCAGTCCTCTCATCTGCATTGCTGCATAAGGCTTGAGAAAAACCAGCATGTGGTGCTTTTGGTCTACTTCTAGCAAAACAAAGACACAGAATGCCAGTGGAGGTCCTGTCACAAGTTTTCTGTAGATAAACAGAAAGCAACATTAGGACAACGTAAGATCCTTTCCTTTTCCTGTAGTATAAGCTCTGATAAAATATTTTGTAAATGATCCCTTCTATATTTTAACTAAAACATTAATTTTTTTTAAATTAACTTTTTGTTGATTTGTTGGTTTTTTGAGGTTTTTCTAAGCATCTGCTTTTTTCATTTTCATGTGAAAGAACATTAATCATGCAGCTGTATTCTGGTCAAACATTTTCCAGCTTTGGACCCACTTTGTGTTTTTACAGTATAGCTTTTAGCTGTGCTATATGTCAGGCTTTACTGCAAATAATGAAAACACAAGGAATTATAAGTCAAAGATACTGTTCCCATCCTAGGCCCGCTTAGAATGGAAGCTAAGCCCTCTCACAGACATAGACACAAAAATCAGTGTGGCTGCTCTTAGACAACACATGAATTTTTGAGTGTGTTTTGGGGTTTGCTTTTTGGTTTGGTATGGGTTTTTGTTTGGGGTTCAGTTTTTTCTTTTCCTAGGACTGAGTTGTCTGATTTTTTTCTGATCCCTGAGTCATTTCACTGACAGGCAAACTGACAGTGGAAACTGTCTGTGGATCTTCTATTAAAATTTTATCAAACCAGGCTCTTGCAAAATTTCTTATAGGTTGGCAATATTCCAAGAGCTTCTCTTCAGCTTATGGTGCTGTTTTTTGAAAACTGCAGTGAAGAATTTAAACAAAAGTTTCCAGGGACAGAGAATCTGATTTACTATGTAGGGGGTTTAAACAGTCTAATATGGGACTGAAGCTCATTTTGGTGATTCAGATAGTGATGATAATACAAGGAAACCTTGCTGCCAGGTTTTATTTGAAATGAATGTGCCACGGGTCCCTCTTCCTCTCTGTCTTTGAGGAATGTTTACAAGTGTCTCATGTAAAAGTCAAGTCCCAAAGCTTGTCTGCAACTGAATCTTTTGTTTGCATCTGCTTTAAAATGGAGGTGGAGTCCTGTGCATTGACACCAGTAAAACCATTAGATAAACAAACATTTATTTCCTACATTTCCTTAAGACCTCAGATCCTGCCTTGTTTTTTTCTTCCTCCTATTGCTCCACTCATTAACAGGTTCATTTGATTCTTTCCTAGGGAATTCACCAGAGTTTGCCCTCAATCTCAGGGCAAATAGTTTATAAGTGACCTGCCGGATGGTGTTCGTTAACTGCTTCAGTCCCAATGGGACACTGATATTCCCTTAATTAGGATACAGAGGGAAAAATCTCCAAGTGCTCCAAGATGATTTGAGAAAGTTAACTGAGAAACCCTAGCTGTTCATCTTCCAAGGTTCAAGGCATAAGTATAAAGGGAACAGGAAAAACCCCACATCAGAAGTGAAAAGGAAAAGTAGAAATATTAGGATGACAGTTATGTATTCTGTCACATTTCTTCTATTGGCTTTTTTTTTTTTTGTGCACTATGATATAAATGAAGAGTTGAACTCTCCCAAGAATTATATTGGGGTGTAGCGTGAAAGCACTTTCACATCTTTTCTGTTCCCCTTCAGGCGCAGAAACCTGATATAGGTGTGTAACAGAGCAACAATGCTTCTTGCCTCAGGGAAAGCACTTGTTCATTCAGACTGGTCCTCTTGAAAGAAAAAAGCCATGAGGTGCTTGCTGTATATGGTCAATAGGGTGCCAGCCTGCTGAACCAGCTGCAGTTTGGTGATGCACAGGAGTTCAAGCCCTAATACCCCTTTCCTGTGAAACGCTGGAGAACTGGGGTGGGAGAATTTGACTTTGGATCCATAGCTGAGGTGAGTCCATTCAATGCAGCCACTGGGAATGTTCTTACCTTTAAGCACTTTAAACAGGTCCTGCACCCTCACAGAAGCACTTTCCTGAACTGTGTTGTTCCAGCCACCAGTGATATTATGTGTCTGTCCCGCTCTTGATACATTTGATTGAGATTTAACACACTACTGTATATTAATAATCCTGTAATGTAATGACATCAAGGTTATTCCCTGTAACACAGAACAGATGGTGGCACCCTGGAAAATGGTGCTTTATCAAGCACTTCTGTGAGGGATTGATTTTATTTCTTATCCCTTCTCATTGAGAAATTTTCCACACCTTCCAGCACTTTCTGAAGACTGTGATGTGATTGATTAATGTCCTGTTTATGTGTTCGCCAATTTTTAGCCCTCCCCGGATGGAGGGTTGTGTGGGGATCCTCTCTCTCCCACTCTGTATTACCAGGCTGCAGAGCCATGGTCCCTCCTGACCCGGTCAGGGAATTTGCAAAACACCCTGTTAGAGACTCCAGCCAGCAGTGGTACAGTGCAAGGCACTGCGCTGCTCAGCCTGGCGAGGTGAGGGCATTTGGGGCTTATATGGGAGCTGAGTTGAACTGATAAATATATGCCTGGGACTATGGATTGCCAAAGATGCCTGTGAAATGGCGTGGGTTACAGTTTCAAGGGCAAGGTTTCTTAAGCTCCTCAGTGATTATGGTGGAGGGGCCCCCCAGCAGGCATTGTTTGAACAGCTCAGGAAGCAAGGTAGTCTTGTGGGCATAGGGTTCTGTGGGGTCTGTTGCTTACTGGCTTTGCTTTTATTCTGCATACAACATTGCTTTATTCTTGACACTTGAAGTATCTCTGGGTCTCTAGCATGCACAGAATGGTTTTAGCCCACCTTTAAGCAACTGCATTCTGCCCAAGCCCCACTAAAATGGCCCTGAAGACCTTCTGCAGATCTGATCCAGGCAGAACGCTTTAGCTTCACCTGCTCAATTCTCATCAGCATTAAGTTTTGCAGATGTAATCCTAAAATATTAACACTGGGCTGTTTGGAATAATCTATTATTCAAGGCTCTTCATGGGTTTCTTAAATGCTAATTTAACCTCCTGGCTCCCCTTGTACCCAATGTGTTTCTAAAGGCTTGTCCCAATTGCTTGTGTGCTTTACAGGCATGCTGCAGACCTGACTGGATGCTGTGTGTCAGTTTTGAGGATAACTTAACATACATTAGACCTGCTTGCTCTCTATTTTCGCTATCACAAGTTTCCCAGACAGGGAGAAGTAGGCCACCCTATAACCTCTGCACCTTCAACCTCTCCAGCTATTACTAATGGTCCTCCTTCTCCTTCCTCTACTTGAGCCTGGTCTTCCCGGATGGGAATGACCTCCCCTCCACCTCCACCTATTTTATTATTTCCAAGACACACTATGCATGAAACTGCAAACACCTGGCAGACATTCCAGGGAGTGACCTGTAGTGTGTCTCCTGCACTGCACAAGCATCTGAGCTGAACCTCGTTTTAGGGATCCCAGAGGTCCTCTCAATCAATAATCCATGTATTTTTATGAGAGCTAGATTATGGGGATTTGCGAAGGGGTTGATTAAGTAATGCTTCAAAGAGCAGTTACTCCTAACACCTGCAGCATTAATAGGGATCTATTAATAGAAAATGCACGATTTAGTAATAATACCTTATTCATACAAATGCCACTTGATTTATGCCCGTCAAAATAGACAATACTTTCCATAAAACCAACTGGATTTAGATAGATGTGACTTCAACATCTGGCTAAGTGATGACATTTCAACTATGCAGACGTCATGCAGGGGGCCCAGAACAGTTAGCTAGAAAAGGGATAATAATCATGCTCCTTACATTGCTCACCACCTGCACATTCATGCTGTGTGGAAATGGTTTCCTGTGCTGATCTATCTCAGGTGGTTATCTGCAGGTGCCCCAGTGAGACAGTCTGAGCATTGTCAATCACTGCCCAGGCATCAGGGAAAACAGTATTACCTCTTTTGCTAATGGGATGAGGAGAGACACAGACTCAGTGTGTGGGATGCAGCCTATTGTACCAAAGTCCTGGAAATGTAAACCTAGTGTGTTTTCCCCCCAGAAAAAGACTTTTAACTTAAGATAGAATGTATATAGAGATCTCTTTTTAGGACAAGATAAGAGCATCGTACAACTGAGTGCAAGCTCTCTGAAAGGCAGATCTCTCAAGCTAAAAACAAAATCTTGCACTTAGCCAGTATTTCTGCCTAAATCTGTACTGCCATCTGAAGCGCTCAGGGCCATTAATGGGTGGAACTCATCCATTGCACTTGGATTATTCTAGGTTTTGTCTCTGTCTCTTGTCTTCCTCATACTAGTGAATTGGAGATTGTGTAAAGCTCTTTCTCAGAATAATTTTACACGTTGTTGAGGTGACTCTGCTCTGCTGGATTGTTTTGTGTTGCACAAAGAAAATGGGACCAGAAAACAGATTCATATATAGATGGTTTCCAATTTTTCCAAACACAAATTATACTGCAAACAAATAAATGGCACAGATTCAGTCCAGCTGAGCCAAAAATGTCTATCACCCTCCATGAGCAAGGTTTTCTGGATTCCAATGGATTTTGATATTGTGACTCTTCTCCCAGCTCAGGCAATAATCTCTACTACTTCAGTTAGGACTTTCACTTTTCACTTCTGTAGGCTTGCTCTGGATTTATGCCATCATCCCTGAGAGCAGACTGGATACTCGGCAGCCCTTGGACAGCTTAATTAAGGGCTGGAACTCAGCATAAATCCATGCAAAACTCTTTATTGTTTGCTTTTGTTTTGCTTTCAAGGCAGAGATCATGACGACAGGTCACTCCTGGATACTCTATAAATTATCTGGGGGAAAAAGTAATTTTTCAATGACATGTAGCTGTTACTCCAAAACAAACTTCAATATACTTTTGGGTAAAGTCTCTTGGGAATGTCCAGGCATTTCAAAATCGTGTCGTTTTTCTTGTCTGTTTGAGTGGGAAGCAGTTTTGTTTTGTTTTGTGACGTTCACCATTCCAACACACTGCACAGGTCCTGCCTCCATAAGGCACCACGCCAGTACTGCCTTTCTCCACCTTCAGTGCTCTCAGAAAAGCTGAATGTTGCCTAGCTGTGTCTAAATGCTGTCAGTGTCAGGGCTGGGTGAAGGTTCACACTGGTTCATGCTGGATCCAGAATAGTCCTTCTGTCACTCACTAAAAACTGTGCTTTTTCTCTGTGCATGTGAACAGCCACCTTGAGTGGTCCTGCTCAACAGAGACCTTGTCCACATGCAAAAGCAGAGCTTTGATGGGGGCCTATGAACACAATGTCCAGATCTCAACCATCAAAACAGAGAAATAATGTTAGTGTAAAAATGAAGGTGTAATTTAGGGGATGAAATGAAAATAAGCTAGCCTGGATATAGCTGTCCTGCTCTCCAGATGGGAGTATTTAATCAAAAAGTGACTTTGTAAGGTGATGCTGTCAAGTTTAAACAGGCAAAATGGGTTTACTTGTTTCTCATCACCTACTTTGGCAGCAAAATGAAGAAGTTTTCAGTGGGAGGCCACTGTTCCCTTTATTTCAACATGATTAGTTGTGTTGAATGGTAGAGACAACAAAAATGTACTATATGTTAGTAAGAACTTTCTGACAAAAATCCTAGTACATAAAACAGTGGTGTGAGGGACTCTTAGAAAAGATCTAGTCTTTCTCCTGAGCATAGAAAGCTCAAGCATACCTTGACTACTTCAGTCCTTTAATGCATCACTTCCCAAGCAGTGTATATCTCAGAACCAAGAGAGGGGCTGTAATATGTAAGAACATGGGACAGATCAAATTAGTGTGAAATCTATGTAATCATGAGATCAATATCCTGTAACATGCAAGAAATATGCAACAAAGTAACACAGAAGAAAGATAGTCCTCTTCTTCAATACATATCCTACTTTATTTTCCAAAAAGGAAGGAAAAATTAAAGAGCAAGGATAAGCTATCCTTGCCCTCTGGAGTGCATAATGTAGGCTAATAATTTATATCCTCATCAAGCAGAATTTGCTGGTGGTTGCTGAGATGGCTTTTTTGCTGAGGTTTCTTAAATATGGGTTGTCTTTCTGCTCCTACTGGATTGTGTTCTTAGCAAGTGACGTGTTGGTACTTCAAGAATTTCTGTTATGGGGCTGCAGAGCCACAGAAATTCTACTTTTACAAATCAGGTAAATCATAAGGATATTTTTTGGTTTGTGGGGTTTTGAAATCCTTTAATGGTTCTACCTTTTTCTTTTTCTTTTTTTTTTTTTAATGACTTATGTCCAGAGTTTGCCTTCCCTGCAGGTCATGAGACGTGCAGCATGTTTAGCAGTGCTGCCTGCTGGAAGAGTTTCCGTCTGCCGCTTGTCATTATAAGTGATGTGCTGCTAAGCAAAAAGCTACAATTAGTCTGCTTGGTGTTTGTCACTGCCTTCGAGAGGAAACCTCTTATCTAGAAGATGGGGGAGAGCTTTCCAAATTCACCATCTTACACAAGCTGGCTAGGCCTTATCACTGCCCATGTGTCTTGCTCTGTCTGTGGAACCTATCCATTTAGGCTCTGAGCTTTTCTTTCATGGAAACAATTTTAAAAAAATCTCTTTTCTACAAAAAAGATCCCAACACCACCACCAAAAAACCAACCATGGGGTTTTTGTTGTTTTGTTTTGTTGTTTTTTTGGTTTTTTTTTAATGTGGCAAAGAGGGACCTATCTTTTGCACTCTACTTTTTAATAGATCTTTCAGGTTCCAAAAGACTGAAAAATTACTCTTAGGAAAACCTTAAGACCAATAAGATGGTAACTTCCTCTGCAATGTCCTACCCTGGCATCATGCAGATGGGAGTGAGATCTGCAATCAGGCAAACAGCCTGCAGACAGCTGTGGTCTGAAGGTGGTAGATGGGAGAACAGCAAAGGCAGCAGTCCTGGCCCCTGCATGAGGAAAAGCTGTTCTGTCCTGCACTTGAGTAATCGATTCTCCTTACCTGAGCCCAACCCTCCCCCCCAAAAAACACACATAAATGGAGAGGAAACAGGATCCAGCCCTCCCAAGGGGCAGTAAGTATCCTTGTAAAAGAGGGCCTTTACAGAATGAAGGAAAAGAAAGTTGTAGGGGCTCCATCTGTGCCATAAAATATTTAAACATGCTCTGGGACCAAATCAATAACTCTTCATTGAAGCCAGTCTTGCTGGTGTTTTAATTTTTATTAATATTGCTCAGTACTATGAAGTCCAAAATTTAGTAATACAGCCAGCTTGTCTGGCTTTCTACCCAAGTCAGCCATTGACCATGGAGGCAATTCTTCCTACTCCCACCAGTTTGTGCCTCGATTTGCCTGTCTACAGCCAGGACGGAAACCTAGTCTGACCGAGCAGCAGTGACCATGCAAAAGAGCCTTGGATAGTTGGATATTGTGCCTTGGAAGGACACTGGAAAAGGACTTTTGAGTCAACAGAAGTATGGTGATAAAGGCAAGCTGAATATTTTCTCTTTTGGATCGTTATATCAATTACATTACATCCATTTAGACAGGATTTTCACCTTATCTTTCCTGTCAGTGATAGGCCAGAGCTGTCCCTGCTGTAAAGAAGCACAGCTCGGTTGGCTTTTTCTATCAACTGAAGATGCTGCCAGAGTAAAGAAGAGCAAGGTTCAAGCCTCTGGTGTTGTAGGATGAAGGCAAAAAGTGTATTAAAAGTTATAGGATTGCTCCAAGGGAAAATGTTAGAAGCCACCATTGCTAGCAAGGGACAGGTTTCCTGGAAAGTATATCATGATATCAATTTATGTCTTGAAGACTCCTGAATGTACCTAATTTTCTTCAATTTCTTAAAGTGCAAGTGCAGCCTTTCCACTTATAACAGCCTTTTTTTTTTTTGTCTTGTACCCACTTTATTTTAAAACCTGGCTTTTCTGGGAGACAAGATAGAAGGTCAAAAACCACAGTAATTCCTATGATTCAAAGTTTGAAACATTCTGTGGTGGTTCTTGCAGAAGAACCAGTCCTCATGGCTCAAGTCGTGTTCATTTAAGAGAGATCCCACCAAAGAAGTGTTGTGCTCACTGCTCAGCTCCTTTTTGGATGATTGTGACCTCTTGAAAATTCATCCTAAATTTATTTTTATTCTCTGACTAAAGTTGCAGGGACAGCATACAGCAGGAGGTTCATTTTTACAATCCTTGCACAGTGAGACACTGCTGCAGAGCTCAGGACAAGAGAAGAGTCCAAACTGCAACATTTGACTTTGAATTTCAAATATCCTGATTCAGTTCCTGGGTTTTATTCCTCTCCCCCTCTCTTCAGAGCTACTAACTTATTTTCGGATCTCTTTTCTCTTGCCGCAGGCTTTTACTGAAACCTCAAGGCCTCCAGAGATTGATGTTACTTTGTACACAGGATTTCCAAACCATCATAACATGAGGAGGTCTTTCTGTTAGGGAGCACAGGTTGCCTCATCTAAAGATACTCTGCCAGCTCTTACTGATACGTAGTCTGTACAAAAGGGGATTCTCAACAGTGAGCTGAGATACACACTGCTGCTAGTATCTCCCCTTCCTCCTCACCCTTTTCCTTTGATTAAGCCAAGGCTTCCAAGCCCTGTGCTTTTTTATGTGTACATACATATCCCTCTATTTACAATTCTGTCTGGAATACGTTTGTCTTAGAGTTGTTATGCCAGATATGGGTGAGCTGATTGCAGTCATTGGAAAGTTATACCAGATTTCTGCCAGCTCTCATGGTGCAGGTGAGCACATGAATGTCTGAGTTGGACCCTGAAGCGAAGTATGAAAAAGTTTACTGGTTAATTCTCTCTTTTTATCTTAGAAGCATTTTCTAAATTAAAATGTTTATATTACTAAGCTCTTTAGAGTATAAAATAGACTTAGACAGCAGAACCTAATAATACCGCATGTTTATAAATTTACTCAACCATATACTGAGCCTTGCTCCTTCTAAATTAAAAAAAAAAAAAAAAAAAAAGTTAGGTAATTCCTTACTAACCCCTAATGCATTTTAATATTAAGCAACCCAACCTATTTCTTTGGCTGCTGCAGTACAAAATGAGATCACTTTTGGCTGTGAATGCATACCAGAGTAGGACTGTTGAAGAGTGTCTGCTGATAATAAGCATATCTATTCACAGCTGATAATACTAGTTAGCGCTTCTGTAGCACTTTTGTGCACATTCTCAAATCACTTCAGGTTTAAGTAATACTCTACAATTGCCTCACCATACCAGGAAGAGCTAAAAGAAATCTTGTATGAGTCACACATATAATAGGCCACATAGTGAAGAAGACAAGGAGAAAATTCCCTGACGTTGACTGGATCACAGGCTTTTATTAGGGTGCTTCAAAACCATCTCCAACATTTTCATGGTATCTTACTTTATAACATTTTGCACAGATCTGCCTGCTAGAATCAAAAACACTTTAAGAGATTCAGTCCAGTGTAAAGTTATGTTCCATGTCCAGTGCATTAATCAGCCTGTTTATTTAAGCCTAAATGCTTGAGATGTGCTTGCCTTATCAAAAGTGTGCTGACTACATTAACAAATGCCTTCTTCTGGAAATACAGCTCTGTAAGGCCCGTATGACCTGCCAGCACTGTCCATTCTTTATACTAATTATGGGCTCCTCCCTAGGGGTTGAAAGTTCCTTTTGGTCTGCTTCAGGATCCAGCGTTTCAGATGCTAAATCAAACCACCTGTGCCTGCAAAATGGATAGAGATCTCAGGCAAACTGGTCATCTTTTATGATCTTTCCATTCCTTCTGCTTTGGCCAGAAATACAAAGCCATTAGTCTCTCTTGTGCTATCATGGTGTCTCTAGCCCTGAAAGGACAAAGGCATTAAAGCCTTGAAGGATGTGCTGAGAGGAAATGGAATTGAAAACCTGTTTTCTTTTTAACTAGCTTCATAAGTTGTTTGAGCTCGGACAAAATTGCATAGAGTTATTTTATTTTGTTTAACCTTCTCCCCTGAGCCTGTGTCATATGGGTAAGGACTGCTACCTTTACAGCTGATAGAAGAAACACAGTGCTGTGCTAATTACAGCATTTCTGTGGTTATGCTGTCAGAAAGGTAGAGCTAATACTTTTCTGGGATTTTTTGGTACTGTTTTTTTTTGGTTTTTTTTTTTTGAAAATGATGAATTGCCTAAAGAAGAATTTTACAGGAATACACTGACTTTGGCAGAGGTGTAATTGGAGAGGTGTCTTAGGAACATTATGGAATTTTTATCCAGAGCACACACAGAGAAACAAACATCCTAATATTTCCTATTTACTCAAAGGGTGCTCTGACATGTCAGCCTCTTACATCCCTGTGCAAGTGCCTTACTCACTGATTTACTAAACCTTGTCTTCTTCTTCTTATGCAACTATTTCAGGCATTGGAATGGGCTGCCCAGGGAAGTGGTGGATTCTCCGTCCCTGGAGGTTTTTAAGGTAAGACTGGATGTGGCACTTAGTGCCATGGTCTGGTAACCACGGTGGTAGTGGATCAAGGGTTGGACTTGATGATCTCGGAAGTCCCTTCCAACCCAACTGATTCTATGATTCTGTGATTCTATGATTCTATGAATGCTCTTGTTTTCTGTTCTACAGTAGGATTAAATGTCCTAGGTAGGGGAAAGCACTTATTGCCTAATCCTACTTCAGTGGGCTGTACAAGACCTTCTAGCCAGCTAGAGACCTAAAATTCCAGCTTTTTTAGGGCATACTTAGTAAGTCCATGGGATACAGTAAGCTTGGCTTACAACGTCACTGTATTTTCTTCAACACCACAACATTGGTGTCTTTGCACTCTAAGCATCATAGAGCCAGTTCTTCAGGCTCCTAGTGTACTGTTGCAGCGAAGAATGGGAATTCTGGCCCACAACCAATGTTTTTCTCATGAAAAGTGCTAAGGAATCACTAAGGTCCACCCAGACCAGAAAAAACTCTCATTTTTAAAGCTTCATCTGAAACACCCACCCACTGTGAAGTGAATGGGACTGAATTTATCTTGAGGAAGATAAAGGCTGAGTCAGCCCAGCTGGGACTTGGACCTGTGGTTAGAGAAAAGTTAGGCACACCACATTTGAAGGTTAAACCACTGAGACATCCCCATGAGCTAAGGTAAACATACCATCATTTACCCTTCCTATCTTTTGCTGGCCAAGCTATGTATTATGTGCATAGCAAAATATGCGTATAATTCAACTGCTAGAACAAACATGGGAGACTTGGAAAAAAATGAAGTACACTCTAGCTGGCGACAGGAACAGAAGAAGTGCACCCATATTCTCATAAAAGGCAAAGTAATGCTTTCCTAGAAGGATCTTCCACAGATTGAGTCTGAGCCTCTGCCCCAAACCCATTTTTTGGGTAGAGCAGATTCCTTTCAGCTCCACCGTGCCACAGCATAATGCAAGCTTCTTTGTCTGAACCTTCTGATGAGGAAGACAAATAAGGGGTGGGAAGATTGTTCTGAAGGGAATACAAGTCAGCTGCATTTAGGTCTGCAGAAGAGAAGCTGTTCAGGCTTAGTGCCTAACATAACAGGAGGAGAAGCCGGGTCAGGAGCCATTGCCCTCCAGAAGCTCAATCCTCCTAGTGAAGTCAAGAGGGAAATTATCATTGACTGCAGTGGGACAGGAATTAAGCCTTGGAGAGTGAAAAGGAGAAGTACCTTTAACAGGGCTGGCTTATAAAAGCCTTCACCTCCTGCTTTCTCCATGTTGTCTCTCAAAGCAGCACTTCCCGCCAGCAGCTGTGTTTGCTCTGTCGAGACTCACCCATCCAGAGCAATTCACCTTGATCCCGTCACTGAGGAACTGATGGGAAAAAGAGGTCAGGCGGTGAGAACCATGAAAAGAAACAGTATCCACAGATGGAACTGCATTCCCATTTTTTCCATCTGCCTTCTGATACCCGAGTGTTTCAGCTTTCATTCAGGAGCCAGCATCAGTGATGTCTGGCACAGCACACTTTGTGTGTTCACCTTTACCCCGTCTCCTCGCCCCCTCCATCCACTGCACCATGTTGCCTTACGTAATTTATTGTCTGTGCATCAGATTAAAAGCACTTCAGCTGAAGAGTATCTAACATGTGCTGGATAATTTAATTCTCTTTTAACACTAAAAACAAAATGTCCTTTATTTTTAGGCAAATTATGAAGTTCCAGGCTTTGTTTTGTTTTTGCAAGACATTAATATCCATTAAAGCTCAGTATGTTTTCCAGGTGCAGTTTCCTCTCTGAAAATGATTTCTTCTTTGAGTGTGTGTTTAAGAAAAGTCTGTAGCTCCAGCTCTGCTCACAGGATCCTTTCTCTTTAAATGTACATGAATATGTTTGCCTTGGCTGTAGAGACCAGGCAGTATACAAAAGGTATTCTATACCCTGTGCTTTGCCAGGTGAACTTCAGCAAGTTCATCCCTTACCCTGGGCTTCATTTTTCTGAATGTGAAATGGGGATAATGTGGAAAAAAACTATCCAAGCTCATAACAGAGCCATCTGAAAGCACTGGGTTAGGGTGCTAAAGTGAACATTACCCCAGTCCTCTACTCTGTCTCTAGCTGCAATGTTTCACAGAAGAGCTTGCCTGTTTTTCAAGTTTGCTTCATGAATCATGTAGTCTCTCCCTACAAGTTCTACATTTTGTCTATCTTCACATTCTGGCATGAAGTAGGAGATCATAGAGAGGACAAAATTCATTCTCAGTTGTAGAAAAAGCCTGTCTCAAAAGCTAGGCCATAACCCCATCTTCCCTTCCCTGAGCATGCAGCCCACGTTGCGCAGGGATGCCAGCTCCTTGCAACACATGGGAAAGGGTGATCCCTTGGGACAAAGTAGGCACTCTACTCATGGATGCAAACATGAACAGGTTGCCCAATTCCTTATCATTCTTTCTTATCCTGCAGGCTTATTTTGAGGAGGGGTGTGGGTACAGCAGTACAGATGTTGCTTCAGTGCAGCCCTGGTCCAGCATTTTGCTTGCAGTGATGTCTCTGTGTTTGAGTCCTGCCATTTGCCACCCTATGGGTATGAAAGCCAACAGCTCCACTAGCCTGCTCGGTGCCAAGTTTTTGATGTGCAGCAGAGAGCTTTTAGCAGAGGAAAGGCCATCCTAGGCAGCCTCTGTGGAGAACACGTGCTGCCCAGCTGGCAGTTGCTGGGAGATCAGATTTCAAAATCACCTGTTCTGGCTGAAAATACAGGAACTTGCCTGTCAGTCACTGCCTGGTAATTACTCCAGACTCATCTACACCTTTCTTGGCTGCATCCTAATTAAGGTTGAACAGGTTTTGTCCTGGGTGTTTGAAGAACAGTCTTCTCTCAGATAAGAATCAAGCCAATTAATATAACACCTGGGTTGATTAATAATATCAGATGTTTTACACTCAGTTGGGAAGTCACATGTATGGTACAGACCTCTGCAGAAGCCTGACATTGTCTTGCTCAACTGGTAGAAGGCTGCAAAGGGCAGCTCCAACCCAGATCACTAAATGTGGCCATGAGATCGAGTGGAGTTCCTTGTGCAGTTCTCAAGTGCAACCCCCAACACCTCCAGCATACAGCAAACCCAAACTGAGCAAATGCAGCATTGAGAGCTGTCTCTGACAGACTATAGGTCAAGTTCTAACCCTTCTGCAACTCCATTTCTCTTCGAAAAAACATGATCTAATACACTTTTGCAGTCAGGAGAAAATGGGAGAGGGGTATTCTCCTCATTGCTTCCTCCTAATAAGAAAAATATTTCCTAAGTATGAAAAGCATTAGTCTCAGCACAATGTTTCTTTTATGCAAGCATCTGTGATTGCAAGGGAACTATGGAGTAATGCTAACACAGAAGCAATGACCAGAACAAACCTTCAGAATAATGGCTCCAAAGACTTTTCATGGCTTGCTGTAAAGTTTTCATTAATTTGGTTAAGAGATGGCCTTGCGCCATATCCTGAATCTGACTATGTCTAAGAATTTCTCTGAATACTCCCTGGAAAGATTTACCATTCCCATTAAATGACAATGAGACAATCCAAAAAGTAGATCAAAAGATGGATGTTTGCAGTGGAGAAAATGCTATCTGAGACTGCTGTCTTCCTTACTTAGTCATGGTCACGTACAGCAGACTTAACTCTGGCCTTCCTGTTGCAGTTGGAACTTTTGTTTTTTCTGGAGTCATTTGCAATCTGAAAAGACATCCAATTTACTAAGCAGAGGCTGTTTGTAACTGTGGGAAGCAAAACTCATTTCTCCACTGAGGCCAATTCTTCTGTCCCTTCACTCTAACCACTTCTTGGTTTGCTGCTATTTTTAATTGCAGTGTAGCTAAAATAAATAAAATGCTTGCCTACAACAGAAAAAGGAACAGCTTCCACTTCCAAAACAGAGGTGGGTACTGCCATCGTAATTTGCCCATCTGTGGGAAGCTGAGATGATCGTTCCAAATTGCCCTGGCTTTTTTGAACAGAGGATCCTCCCCTTTATGCCCACCTATGCCTGCTCATAATTGGACATCTCGAATGCAAGCACAACAGAAAGATCTGCCTTAAATGCAGTAGTTCTGTGAACAAATATACAGCATTGGACCACTTGGATAACTAGAACCAGGCCCATCAGTCTATGAATTATCATCCTCCCTAAAGAAACTGCATAGAAAACATTAAGAATTCAGCAATACAACAGGAAAGCAAAAACTTTTTCAGAGTAATAACATCAATCACTGTTTGACCATATGCTCCAGTGTCCGATACTTTCCTAAGGAGCCTGTTGGAATATCATGGTATTTACAGCACTGGGAGATATAACTAGGTTTGTACAGTGGTCGTTAAATGATAAACGGTTAATTGTAACCTCACAGAGCTGAGCACCATTGCAATACTACACATTGACTCCTATGATGACAGTTTTTCCAATTACCAAAAGCTCAGTGAAATCCTGTAATACTAGGTACCAGCAGAGCCTGAATGTCAGTGTTTCTGCAAATAAACACATATCCCTCTCCGAAATCTAGATTTCTACACGATGCTTTTCTCTAAATCAGAGATGTGATTACAAAGGCTTGTGGTACTGGTTGTTTTCCATACTCCCACTATTTACTGAATATTTATTTTTTATATTTTTTGTTTCTGATTTGTTGCAATAATAGCTAACCTCTAATACTTGTCTTGGGAAGGAGGGAGCATCTCTCGTTTAGGCTTTTCTGAGTTGACCCCAGCATGCATCTGAAGTTAGCAAGCCAAGATCTTGGCTACTTTTTTATTAGTGTTGTTTTTGTCATTACTGATATCACCGCTGAAAAACAAGGTAGAATTAAATGACCACTGAGGAATGTTTTCTTTTTCTTAATAACACCATTCTACAGGGACTTGGAAAATGGATTTAGATGAGTTGTGTACAGTAACACTGACCACCTTCCAAATAAAGCACTTTGGTGAAAGTTGTTCATTACTTGTTTAATAAAGATCATGTGCCCTGTTATAAGCATCAGAACTGCAGTCCATTAATCTTGGGAGAAATTTTCCCTCCGATTCAGATCTTGACTTGAGGTGGAGGGAAAGGGGGCAGGGAATAGCCATTGAGGGTTTTTTCCACTTTCAGGAGAATGGCATGTTCCTCAGGGAGACAGTAAATTGAAATTAAGGCTGTTTCAGTTGGCCTACAGGATGTGCCTGCAAATGTAGACATATCGAAATGGTGAAAAAGTCTGTCTGTGCCCATTCATATAAAGTGAATGGTTTGTAATGTTCTCCAGCCCCTGGGAACGGTGGCTAGATTGAGGAAAGAAGGCAGGAAGAATGAGATGGATTTGACATAAGTATATTTAAGTGCACTGAAGGCTTTCTCTCCTCCCTGTGGTTTAATGGTATATTCCACTGGGGTCTACAAGGAAGAAAGAGAGTGAATCCCTACAGCTTTCCTTTTTAAGGATAACAAATCTTAAAACAGGTGTGAGCACAGAAAGATCCTCTTACTTGTTGTTTTTAAATCCTCCTCAGCCAGCCGGCACTCTGTGTGTATTATTATCATTCCACAGAGTGAGCGCTGGGGAGAGGGAACCGGGAGGGGAAGAGGAGCTGGAAAAAATAAATGACTGCAAATGAATAATATGAACTAAGTATGCTGGTCATGCTCTATGAAATTTATTATACTGTGGTTACCAAGAAGACATATTAGCCAGACTAAAAAGAACAGAAAATAAAAGGTTGCAGCGTAGGGAAATACCTTCTTGCCTCTTGGCAACCTTTGAAACATGGGAATAAGCGTGACGGGAGCTCGGGCTGCTGAACAGCTTCCCTAGCTGAAGGGACAGGCTCAGGCCATCTGAGAACGAAAAGGTGTGCTCTGAATTTGCTTTCAATAAAATATCAAGTGTGTGTATGGGCAGGGGGGACTCCCTTAGGTGTTTTGTCTGTGGCCAGTGAAAGTAGCAGCTTTCCCCGTCAACACTGATCCTGGCACTGCAACCTCCAGGTGGAGCACAGGAGAGGAGCGGCACTAGCTCAGCTTGCTTTTTCAGAAGCCACTAGAGAAGTCCTCAGGGACTCCCTCCGGGAGGACTCAAAGTGGCATTCATTGAACAGAACCCTCTTTGCAGCACTCATGCTTGCTAGGCACACTTCTGGTGCCTGAATGTGGATTCCTGCTCAGCAAGAGCCCCCACTGATCTCTCTGCCTCTTTTTTCGAGCTCCCTGCCCATCTCCTCTGGGGAAGACTTGGGCAGACAGACCCAGCTCCATTTGTCACTTTGAGGGTCCTAACAAGGCCTATGAGTCTTTCTCACCTGTAGGAGTGTGTTGTCTGAAGTTAGGCCAAAAACTTTAAGGAGTAGTAAAAGCATAGTAGGTCTCCCTGAGTCTCTAGGTGTTTGGAAACATCTGCTGGGTGATTTTGCCACAGTTCTCATAATCCTGGTGAGGATGAAACAGTCAGTGACTTTAAGGAGAGCGATCAGCTAAACTTCAGGAGTTCACAATATGGTAACTCTTAGTAAACAGGAAATAAAATTAACTTTTTTATTACCATTCCAAAGTGTTTACTAAAAGGAGGAGAATAAATCTCAAACTCCAGAGCAGGCTGCCCCAAGTGGTTGGACCTTTGAAACTTGGAAGGGAACTTTACAACCTTTGCCCATATGTTTCTGCCCCCCTTCAAAAGTCTGGCAACTTTGCAGAGGTTTCCCCTTATAGTTGTGAATTTCACATGGAAATGTAATGGTTTCATCAGGAGTTTTGTGTTTCAGCTGTAATAAAAGAAGAGATAGGAATCAAAGACAGTTGTTCCAAGGGAGTGGAGTCTGTAGTGTATAATTACAAGTCCCTCAGCCAAGGGCAGATGCTTGAACTATTTCAATTCTTTTATTACTCTCCTGAACACAGCCAGTGAAAAGTTGCTAACATACAAGGCTGCAATTGCCTCTCTTGTTTTCCCTTCCCCTTTTTTTCTTTTGTTCGTCCTTTGGACAGGCAGGGAGAAAGCTATGCTCTTGCCTTGGATATAGCCCAGCAACACTATTCTTCAGCACAAGGAATTTTAACTTCTAGAAAGTTAACACCATTTTAATTCCAGGTAGGATTCTCATGGGTTTGCCATGAGCTACCTGAGAAGATTTTGGCTATGAACAAGGGGGACCACTGTGATTACCTTCAGTCAGGCTTGAGTGCAAACCTAGGAAGTATGTTACAGAAGTTAAAAAAATCAGGGTTTTGGATGCAACTCTATTTTATTATGCATAATCTCTGCTTAATTAGTTGGTCTCTGTGCTACCATTGACACAAATATAAAACAGTCCCCCCGTTTAAATTTCATGGTTGTTGACACAAGTGGGAAGGGTATTCTGGGTCCATGTTTCTAATGAGGATTTGTCTTAGGCCAGCTAAAGTGGACCTGGATTTCCTTTCTCTGTTTTGTGTTAACAGTTGTCTCCATTACATGCTATAATTCCTGCATGTAGCTTTTTCAGCCTGGCATAAGGACAATAGGTAATTCAAATATCTATATTGTCCCTGCACCCTATAATGGTATTACAATGACAATTTTATTACTCTCATAAAATTTTTGCAACTTCCCCACAGCACATTGTAATTTCACCAATGGTTGTAAAAGGTCTTAAATTATATTTGTAGAAAATTGAGATGAATGGGTTTTAGTATTAATGTATTTCTCATTGTGTAATAAGAATTTTTGTCCCTTTCCTTTTGCCAAGTGTGGAGAAAAAGCAACTCAGTTCAAGTATTTGTCAACTCCCATTAGAAACATTTAATACTAATAAAATTTATGGATTTAGTTTCCAAAGCATACTGCCAGCGAAGTTCATGATTACTAAATCAGTACTTAAATACAACCATTGTTCACCTTATAAATTTATATATGTTGTTTGACATATATAAAGTGCAGCTTTGGAGGCTGAGTCAGGAGTGGAGGAGCTGTTTGTTTCGTTCAAGCTTGTAAATGAAAGGAAAGCTTATTCCTAATAAAGCAGCAGCAATATGTAAGATGTTCCATAAATGTTTCCTAGGTATGGCGGGCAAAATACATCCTGAACCAAAGAGCAGGTGAGGCTCCCTCCAAGCCAGGTGTTGCTAATTAAGTCACAGGTAATGAGAGCAAGTGAGGCTTCATAAAGTTTCCTGTGCTGCCTCTTCCCAATTTTAGAGAAATCAACCTATGTAAGGATAAGGTAGTGAGGTATGAAGTGTTGGTGTCCTTGTGTGCACAGTTACCAGTTTGAAGTTTCAGTCTGCCTGGTCAGTTATCTACATTAAAAACTCTTGTTAAATTGAACGTGCAGCAAAATCCTAAGCAGTGAAGTGCGAAGGTACAGTTTGAGTTGGCTGGAGTCCATGCAGCTGTGATGAAACAGAAGGGGAAAAAAAAGATGGCATCAAGGGAAGGGTAAATTCTGCTCTTGACATCTTCAGCACTGAAAAAATATTGCAGAGGGGGAAAGGAAGAAAGATGAACATCTTGATTTTTATTACAAGTAAACGCAGCATCATTTATGAAGCAAGAGTATGAAAGCAAGTTTCTGTTCATGCTCTGTTTTTGCTTGTCATTTTAGTCCTTTCTGGAATTTTTAAATTCAGGCAAATCCACCTGCAAGGTACTAATGAGTTTATCATTCAAAATAGAGTCAAAGAAAATTGACTCAAGTAGACAGACTTAAACAGAAAAAGAATTGGCTCAGGCAGGATAGGAGATTACTAAAAATACAGAGAGAGCAGAGCCCACTTTATTTGCAAGAGAATCTTCTGTAGACTTTATGTTTTCAATTTTGACTACATTTGTTCAGCTGGCTGCAGCTTTTGATTTCTGGATGTTTTGATATTTTTTTATTATTATTTTGGATAATAATTCCAACTCCTCTGGCTAGGACACTACTTTTTTTTTTCCTTCTTTTTGTTCCACATATGAGGAGAAAAATAATTGATGCTGTAGCTCCCTGAGGCTCGCTGAGTGCCTGGGAGAAAAATGGCAACTGCATTTCATCTGAAAAAATATTGCTTGAATGAAAAACAAAAAGCCGAAGCCACATGTTTGGAGCAAATGTGCTTTAACTAATGGATCCCAGCGTATTATTAACTCACAGTAACTCATAAATATGACAAGTGTTTTTTTCATTTTACACCAGCGTCCAATTAGAGCCAAATGACGAACAGTCATTTGTGGCTGAGCTGATGTCCCTGAACAGTACTTATCTCCTGAAGGATTGTCTGCAGGCATAAACCCCGTGTGGGGAGGTGAGCAGGGAAGAGGGTGGCAGGAACAAGCTGTGAACATGAGGAGACATTACAGCAAAGCTCTTGTGCAGGAGGTGAAGAGCAGAGCGTCGTCCATCACCGTTCCTGGAGCTGGGACCTGCAGCCATAAAGCTGACGGCAAGGAGGAGAAAATAAGGCTTGCAGGGCTGCAGTGGGAGCAGGGAAGGGTGGGAGAGGAAGGGCTGAAGAGGGAATTATAGAAGGAAAATTTCCTGACAAATTAGTTTGTATTTTCTGGTTTCATTTTAGACACACGGAAGGAAATGCTCTGTGTTTTCTTAAGGAAGTGCAAATTTCTCCACTTCATCCATTTTAAATCCTCGCCCTTAGGCCTTTTGTACTGAAGCATAAAGTTTGGAGGCCTTAAATGGTCATAACGTTTCCCTGTAGAATTTGGCCTCAGAAACCTACTAACAGTTCTGGAAGGCTAAAAAGGAAAACCATTTTACAGCAATTTGGCAACATCCATTTATAGGGGGGTTCATACGGAGCATCAATTTATTCTTCTGGTTTCTTTACCATATTTGATGAAATATAAGATGCAATTGGAACAAGCGGCTAAAGAAAAAAGGCCATAAACTTTGAAATGGTGTTGTAAAACACACAGTGTGTTAACGTGAAATAAGTTACAGACTTAAAAGAATTTACAATGGCTTGCTCATATAATAGTAATACAATAGACTTGCAAGTTGCAGATGTTTTCTGGTAGATCTGGTATTTTAATACACGTTCTACTTCAGTGAAACTGTGAGTTTGGATCTGGATAATAATAATTCAGTGACACTGGAAAACAGAGCTGAAGGAAAACTAGTAAAAGGGGGAGGGGGAGAACTGAATGAAAATAGAAATCTCAGCAATTGTCCACTTAGGTGATACTCTATTTTCGCATGGTAAAAGCGTTAAGTTTGCAAGTCAGTCGAGCAATCAAGATTTTTGTGCTTTCTCAGCCTACTCAATGGCCCTCATCCTGCGAGTGGGATGTGTGTTTCCCAGGACTCTCCATCCCTAGGATGGAGTAGGAGGTTCAGTGTGAATGCAGCAGGAGAGAGCAGCTGGGAGAGGAGACAAACCCTCAGCCTCTGTGCTAGCATATACACCTCTTCTGCATAGATCCCATTTGCAACACAGGTCCACTGCAACCAAAGCCTGTTGCAAACTGCCAGGGGCTACTTTCATATCAAGAGTCAATTTCCAAACCCACAGAACTCTTTTTTCTGAAATCATTGCAATTTTTATTTATATTTGGTGTTCTCAATGAAAGCATGGACATAGCTTTATGGTATATCACTGTATAACAACCAACATTTAAGATTAAATCTGCAGAGCAGTGACATGGAGAAAAAATAGCAGTATCTCATTGTCAGCTGTCCTTTGTCAGCCTTGCAGACCAGTACACAGTCTTAATGCTCCCATTACTCTGTGGAGCAGCTGAGACTTTTACAACTTCATGCCTGGAGGAACCAACCCCAGTGCTAAGTGTTGGAGATCATTTGCCCCTGCCAGTGTGCACAATATTATATGACTGGCAAGAACTGCATGATGGTTTACATGCCCTGTGACCAACATCATCTTCTCCCAGCAATGCTGGTTTAGAGAAGAAAGGTAATATTTATCTGTCCTTAGAACACTGGGCTCAGCCCAGAGTTTGTGTACAGCAATGTGGTAGAGAGAAGGATGTGGAGAAAAGCTGTGGTCCATCTGTGACCACCAAATTCTCTCTGAGGGCTGTATTCTCCATCATCCACTAGGCACATAGTGGAAATTTTGTCCCTGCATGTAGATATCTTCCACAAGGGAGCAGCGTGTGTTCCCCCACCGTGCCAGTACGCAACCAGCCAAAAGCCTCCTTCCTACCAGCCATGAGTGCAACATGGCATCTACTGTAAAAGCAGGCAGAAGCAGCCACATGTAGATTTCAGCCCAAATACAATCAAGCCTCTGACACCTTCTTTACTTAGGATCCAGGCCCATGTGAAAAATTCCCATTTCAGTGCTCTCCCTGCAACCTTTATCAGTGTAGGTCCTGCGCAACGGACCTCGAGCTCCCTGAAATAGGGAGTGTTCCCCTTCTGGGCGTATTTACACTTTGCATGAACAAAATGGAAATGTACTGTTTACAAAAAAATAAAAAAAAATTAAACAAAAAACAAACAACAAACCAAATCAAACCAAAACCAAGAAAAGAATCGTGCTTACTTCTTTGCTGACATTTCAAAATTTGTCATCAGTTCTTCCCTCGCACTTAGTCTGGGTCCAGTACAGATGTAACACACATTGGGCGATGTAGATGAATCAAGGGGAAAGACAACAAGAGAGAGAAAGGTCATTGCACAAATTTTTTAGAGGGTAAGCAGCCAGTCTACTTCCACTCTAGTTCTAGTGGTTGTAGAGCTGCTTGCCCAGATTTCCTCTACCATCAGTGGAGGCACTTAGAGAATGTGGTTCTACTCACTCCATCTTTGGCAACAGGCTGAGATTTCCAGTGTGACCAGGACAGGTCTTATCCAACAACAGGAGTTCTGCCTCAGTGACTAGTTCCTGTCACATAAAGACCAAGAGAACCATCTGGAAGCAAAATCAGAGCAGTTCCTTATGTTCTTCCTTGAGGACAAAGCAATCTTTTAATGGAGAGAAGAAAATGAATGCAGTTGTCTCAGCTCCACCTGAAGGTCATCAGGCTTCTGCTAATTGCTGTAGTCTGGGCTTTGAGGCTGCTATGTATGGCATCTTATCTCTAGGACATACTGGGTAACTAATTCCTGCAAAGAAGGCAGTCTAAGGAGGTTTGGTGCACTGTTTTGCTTAATAACTTTACTGAGTAAGTTTTCTTATATATGTAAACCCTTATATAGTGGAACAAAACTACTTTTTCAAGCAGAAAGAAAACACCAGCAGCTCCTGATATTAAATTGTGGAGAAAAACATCCTCAATTATTTCCTTTGACCACATTATTTTGCTTTTTAAAAGACATTTGGAAATGTTCTGTTTCTAGAGTGAACATTCATATGAATCTGCTACCGGAAGCGTATGTCACAGAAAATCTACCACAGGATTAAAGAAGTCAGGAAAAGGGAAATCAGTCAAGTCAATATTGATAGGCACAAATCTCTGTTTAGTTTAGTGTTATGTCCCATAAAGAAGGCGAAGGGATGAGGGAGTGCCAGGGAGACACAGAGAGAGGGAGCTTTTCTGCATATAGTGCTTGCCTTTATTGGTAAGCATTTCCAGGATTTAAGTTCCCATCCTGGTTCCTGAAACAGGGAGAAGTTAAAAAAAAAAAAGTGATCCATAAACATCTTGTCACAAACACTCTGAAAGACAACCACACACTAGAGTCATGTATTGTGAGCATTTAGATGGATTAAGTAATCTCAACCACCTAATGGGCTTGCAAATGCCCTTTTACTACAGGTAGTTGGTTTAGGGAGATGAATACCAGAAGGAACCTCATACACCAGAGCAGAGCGAGCCTTAAGGCCACATGACTGCTCCTCATTTGCATCAATGGGATGAGATGAGAACTGGGCATTACATTTAATTCTACAACATCAGTATTATATGTATCGTGTGCGTGCACGCTCTGCTTTTCACACTCTCTCTATAATCTGATTCAAGCACATATGCGCTCTATTCAACAGAGACCAATTTTGTTTTCCCTTGTACAGTTCAGGCCTGAGGTCACCTACAATGAGACAATGCCAGTACGATATTTCTTTGTATCAGACTTGCCAAAACACCACAACTCTCCACTGTGTTTAAAAAAGAAAAAAAAAAAAAGAAACCACAAGGAATTTTTATTTTCTACAACCCCAATCAGGAGGCAGAAGAAGCTGCCAAATTATATGATAGAAACTCCTACGCACAGAACCCAGTAGAGTTGTAAACTGAACTTCTGTAGCTTTTCAATTGTAAATCCAGATGCTTTTATCCGCAATTCTTTTCAATGACCTTTCACTTGAAAGTCAATTTGTCAGTCTACTTACAGTGTCTGAAGAAATCATCAAAGCCACAACACCCAGTCATTCTGAAGATGTTGTTCCCTGCACAACTGCAAAGTTGCTACACTTGTTTCCCAATCTGGGGTGCTCACATCTTGCTCATGCATGTAGGACTTAAACATGCTCCTCATTTCAGCCAACAGCAGCATCACAAAGTCTTGCCATTTGTAATCTAAAGACAGGAAGAAGGGAAGTAAAATTATCAGGAACCACAAAATCAAAGCCATTTCTAGTTGTTACCCCACAACTCCATTGAGGGAATCTGCTTAGTTAAATCTAGTCCTTTGTGCAGTTGAACAACTTAGGTTACTCTGAAGGCAAACACACCTTGGATGCAATGGAAATAATTAAATAACATTTATGTTGCTATGACACAGATTAACTTGGCCTCTGGCTACAGGGATGGGTGCACAGCATAGTGCTGGGCTTGGTTCCCCCAGCTGAGCACTGACACTGAATTCCCCACTCAGGTGGAGAGAGCAGCACAAGAGATACACATGTCAGCACCCAGACCCTGTCATTGCAGCACTTGCTGGCAGACAAACCACAGAAATATCCATGTGGAAAAAGAATCCAAGAGCTCAGATATGTTTCCTCCATCCCTTGGGCTTGAAAAACAGGTTTGAGAATTTCCAAAGTTCAGGAGCAGTTGTGTTTCTGGGTCTTTCTAAGTTTGAATGAGCCAGAAATATGTGAAAGCAATATTTGGTGAGGGTTGGATCTTCTTATTTTGTTTTTTGTGGCCAATATAGGACCTGCCAAACTGTGAGGATATAAAAAAGAACAAGGAAAGTTGCATGCTGTGGGAGGGTATTTTAATGTGTGGTTTCTAACATGGAGGAAGTTTACATGTAAGTTTTGAGAAAAAGCTTCTGGCTGGTTCTAATTATCACCTACCAGTTGATTCCATCAATTCTAAGGGTGGTTACACTTCCAGGTGTTGATTAATTTTACTGTTATTAATTCCTCTTTATTTTAAGTGATGACAATGTAATCAGTCTGATGAAGAAAACAGAACTAAAACTCCTGCACTGCTGAGGTCACAGGCTACAGGATAGGAATCAGCAAACAGATGATCTGAGTGGGTTTGAAGAAAGTGCTGATATTCTCAGAAGATCTTTCCCTCTTCCCCTTTTTAGCTAGCAATGGTGGGGGAAAGCACATATAACTAGTGGGAGCTTCTGTTCATGAGTCATGAGGAAAGAGGACTCAGGGGCCCAGAGAAAGGAGTAGAAGACATAAAGAATGAGCAAAGCTGGCTGGCAGTCTCCAAATGAGGAAGATTAGGAGAACGAGATTAAAAAAAAAAAATAGTATGTCAGCTGGTGCAGAGCTGCCCAGGGTAAGGGCCACCAGACCCATGCATTTCTGGTAGGGAGGAGAGCAACAGTTGATATTTGGAACCCAAAATCTCTGTCTTTGGACTAATTCTGCAGCCATTATTGAAAATATTTAACACTGGATGGGAAAAAAGGCCAGCAAAGTTGACAGTTATCCCCAGAGATGAGAAAATCAGTCAGGATAGAGCTGGACCTGCCCTCAGCTAACATCCAAACCTTATATGGAATAGAATGAAAAACTTTTCAGGTTTAGAAAAAGAAAAAAATTAGGCGAGTTTGGAAGCAGAAATACACGAGTATCATGAGGAAATCTGTTCTTCTATTATACTGGCTCAGTCAAAAACAAGCAATATTGGAAAGTTCATGAGAGAGTCTGTGTTTGTGTGATTCCAGTCTGATTTCTACAAAAAAAAGGGGTCAAAAGTTTATCCGAAGTTTAACCAGTGTCTGAACTTTCCAATGCTCAGCTGAACTGAACCTCTAACCCAAATCACTCCTCCAAATGTGATGCTATTTACATCCACTTTTTTAGTTAACCCACTTCATGCTCAGTTATTAGACTGCCTTCACCATGTCTGCTTTTGCTTACTAAAATGCATCTTTGGAGTTAATACTCCTACTGCGAGGATGCAGAAATTGAGGCCAAAGTCATTGTGAAAGGCATTAAACTACTCTCTCCTCCCACTTGCTTTCCTTGTACTCTTTCCACTCGGTGCCTTTACATGAAACTATTTTGCATGTCCTTTGCATGTCCTTTGCATGTCCCTACCAGCAGGGTAGATGATGGGTGGACAGCTGCACTCACCCAGGCTGCTGTGGCTGCTGCTTTCCAGACCTTTGACCTCACTGCTACATGGTGCTTTCCTGGTTTGCTGGTGGGTGCCTTTGCCTTTTAACTGCCCAGCCTTGAGTGCGAGCGTAGGGTGGTCTGTGTGTGTCTCTCTACTTCGAGAAAAGTCCAGCATGAGAAAGCTGTGGCCCACAGCACACAGGCAAGGTGCCTGGTAAATATGTCAGGGTCTAAATAGGCGAAGAAGTGTGGGGTCCAAGGGACAGACTGGGATGGCAGATTACTGCATTTACCTCAGAGTGACTCCTGGCACCAGATTCTGCCAAGGGATTTTCTGCATATACCTGTATATCACCAGTGTAAGAAAAGCAGTAAATTCCATCTCTTGCATGTTGCAGTGCAAGATGCAGTTTGAAATAACAGAACTGTGTTTCAAACCAGCCAGGCCAGCCTAAGAAGCAAAATAAATTCTTCTTGTAAAGCAGTTCTCATATAGCTTAGCAGTTTTATCTACTAAGGTACTGCTTCTTCACAGCTGTGAGTCATTTACTCTACAGCAAAAATCTGGTGGGTTTCCACGTAGCCATAAGATTAAAAGCGAGTCCTCAAAATTATTTAAGCTGTGTGAAGAAGCAAAACCTGAAAAGTGAATTTCAAGGCTGTATAAATTTAGGATCCCATTCTCACCTCAGAATTTAATCCTTGGACTTAATATATAGATTGATGAATGTACTCTGAAGTTTATTCCAACAAATACTGGAAAAGTACCCCCCTATAAAAAATAAAACAACTACTCGGATTCCCCCAGGCTATTGCATTTTTCTAGCTGACTTTTCTGTTTCAATAGCAAAAAGAGATGCAACTTATAGAGAGACACCACTTCTTTTCTGTCAAATACTGCACATTCCAGAGTGCTTGCTCATGCTACATCCTTCCCTACGGAGCTGCTGCCTAACTTTCCCAAAGCCGATATTAATATCACAGACCATTATAATACAGTTATTTTCATGGAAGCCTGGGAGGAAGTCACGTGGTATTAATTGGTCCCTGGTGCCCGTAAGGTCTCCATTTAGTTTGTTGGTTTTACTCGCACAAGCAGCAATGAAGTGAAAAGCTGAGGAAGTAGCAGTGATTGTCCTAAATGAGTAATTTTTTAGTAGCTGTTTTGTTAATGAATCATTTTTCCTCTTAATTGGATGAACATATTTATTAGGCAGTTTGAGGACACACACATACACATTCTCCACCAGCCAAACTGAGTTTTCACACCTTCTCTGCACCTGCAAGGACTGGACTGCCTTGGTGACAGTGTACTCTGTCTAGTGCCCTTGGGCCAGGCATCATCCCAGCTCCCAGGAAGGAGCATGGTATGGTGGCCGTACAGTCATCTTCCTCTGTCTATGTGCTTTGCTAAGAAACTGAAAACAGTATTAACACCCTCCCACACACAAGAGACCACCAGAAAGGTCTTTCTTGCCAAATACTTTTGCTCCTGTCACCTGCCAGTTCAAAGCAAGTACCACTCTTCCACTGGTGCTGCCTCCTATTAACCATATGTGCCCAATTTTGAGACAGTCAGAGCCAAGAGTGTCAAACCGGTCTGGCTATAAACTTGGCAGTGCATGTGTGTACACTGGAAAACAGGGTGCTCTGTGTCTGACTGTGCAAAATCAGTGCAGCAGAGAGGTGGGGAAGAGCATGATGCTGCAGACAAAGGATGCTGCTGAGAGCGCAAAGAGCTGGTCTTATTGGTGACATGTAGCTTCTACAAGAATTAGCAAACTCCCATAATACTGATTTCCAGCTTTTTGCAGTGCTCTAGGGATGTGTTTGTAGCTCTTTTGTTAGAACTGGTTAAAAAAAATCATTCCTGTCAAACATTTTTTCAGTAGAAGATGATATGTGAACCTTTTATTTTTTTTGGTCACAATGTGTATTTGCTGGTAAATATTTTAACTTTCATTTCATGAGCTGAAAATCCTCAAAAGCAAAAGGTTTTGGGTGAAAAAAACAACAATTCAATTCAGATATGTTACTGTGTTACCTCTCACGGGAATAGTAATTTGTCTGCCTCATTCTTCTCAAGGATTTAGAATCCCCAGCTAAACATTACCTCCAATATCTACCTCAGGAAGGACTGCCACAATGCACCATGACATCCTTCCTTCAAGAGAGGAAATGCATGCAGGTTAGGAGGAATGCACAACAACCACGTCAGTCAGCTGGGTATGTGCTCAAACAGCCATTCACAAAAACAGATACCTGAGGCAACTAATCCCCACAAGGTGTCATGGCAGCATTTCTTAATTGAAATTTTCCTCTTTTCAATTCCTCCCAACCTTGAAGTCTTCACATTTGGAGGTATTTTGGATGAAAACACAGGTTTTCAAACACCTATGAGAAATAAAATAATTTGCCATATTTTTTTAATGGAAAAATTATATTTGTATATTTTTGTGTCTATATTTCTCAGCCTAAAATCAACATGAAAGAAAATCTCTGGTGGAGAGAGTAAAAGACTACATCACTCTAATCCACTGAATTTTAAAACTATCCTGGTGTTTTGGAACACTAACACTGTGAGTCATTCAAGGATGGACATTTTAGCAATAGTACACAACTTTTGCTGTGTTCACCTCAGCTTCTCTTCTGCTTATCAGAAAAGGGCTCCAGTCTCATCCTCAACAAAGCTTGCATACTGCTGTCGTTCCCAATCAACACAAAGAAATCTTAGTAGTATTAAGAACCGCATAGTAGTGCTGATGGGAATACTCTCAGTTAGTTGACACTTCATCAAGCAGTGTGATTGAATAGTATCAGGGTCTCTGAAAAGTTATAGATTGTCCATGCCCCAGTCTTTAAGCCTTCTCCCAAGACTCTGCCCATTAGGATCATAGAATTGTTTAGATTGGAAAAGACCTTTAAGATCGTTGAATCCAACCATTAAGCCAGCACTGCCAAGGCCACCATTAAACCATGTCCACAAGCACCACATCTACACGTCCTTTAAATATCTCCAAGGATGGCGAATCCACCACTTACATGGGCAGCCTGTTCCAATGCTTCATAACCCTTTCAGTGAAGAATTTTTCCTAATATCCAATCTAAACTTCCCTTGGTACAACTTGAGGCCATTTCCCCTTGTCCTCCATTGGGTGACCAAGAAACCCATTAGAAGCAAAAATTCCTCACTAAAGAAAAGGCTGCTTTTTTTTTTATCTGAAATCAACCATTTCAGTCCAATTCCATTCCATAAAGATCTGAAAAGCTTTTTTGTTTTTGTTCCAAAGGCGAATGAAAACAATTTTTGAACTTCAACAGTTGTTGCAAAGTGGAATTGTCATCTTGTGGACAGCACCACTGAGCATATGGTGTTACTGTCAAATAAATTTTGTTGAATATCAAAATGAATAACATCGCACTGATTGCATTCTGCAGTATATTTTTAACTCACTCAAGCCCTATCTTTTCTCATCTAAAAGACCTTTCAGAGTATCTAGGAGATTTGCTGCAGAATTGATTTCATTTTGCTGTGCAACATGTTTTGCTATGCAAGCTATCCATTTTGTTATGGCATTTGCATCGCTTTGCAAGGACAACCACAACAGGAAACAGTCTGTTTTCTTCCTCTTCCTGGGAGCATTAGACATCTTGCAAGAAAGCTTGTTCATCAAACTTTGACAATTTATAGTTCAATTTTGCTGTTCCAAGTAATTTGGGTTATCTGGAGAAATAATCTGTTTTTTTCTTTTCCTGAGGGACTCAGTCACATCAAAGCATTGTTAATGTGCATACAAATATTTGCTAATGAAAGATCCCTAGATACCCAACCATGGCTGTCTAACTGTGGAAAATTTTGCCTTCACTCCTGCAAATTTCTTATCAATGCCAAATTCCTTGTGGGTTTCAAATCTAAGCTGAAAAAAATGTATTTTAACATATTTGAACTCATGACGTGACTGTGAGGTACAGCAGTGTAACTATGTGCATTACACCCAAGGGGAGTTGAGATTCAGGGGTGTGAAAACTCACATCCCTGGGTATTTTGGTGCCTTTAATGTCAAATCACATTTGCAGAGCTGAAACAAATTAGGTTCTGAAAGTTACTCAGAAAATCAGATGGAAAATAAAGAAATGACCTGAGGTTTCTCAGCACCCAGCTCAGGTGAGGCAAACACTTGCATCAGCTGTACCTTCCTCATGAATGTCCTCAGTATGTCCAGGTGTCCAGGAAGGTCTGAGGTTAAAGCATTACATTTCATCCCTGAATTTCTTTATTTTTAAAAGAAATATAGAATACTTGTTCCACAGTTTGTTTGCATTGTTTTATTTTCACTTTTTTGTTCTTTCTGAAATGGAAACTGTTCATATACAGATCAAGCTGAACAAGTCATTTCAGCTTCCTCTGTATCAGTTTCTCTTTCTGCACATTGAGAATGATGAGTCTTCTATAAAAGTATTGAGTACTTATGGACAGAAAGAGTGGTTCGGTCAAATTTTACCTGGCACATCTTGGTATGATACAGGAAAAATTGTACTCACAAACTTTGCATCATACTTTGAAGGTCTATGTCTTTATCTGGTATTAACAGGCATAGCTGTATCTACAAAGCTGGAACAACCAGAAGACCTATGACTGTAGAAAGGAGGAAAGGCACGCACAGCACTTCCCAGGGTTTTATGCTGACTTTAGCGCCTGTTGTCCAACACTTAACAAGAGGCCCAAGCTAAATAGGAGACTAGAGGGCAGAGGGCAGAAGAATGACACTAATTCACGAACACCCTCATGAAACTATTCTTATTGGCCCTTTAAAAAGTTTTAACTGTCTGCCAAAATAACCACTCATGGATGAGGTCACCATGAACAGTCAGCAAGTCTTGCTAAGCAAGAAAAAGATCTGTTCACATTTTACTTAAATCCATAGAGGAGTAAGTTCAATAGAGGGGATCACAGTCTGGCTAGCTGGCCACCATGCATCTATTTCCTTCAGGCAGTCATCAGAAGTGGAAAAAATTGTGCTTCAGTGTTAGCGGTGTCCATAGGTTAAAAAAAATACATGTGATCTAGGGGATGTTTCCATAAGATGCTGATTCCCAATTCAGTAAAACATTTCAGGATGTGAAAATATCATTGTCTTAGTTTGTCATTCTTGTCTGTTGCTTCATACAGAAAGGACCTACCTTGCACACAGGGAAAGAGCCTTTTGCACTCCTATGGGCCAGGGTGATCTCAGTGGTTTGTTTGCGTATGGTATCTTGTGAAGTAAATAAAAACGATTGCTGAAGAACTCCACCTGCTTTTCTGTTTTCAATGGGGAAGAAAAAAATTGCTTTTCTCCCCGCAGCTTTTTGAATCTTATAAATACATTATTTGCATACCAGATTAGTATCCAGTTCCAGACTATATTTTATTCAAGTATATCTTATATTTTCATTTTTTTATTTTGTCATAAATTCCATGTTTCAGATTTATCAAGCAAAGCTTAACTAACAGTTCATTTTTTGTTTTTTTGGTGTGGGGTGTTTTTTTCTTTTGCCAGTAATGATGATATGTTATTTATTTATTTGTTTTGGCAAATGGTAAGATTTTTTCTCACATAATTTTCTTTGTCGTTCTCTTTCACTCCTGCTAAATGCATCACTCCATTAAGCAGTAAGCCTGCTACCTCTATATACCCCCCCCAACAAGGATCACTTTGTTTATCACCAAGATTCAACAGTGAAGCAGTTATCATTTTATCCTGTGGTTTTTTTACAGTACTAATAAGCATAGTTTTATAAGGTTGTTTGTGAATTAGCATCTATAATTTTCCCTTTGCTCTCTGCTCTCACTGTCTGAGGTCCTTGGCAAGAGTAGAAGCAAACAAGTGGAGCTGAATAAAAAACCATGGGAAATGCTCTGCCTGAGTTTGTTTTGCTCAACGTCTGGAAGAAAGGGAGCAGCTTCAGTGGTGGTGCCAAGCTTATGAATGCCAGGTGAGGGTTAAGGGTTTCAACCAGATGAGATAATTAGCCTTCACATGCTCTGAAGCAAATAGAGAAAACCAAGCTAACCAAGCTCTTTGGAAACACTGGTCCAGTTAAACAGGGTTGATCTGAGCTTTGAATGCTCAAGTTTCGATGTGGGAAACCCACTTAGTTGAGCAAGTGGCTCGAAGAGGGCCAGAATTGATGGAGTCAAGACTAAGGAGTCCTTGACAATGTAAATTTTTGAATGTTACAAGGACTCAGCTCATTAGCCTTTTCCTCAATGAGAACACTAGCATGATGTCTGCAGGAATTTTGTCTCCTTTAAACCCCCTGCCCTCTCCAGTCTGACTGAGTTGAACTGCTATATTCAGGAGTAAGTAATGGGAAGAACAAGCAAATAGTCACTTGTGCACTGAAACATGCCTGCACATGCACACGTATACACACACAAACACACATAGAGGACACAATCATAATAACTCCATTTCCTTTGAAAGTAAGAAAGACTAAAATTGAAGTGTCTACACAGAACAGCAAAGCAAAGCAGTGAGGCTTTGGAAAGTTTTCAGCCAGATCCTTGTCTTCTGTAAATCAATGTTGAGGGCAATGAAGCAGTACCAATTTGCACCAGTTTGGGTCATCTGGCCCTTATTCTTGACTAGTCCATTGTATATCCAGTCTTTGCAAAATGAAAATGTCAGGTTTTTGAGACCAGGATCAAAGATGTGTTGGAAGAAAAGTTTGCTAGGGAATTGAAAACCCACAAGGGATAGGGCATGAAGGCTAAATAATATTATTTTAAAGTAATGGCTACAACATTTTCAGGAAGCTTGCTTTCCCTGGACACATCCCATTTTAAGACATCACTGTTCAGTCTCATAAAGAACACTATTGCTGACAAAATAACCTCCAGTTCTTTTTGCTGTTTCAATTACTGCGTTGATCAATTTGAAATGTCTGCTTGACATGACTGTGAGTGTAAATGATCTGAAATGCAATACAGTGTTGCAAGATGATTTGAACCACTCTTTACATCTTTCTTCCTTTCTTCAGACTGATGATGTTGAGCCAAAAAAGAAAATGAAGCCTAGTTTAGTGAAGCACCTACAACGGTTATGGCCTGCCTTGATTCAATGTCCTAAATAAAACTACTGTGTTGTGTTCTATTTAATGGCAAAACCATAAAAATGGAAAAAAAGGAACCACTAAGTTCCTCTGACCACAGTTTATTAGGCTGCCTTTGTCCCCAACTGATCTATCTTCGAGGCCTTTGCAAGCTGCTGAATTTCTGTATATAGAACTGTGTTTCTGTTTTGGGGCAGAACATTGTCAGGCAAGAGCCTGAGACAGGGTCCACATTACGTTCATTTCTGCACTTCGTTTTCTTTCAGGCAACTGGAACCTTCAGCTGGGGTCTTTGTAAAGAAACAAAGAATGAGGCCCAAAGTGAGTTAAGATTCACGCCCTCTATGGCATAAAACCTAGCTCTTTAGAAAAGAATATCATTTAAAACGACAAGCAAATGTGTTTGTAATGTGTTCACTCTATACTACAGAAGAAAATGGTTAAAAAGCAAAAGACCTGATCTTTGATCAGTGACTCATAAAGACTGTTGAGATGGGTACCCAACTGTTTTTTTCTAAGTTGGCCACTGGCACTGACATTACCACTCTATAATTTTATACAGAAAGTAATTTGATTAATTATCCAAAAGAAACCATGTATTGTCATGTGTGCACTTTTAGAGAGGACAGCCATCAGATTTAGCAAAAATCAGTGACCTGGATACTGTTGCAGGTTGTCTGAGCAGGTATTAATTGTTTTCACTGTGCAGGTGACTGTGCACAGGAACAGATTTTCCAGAGAGATTGTGGAGTTTCCCTCACTGGAGATATTCAAGAATCCTCTGGACACAAATCCCACAATGTGGGATGACCCTGCCTGAGCAGGGAGGTTGGACCAGGTGACCCACCATGGTCCTTTCCAGTGTTACCCATTATGTGATTCTGCGTTCTGCACAGATCAAATACATCTCCCGTAATGCCAAACTAAAACATAATTCATGGGTCAAAACATGACGTGTGAAAAATTATAACCCACTTTTGCTCGAGTTTTTCATTAACCAACAGCTATAGGCTTTCCTCAGTTTGTTCCTTGTTTCTTCATGGTTACAAGAACCACAGTAGAGAAATGAAGACTGTACCTACCTGGAACAGATTTTTGTCCAAGAAATTGTACTTCCGTGTATATGAATCCATAACCAGTTGGTCGTTACTTACAACAAAGCCTGAACTTTTCCAATTCCTTGCCCCAAACCCAGATCAAATTCAAAGTACTTCAAGTCCCCGTACTCTGTTGTTTCTTCTACTCACTGAATGTGTATTGGAATCTATCTGACCAAGAAGTACTGGAAATGTCTTCTTCTGAGAAGAATTTCATACTCTACAAAGTTGTTTTGCTTCGGAAAACTTACAGAATAAAGCTGACTGCAGCTCAAAATCCAGGATCAATGCACCCTTAGAGTTTTGAAGATGTTCGGGCATGCAGCCTAGGCTGGCCTCTCTCTTGATAACAGTAAATTCAAGAGCTGTTATTTACTGTTATCAAGAGCTGCTTGATAACAGTAAATTCATGCTGAAAGTGCCTCTGAAGAACTTTATGATACATCTGACGGGCATCATTTGAAGTGTCCATCCTCCTGCCACCACCCTGATATAGTGTGAAACAGCCCTGTGCTATTCAACTCTCTCTTCACTGTTGTTTCCTTATGAATCCAAGTATCCTATCAGTATATTCCACAAGGGCACCTTGCTATCCACAGCAATTAGAAAGTATGTATGTGAGGTTGATACTGAGGAACTCCTTGTGCAGACTGTCTCCTACCTCTCAGAACATTTTCAAAGTATCTGTCCCAGTTGTTAAAGAAAATGAAGCTGAACAGCTAGGAAAATTGTCTGAAAAGATGCAATGTTTGGCTTCTTTCCTCAGATCCAGAATGTACTATGTGTTCCTTGGATAATGGACAACATACTGGGTAGTTCCAGATAAGGTATCCAATAACTCTATTTTTTGTCCCCACTTTTTTTTTGCCCTAGTTCCAGAGAAAATTGGACAAGTGCCTGAGAAATAATTTTATTGTGAGGAGAGTTATTATGAAAACGTA
The DNA here is from genome assembly GCF_003945725.1 of Corapipo altera. Lineage (NCBI taxonomy): Eukaryota > Metazoa > Chordata > Aves > Passeriformes > Pipridae > Corapipo > Corapipo altera. Next base: position 1,242,044 of record NW_020884884.1, read on the forward strand.
CTCTGCTATTTTTCATTGACCTCCAAAATGAACTCCCTAATTAAGTGCAAATGGGAAACTGACTTGGAGCAGGTTGTCTCTAATCTTGGACAAGACAGACACAGTAAAGTTTATGAACTTAATAGACCAAAGCTGCCAAAACTCAGTTTTGCTTTTCTTCCATTCATTGCACATAGAATATCTATAACATGTTGCAGAAAAATATGAAAAAGGGGATTCCTTAGACATCTGTTTGCACTGAAAGTATAAAAAAATAGAAAAAACAGATGATATTCCAGGTGATAAACATTTGTGCAGATTAATCTTTTATGCAGTAGCTTTTATCTTCTTCTTAAAGTATCTTTTCTTCTTATTGAGTTGCACCATAAACATAAAAAATTGCACTCAAAAAAAATTCTTCCTATGTGCTGTGGAACTTATTTCTTCTGAACTTACAACCGTTAATAGAGAAAAAGAAGACTAAAGACTAAAATAGATTGCAGTATGTAAATTTCAGTTCTTGCTGGAAGTGAACTTAAGTCTTATGGTGAGGTTATAGGAAAATATGAGTACATTATGAATGAATATGTGTTTGAATGCAGATAGAGCTACCAGAGATTTGCCATTTCAAAAATGATCAAAATTTTATGCCACTGTTTCACAGGCATACGCCAGACCAAGAGAGAAGTGATATAAGAATAAAGAACCCATCAGAGGGGTTCACTCCTTCTACACAATCTGTACAATGACAGCCCAGTATCAGAGAACCACTTGAAGTACAAGGTGGAAGCCAAACTTGAGAATAGCCTGAAAGGTAAGGTAGGTAGATCTACAGGGTGCCATGCCTCCAAGAGGTCCCACTGGGTGCCCTACACCCATGGAAACCACCAATGCAGTGGCCAGGTACTGTAGCCCCTTCAGCTCAGTCCCAGTCCCTGTTTTGTTTGCCCTGCCTTGCTTCTGCTGCTTTTCTGTTTTGTAAATTTACCATAATCTTGTGCCTTACACTCATTTTATGACCTTGATCTCAAGACGAGATCCACTTTTTCCGTCTCCACAAATGTTCTGTCAGCTCACTTGTGCTTCACAAGTGAGAGGGCACTGCCAAGGTAGATCTGACATCAGGCCAGTGGACTACAGAGGGCTTCTCTTACCACTAAACTGTAGGGCATTAAGAGTAATGGAAAGCAAGAGGGATCCAAATACAACTGTGAAAGCTAAGATAACTGAAATACAGACCAGAGAATGAATTTAGCTTCTGTCTGAAACTTTTCAGGGTTTTTTTCCAGACCTCTGACTACAGCTATGTGACTGTGTTTCTGGCAAAAAACAGCAGTAGCTCTGCTGATATCAGTGTGAATCTGATAGAAGATCAGACTCAGAGTCCAGAGATTTATTCATCTGTTTTATCCAAAAATTTGTAGTCACCATAATCTGAAATGTATTTTGTACCTATTCACATACATTAAACTGCTGTTAAGTAAGATAGATATGAAGTCCTTTCACTAACCCTTGTAGCACATCTGCTGGAAAGATCACCTTTCACCAGAAAGGAACGCTTTCTTTATGAGTGACAAAACTCCTCTGAAATCCTTTTTGCTTCCCAGGCATGTATTTTTCCCTCGGAAAAAAAAATTACTCTTGCCCCACAGGTCTTTCTTAATAAGACCTTCATTTGGCTCCTGGACTTTAGCCTTTATTAGTGACTAACATAGTACTGTCAGGCTTCCTGTTAGTAAAAAGTCATTTTCCTCTTTTGAGTTTGCAAGAAGAGAAAAACTAGAAAGCAGAGTTATGAATGCATGAGGAAACTGATGCTTCTCTCTGCAACAGCCTTCTGTGGTAACTGACAACTTTACACCAATGAAAGTGGCATGGCAAGTAACATCTGCAGTGTTTTAAGATGAAGAAATAGGGCAAGAAATGTCAAGTGACATTAGAAAGGTCATTAAAGAAGATTCTGGGGTTAGAATTTGCTCACACTTCTGTCCTGCAGTGCATATAAATATTTGTTACATCTTTCTCTGCACTAAAGTGGAAAGAAGTATCCAAACATGAGTGCATACTGTATGCAACATATCTAAGGACTGCATAGGTGATTTCTGAGTTTTTTGAATACAAGGAGAGAGCTAGGACTTCTCTAACACAGATTTACTCTCTACCATTTGGCAAAAATGTAACTTTCCACTTTTAGCACTCTCTCTTACAAAATACTGAATAGCCTCAATTCTCCTGATGCCTAGAAACTTGTACCACACGGCCCTAACTATGGTAACATGATGTGCAAACACTAAATGGTACCTCACAAAAATACAGATGGCACTTTCAGTGAAAGTCAGTGGTGGCCACACATAGGCAGGTATGAGAAGATACTGTAGTAAAAGCTGCATGTAGAAATCACATCTAAATTTTACTGTGCTACAAAACTGCTCTTTAAAACTACTTTCAATAACAAATGTCATCATTTGGTCTAGCAGATCAAAACATGACATGCAAGTCCATCTGTGCCATTCAAAGCTCTCGTGCTGCCAAATGTCTTAAATCTATTCTAATTTGGTTTATGTATAGTTTTTAGTACCCAATTCTGAGTTACATCATTTAAATCTTTCTTAGTACATTGGCATTTCCCCAGTAACTCTATTTGGACTTTATTTGTCCTGACTTTGTCTTGATTTTGGCTCTAACGTGATCTTTCCCTCAAAATTTAATATAAAGGAGTTCCTCACATTTGTGTAACAAACACCTGCTGAAGTCCCTTGGGCATTTTGAGTCCAAGAAGAACAATAAAAAGGGCTTATCTTGAATGTAAGACTTCTTGTACTAGGCAGGAGTGTATCATGATTCTGAATTGGGGTTTTACCTAAAGTGAGCCCTGAATGTGAGGTGTCATGAGAGCGTGAGAACACCTACCTAATAAACAGAGATCCCTGTGACTGTCTCCACTGATTTTTTCACTTCATAAATATGTCATTTTACCTCCACACGATTTTTGAGAATTTTTCCACCAACTCTGATGAAAGTATTTAAAGACAGAGTTAGTCCTCCATTTATGCTTTTGTTGGAGAGTAGAAATATTAATTAAAAAAATCAAGTGCCATTTTAGGCTCAGATAAATTCAACTATCATGTCCTATCTTCATTTTGTTCTGAAGAGATTGGTACTATGGTCAAGTGTAAGAAAGAGTTCAATCAGAGTTTGTCTCTGGACTTTCAGAGCTTTGGAGAAGGAGTAACAGTGGAGTAGAAAAGACTGGAAATCTATTTCAGACTCTATTACAGATTTTGTGTGATGCTCTATATGCAATTTTTTAGGTCCAGGTTTTCAAAAGCCATCAATTAGGTATTTGGCAAATTGATTCTGAAAGAGCAATTGTTTATCTGACATCCAACTGCTAATGTTGCACACCCTCAGGCCATGGCTCCTACAGAATTCTACAGCATGCCCTATAAATGCTGACTTTGAATACCAAATGAATATATTTTTAGTATTTTTAGTAAATATTATCTTTACTTCACATCATAACATATCTGAACTTGATGCTGAATATGCATACGTTCTTCAAGGGAGGACAGTGACTACTGAAAGCCTTCCAAACATGGAGAGCTGAAAAGTTTGGAACTGTTCAGTTTAGAAGAGAAAGGCTAATACAAAAAATACAAAGAAGAAGTAATAATAAAAAAAAATAGGAGGAATAAACAATATTTGTGCATTACATTTCTTTATACTTCAAAAAGGCTAATCGATCATCTGGCAATTAGATCAGCTACTGGGCTAAATGAACTTCTTGAATCCCATTGGGCAATTCCTAGAGCAGACACTGAAATGTGATTGTGTGATGCAGGCCAAACTGAGGTCCTACTAATGTGTTCTTGGTCATTACTCATCTTAAGGAAGTGCAATGCACTCTTAAAGATTTGTAAAGTGCTTGAGATTCTCTTATACAGGGTGTGAAAAATTGTAAGTGTGTGTGAGCACGTGTGTCTGCACATGCTTACTTGAGAGGGTTTTAATTTATGGACAGAGACTTTTGCACACAAATAAACACAGCTATGCATAGTTTCATGCCCTCTTGAATTAATCCATCTGGCCATACCTCAGTGGATTCATTCAGATAACAAAAGAGGAAAATAGAAGGACTAGTGAAGCAAAATGGAATGTACAAGTTAACCTGGGGAAGCTGAAGGTAGAATATAGGAGCTAGTCAGTAGAATATATATCTAAAGTGTCAGATTTTCTCCAAGTATCTACCTAGCACAACTCTTGACACAGTTCCAGTCATAGCAGTGTCTATGGGCTCTGTACCATATGATGTGGAAGCTTGCACACCCTAACAAGCAGTCCACTGGGCAGCCATCTTCTAGTTTCTTTGCCTAGTTTTCAGTCCTATCACCACTGTAGCAGTTATACTCATGATTATGTGTCATGCTGAGTAACAGCTTGATCTTGTCACATTTCTGTCATGCCGTGATGTTGGCTTCAAATGTAGTGATCTTCTATGTTAAATCAAAGTTATAAAACTGGATCCCTCTCATGTGAATCAGTATGATAAATAGAGGATATTGATTAAAAAAACCCAGGGGAATGTAAAGTTTCTTAAATATTGCTGGCATGGGAGTATAGCCCAATGATTAAGAAGCACTGTTTCTATTCTTAAAATGAGCTCCTATCCAATGAGGTAATATTTCATCAGGGTTTAATTATCATAATATACAGTATTATAGAGTTTAATAAAGCAGATAAATACAAATTGTTCAAATATTAACCAGCTGGTATGCAGGCAGGCTTTTCATTGCTGCTTAAATAGCAAAATTGTGACTCCTTTTACTCACAGAAAATCAGAGTAGCTCACAGAAATGGCTATGGTCACTAAAGCCACCTTACTCACTGCTTCCCAAGGGAACTCATCCCAACCTCTAGGAGTTTTCAGTGCCTATGCTGTTGTTTTCAGCAAACTGTAGAAAAGGATTGAAGGGAAGATGTGTGCCTAGAAATTGAAAATAGGCTTAAAACTCCTCAAAAAGCAGCTGCTGAAGTCCAGACCTGCCATCAGATGTCTGCAGATGTGAAAGCTGGCTCACCCTATTTTTCACCCAAAGTTTTTTCTAGTATGTGAAATAAATGCGTAGATTCAAGCAACATAGAGTTGAAAAGTGAGGGTTGTACCTTACTCAGAAGCTTAAAGAATTTCTTCTGTGTCCTTCCCCTTTCCTTTCCCCCAGATTTAATAAAGTCTCTGCCTCCTGAGCACAGTGAAATTCAACTTTGCTGATCATAACTTCAGCCCCACAATCTTCAGCCCACTCAGCGTGGCTCCTGTAGCTTCAGCAGGATGGTATCAGGGCTTCAGTGATGCCTCCTTTAAAGCCATTTTCGATATGTGCTAATCTGTTAACCTCTTCTTTCTCCTACTAGTGGCTATTACTGTAGGAGATGTTAAAAGTAAGGACAATATTTTTAAGAGAAACGTGGTATTCTTGGTTTCATTTGCTGGTACATAAAACCTTTGGAGTGTGGGAGTGTGACCTGCTTGATTCCCCAGTACACAAACCATCTGCCAAGACCTCGACAGACTTCATCAGGAAGATGGCTCAGTTCTCTGCCTGTGCCTGACTAGTCCAAAGGGCTTTTCTCTAGCCCAGACCAGGATCTGCAATCATTTATAGAACTGTTCAGGAAATTAAATTTCTTTTTCTCTGAAAAATACATACTTTTTTTATTTCAGCAAAATAATTTACAATCGAAGAACAGAAAATGCAGCCTACCAAGCCCTGCTGTTTCAATTACTGAAAACAAAACAAAAACCTCCAAAAAACCAAAACCATATTACATTCACTAGAAAACTCAAATGCTGTTCCTGAGACTGACTTTGTTTGTTTTAAAGTTCCTTTTTACTGAAAATTTTCAACTAGGTTTTAATGAACAGGGCCTTGGACCTGCAGTTGTTGAAGGCAACAGGATCAATCCTGAAATGAACAAAATGTGGATTTCACCAAATGATCTCTAAAATAGGAATATTCTACACAAAATTACAGGAAAAAATTAAATAGAGCATAATGGAGAAAACAACAAAAAACCGCATTGAATAGCAGGCAGATTTTCCCAGCAATGGCATCTGTCAATTGACAGAGATCCAGTTTAAACAAAGCTTGTTAGGAAGACCCTCTCCTCCTACATACTCTTTTTGGCTTCAAACAGTAAAAATAAAGATGATATACCTGTTCCTTTCCACAGCACCCCGGACAAACAGTGCTGACCTTCCCCAGCATTTTCATGCATCAGTATTGACTTGCTCTGCTGAAACCACTAATCCTTGACTACTTCTAACTGAAATACAATATTAAAAGAGATTGCCTCCTGAGTCCAGTAAAGAGCTTGAAATTCTTCCAACTCTGCTAGCCTGTTAATCCTTAAATTATATATGTTTTTTTAATCTGGTCTAAGTGGGTGTCTCTGCTTTTAGTCACTGACAGACATGCCTTCATTTTGGTGACTGTTATTCTGGAATTTCTTCGGCTGTACAGTGAACGATAAGCTACCTCTTTACACTCATCATATGGTCATGATAAAAAATGAGAAGACTTATTTTGAAAACTTATTTAGAAACAGTTTTGGAGCTGTGCAAAAAGACCTCCTGAAGATTTAGACTTCAAATGGCAGCGGTCCTTTGAGTATTTTAGAACATATAGGCCCTGGGGTTTTTTTTTAGGCTCAAACTTGGATTTTGCTAACTTAGTGATCTACCTGTGGCTTGCAGGGCTGATACTGAGGGCCGGCAGGCATGTAGTCCATTGGAAAACTGAGCCGGTTATCTAAATCCGGCCTGCAGAAATCTAATCTTAGCCAGAAGTTTGCACCATTTGTCAGCACACAACTCTTCCTCCTCCCTTCAGAGGTTTTCCAGATTGCATGTATCACATTTCATTGGGGTCTCCTCTTATTTTTTGAGTAGCCTTAGGCTGGTTTTTTTTTTCATTGGTTGTTTTTGTTTTTGGCCAGCTCTGTCAAGAGATTTCATAAGGTAACTTCATTAAACTTTAGGAAGTTACCACACTGACAGTTTGCAGTGTGTTGTGAAAGGTGTAGTGACTTGGAAAGTCTGACTCGTTGTCAAAATGAAATGTGCTAGTGCTGTGTGTAAAAACCCACTGGCCCCTCAGGGAAAACAATGAAAATATTCAGCGAAGACACAAACCTGCCTTTGTATTGTGTGTTTTCTGCTTCTCCTCTTCTATCTTTTTACTGTGGAGGCCCTCTGATAGAAAATTAAGGCTTTAGTTTTTTTATTTCCTTGGTAAAGCAGAGTACAGAACTTGTAGCAATAGCAAATCAGCCAAACATGGGAGTGAAACTATTAAAAGTAGTGAAGCTTCTCTTATTTGCAGGGAATCTCAGGTGTCTGAAGCAGTTGTGTTCCACGGAAGCCTTCTTTGCAAAGTCTAAATGCTGGTCCGTGCACTGACTCACATCAGGGCCTTAATGTGCTCCTAAGGATTTCCAAGACTCTGGAACTGAAGAACCCATGTGCTAGGGCAAGTTTCCCCAGGACCTAGGTCTACGAAAATGTTCACTATCAACCTATCTCTTTTAAGAGGTTTCTTCCATCAGATGCTTAACCTACAAGTGTTTGTATTGGTTCCTACATCTAAACATGTTGCATGGAAAGGAAAATCATCTTTTATATGCCAGAGAAACTACCAAGGAAGAGGAGCAGTGGAATCAACTTGTCTATCTCATGCCCATCACCACCACTGTGGAACAGGAGTAGTTGTTGGTGTACTGTTAGCCCTTCCATGCTCTTGAAGCCGAGATAAAAATCATTTTTCCTTAAGAGCCTGCCTTCTTCTGTAGGTGATTTCCTGAATCTGCACAATGCACAGGGCTTTGCATAAAACTGAACTCTACCTGAGTGTACCTAAAAGGTATAAACATCAGCAAGCTCCAGGAGTTCGTAAAGGAGGTGGTTATTCCCTCTTCCAGTTTCACTGTAGATTTGCCCATACGAAATCCATGTTGATCTTTGTAATAAGTGCTGTAGGAAGGGCCATACACAGTCCTTCAGAGGACAACATTTCACCCTGACTTATAAATTAAACACTTAGGAACAAGTTGAGAGATCCCTCAGTCAAAAAAAGGAGACAGTGCTGCATAAGCAGCAGCTTATTTCTCTCTTCCAGTCACTCTGTTAATTTGTAAGAAGAAGATTCACACCTTCAAAGAGTAGAAAAATCCAGACCTCAGTGAAGCTAATGATAAAGCATCCCTTTCTTAGCAAAACCAGGGTTTCTCTTCTGTGTTTCTACCTAAGTGTATGAGGTACATTGAAATGTCATACTGCATTCTGAGGCAAGAAAAACCTTCCTCACTGCAGTAGGTGATCAGGTTGGACCCTGATGAACAAGGGGTTGCTCACTTGACTTTTCTTTCTGAAAATTGCCGGTTTTTTCCCTGACCCATACTAAAAAATACCCCATTTGTTTTGTCCAGTCTCAGATGTTCTTGTGGTAGCTCTCTGGAGGTGGGCATGGCGCTGATTGCACCCTGGGTGAACTAGCAGTCCTTGCATTTTGGCTCACATGTGCCTCTGATGGATGATCCACCATTAAACAAGGAGTCCATGCTGAATCCTGAAAGCAAGATTAACAAGTAAAAGTTCAAGATGACTGTGTCTGGCAACGCTTTCGCTGCCATGCCATTAACAGACAAATAGCAGCACAAAATCTTCAGTGATAAGGCAGTGTGTTTTATGAAGCAGGAAGCATAAATTACACAAACATAACAGTGGATCTTTAAAAGTCAGTATTGTGAAAGACATGGGCTGTCTTCAAAACACATTCTCCTTTTAATCCTTCCTCATCTTTTTAGTTTGTGCTCATTGTTTTTAATAAAAACAAAGAAGCCCTACCAATAAACTTCCATCAGATGGTGTTAAAACCAGCAGGAGGTCAAAGCCAAATAAGCCTGTTAGAAATGAATTTGTTCTTTTTTTTTTTTTTTTTCATTAAGAAGCCAGTTATCCTCTATTGATAAAGCAAGAGGATAATGCTACATCCATCTCGGAGCAGTCAGTAGTTTTCTTTCTGTTGCACCCCCACTGCAGCTCTGGCTTTAAATGCAGCAGGTGCACAGATCTGCATGGTGTTCTCCCTTTATGCCAAGGGAACCATAAAGGAAATTTAGGTGGGGGTGGACAATACACCTGTCTGTCAATTGCTGCTAATCCACTAGAGGCCATTGTGACACTGAGTAAAGGGTGCCTGGCAGAGCATTGCACTCCAATGCTCTTTAGCCATCCTCTTCATTCAGCTCAAATTAATAAGTGAAAGAGTTTATTTAGTAGCTCTTCAAGGAGTAGTGGAGTGGAGGAGTGATTCCTCTGGATGTTGTGAAATTTCCCATGTACTATGGAGGAAATTCTGCTGTGCAGGAGCATTGATTTCTGCATGTAGTTCATGTTTCAGCGATATTGAGTGTATATTACTGTAGTATTTTGGACAAGACCTGCAGTAGTAGACAACTATTTGGAATCTAGAAATCATCCCAACAATTTCTTTTCCTTTTTACAGTGTTGTAGAAATTGTTTGCCTAAGAATTGTTGAGGAGATACTGTGATGGTAATTAGAAGTTAACTAGTTTGCACTCTATCACTCATCTGTGAAAATGGGTGAAGGAAATGGTGATTTTTGAAGGAAAAATGTATTTCTGGCGTGGATGGTGATCTTAAGAAAACTTAAATTTGCTAGTGATGCAAAGAGAACCCTGGTAACTGAGGAAAGGGGAAAAAGGAGTCAAATCAGGGCAAATACAACTGTCAGGAGAATAAGACAATAGTGAGAAAGGAAGAAAAAGAGATATCTAAGGAGGCAAGGCTTCTGGCCATACGAGTTTGTACATCTGAAGGCAAGACAAGTGATCATTTCTAATAAATCCTAGGTCAGCTGTCAGAAGAAAGACCTGATGTATTTTAGTTGTCATTTCCATTTATCCCTCTAGCTACCCAAAGATACAGCAACAGCATTTGATGAAATGTTTTAAGGCAGTCAACCAAGTCCAGTCTTTCATCGAAGAGAAAAACTTCCAGACTGGCTAATTAACATTAGAGAGATGATTCTTCATCTCTTTTCTGCTATGTACTATAGCTATACAACACACACACAAGACGTTTTAAAAAATAAATGTGTATATGAAGATACTATTTCAGAAATCGTATAGGAACATTTTACATCTGCATAAAAAAAAATACTAGGTCAGAGATAATGCAGTTTCACGACGCACAGATTGTTTCTTGTGGTAGCAATACCATAATCTTTCTTGTGCTGGGATTTAGGGAACAGTAAACCTGATGAGCCTTTCTCTGGTCTTCTTGAGACTGACATAAATCAGAAAAAATTCCACTGAAGTCAACAGATCTGACAATCATGTAAATTGTTGTATGTGGGTGCAGGTTCAGGGTCCCTGTCTCAGGGAAAACATGAAGATTGTCTTTCTTTTATTTGAAGCACCTGGCAACACATTCGGGTGTGGGAAATACTTCTTGGGAAAACAGTATAACCACTTGTATGTCTGAAGGGACTGACCCCACCTGTTTTTAAGGCAATGGCTGCTCGTTGTGTGAGGGTGTTGGGAAACTTGGTCAGAGAGTGGCTGTCAGCATGAAGTTGAAAATTAAGGAAAGCTAGAAACACTGATTTATTGTTCAAAAATCTAATCTTTTATTTATAAAATGCAAAAGTTACAGACATGTATTTTCAGACAAGAATATTCCAAGGAGTATGAGAAACAGAGAGCGAGAGGAAAAAGGAATGCTTGCTAGATAGGCAGGATATTTTAAAAATAGAAATACATTAATTTAATGAATAAAGCATTGAGTGTGCACTGTAGGCCCTGTGTTTTTAAAGATTTAGAAAGCTAATATAATATGAATCCAGCCATATAATCCTGTGTTCAAAAAAACGTGAAATAATAATAACAATGTAACCTCATCCTCCGTATTTCCTCATTTCCTTAGGGTCACAGTTTCAAAAGGACTTGAAAAACATAGCAACAACACATTCCAACACTTCCCCCTGATTATGGGAAAGCACCCTCCCCTCCAAGCCTGGGTAAGTGTTGACATGCTCAGTACCTCCAACCTGGTCCTCTACAAGCAGTTAGAGGAATGGGTCACATGTGTGTATGGTAGGGGTCAGGTCTTTATTTCAACTTTTGGGCCTGGCCCAGCAAGTATTTAAAATTAGTCTTGGGCTTTGTTATCTGAAGAAGTATTGTCTGTTTTCACTGAAATACTGTTTGGTACTTAGCACTGCTACCAATAAGTTTTGGGGGAAACGAGCTGCTCTGAAAACTTGGATATTAATCTGCATACAAAAGAGAATGCATTTCCTTTTAGGCTAAAAGGTACTCCCCTCAACTTGGTCTTTTAAATGACCTGTGAGGCTTTCATCCTGTGATAACACCAGACTGCCTTCACCAGGCAGATTCCTCTATCTACATAGCAGCCTTGGACTCTTTCTGGGGTTATGGATGACCTCAGGGATCTATCAGCATAGAGCTTGCTGGAAGATGGATGGCTCAGAGAAAAGTGAGGGAAGAGTCAGACTTTGTTGGAAGTGTTTAGCAACTTCTCTTGGGAAAGCTAGAAAAAGCCTGAATAATTGACAGGAGCAGGCATGGTCAGACCTCCAGTGCAAACTCTGACTAAATTTGAAGAGTCCTGTGGACCTCAGTAAACCACAAAGAAAATGCTGTCTTTAAGTAGTGATCATGAGCATTCTCTACTTGTACTGAGTATTTCATTCAAGACTCTTGGACGAATTTATGGGTATTTATGTTTTTTGTGGGCTTGAGTAAACTGAGGCATTAGGAAGCATTTGGCAGCTGACTATGTGCAAATCTGCATCTATAATCTAGCAATCCTAATCACCAGATAGCTGCTTCACAGTGCATTTCGAGGAGAAAAAAAATCCTTTTTTAAGCAATATAAGCTAAAATATGTTTATTGTTTAGGTGTTTTACTTTATTTCAAGATATTTGGATCTGTTTTCTCTTGTCTTTGAATCTTCTAGGGCAGAATCAACTCTATTCCAGTGTTATCATGCCCTTGAGTAGCTTCTGGAAACTAATTTAATTGCATCCATTCCTTGATTTTCAAAATCGGACAATGTAAAACTACTTTGAACTGTTGTTGCATTGACTAATTTCGGTTAAGGTAAACCCTCTGAGGGATTTGGTTGTGTTTTGATTTGGCAATAAATATTCAAAATAGTACTGTCAAAACAGCCTCTCTCCAGCTAGGACAAAGCCACAGCATCACCACCACCACATTTTGGTGACTTCAGCAGCACATGTTATGACAGAAGTGCTTCAGTCTTGAGAGTAGTTACTTCCCTATTTTTTTAATTGTCTCTTCGTGCCAAGAATATTTGCTTTTCTTCTTCTTCTTTTATACACATGAAACAAAGTTCTCCATTACACTGTGCTTCAAATCTGCATTTTCTAGTGCCTGGAAAAGACTTCTTCTCAACCCATGCTGTGGCTCTCCATAGTAAAGCTTTTGTACACAGTGAGGAGTGCATCATGCTTCAGCCATAACTGGAATGTGCACAGCTTTGTGAAGTTTCTCAGAATGACTCAAAGAGTGGAAGCAAATAAAAAACCACAGAGACATTTGTATCTTAAATGTGCTTCAAGTAACTGCATTATTACCACAGCACCTCCGAGGCTTCCCATTTTTGCAGATTGCACATTGTCACCACTTCCTAAATAGCTGTGTTTATTTATTGAAACTCAAGAGTTTTATATAACACCTCATGTAAAAAACACTTCTCCATATCCAAGTCATTTAGACCAACATCTCCAAATTTCGGTGCCTATAGCAACCCACTGTAATCCTTATTTAGACATGCATTGCAAGTAGTTTCATTTTTAAAGGGAACCAGCTGAAGCATTTCTGAAAACCATACTTCTAATTTCTTTGGTTGCCTGGTTTTGTATTAGGATGCAGCTCACCAGCCAGTTAAAACACCAGGTGATATGAGAGTCTCAAGTTATGGCAGGGAGTGCAATCAGAACACTCGTGTAATTATGAATGAAGCATAAGCTTGAGTGAGATGCTAGATTTGAGGTTTTGTTGCCTACAACCAGCACACATGGAATTGAGGTGAGATTGCTGTAGGAATGCAAGTTATGTGCTCGTGTCTTACTGAAGGGGAAGTTAAGGGCATAATTCCCATCAACCTCTTCCAGGATCGCAGCATTGGCACTTAGATTTGGAAATGTTATTGTGGACACTGTCGAGTGCTCAGTCATTAAATCCAAGAGCCACTGAAGGGAAATGTTTCAGGAGAAGCTAGGAGCTAGTTGGAAACTTGCCGAGAGATCTCTTCCATTACAAAAGGAGAAAGTGTGATTTTTTTTTGTCTGTGAGAGACCACACACTTGCTCCTATCATCTTGAGTGCAGTGTAACTGGTGTTGGAGGCTGTAAGGCAAGCACACTGTGGGCTGTGTCCAGTGGAGCCATGGCAGCAGCTGAACATCTGCCTCGGGTGGCTGACGGCTGCTGTGTCGGAGAACCACAGCACTCCTGGTATGAGCAATTAACAGCAATGAGTTGGGGAAGTGGCACATTTTAGGTTTTAATTTCGCAGGTTTAAGCCCCTGCCAAGGCTATAGTGTCAGCCAAAACCACAGAATTTCAAAATGTATCTTAACAGCAAACCGAAAAATCAATATGCCTTCCTCATTTTCCTGGTGCATGAAAACTCATTTAGTCAATAGGTGTCTATCTGTCCATCTTAGTGAGAACTGTGTAAAATCCTGATGGGTAAAAATAAACAGAGAGAAAATGAAGAATATACTCACATGCAGAAGGCACCTCTCCAATAGGAACTCCTCTGGGAAGGAATCAAATGGGTTTCATGCCATGTAAATAGATAAAGTACCACAGTGTTGGACGTAAGACCTCAGCAGCAATGTATGTTAAGAACTACCAACTTAAGTTCATTTCTGCATGGTAGATTAAGTAAGTAAATAAATGCTGAACTGTAAATCTTTGTCAGTTTACAAAAGGGCACAACGGTAGATAAAAGCACAGCAAATTGTGAGATGGACTGATAGCACCACAGAAATGTTGGTTGGTAGCTATACTTAGGTGGCCAAGACCCTAAGAGCCCTTATACAACAAAACTATGTTCAAGGAAACATTTGCAGACTGAAGGGAAATGATAAGAGAGTAAATAATTTACACAATTTTATTCAGCTACCTATAGTTTTGGTTTGTAATAAACTAGAAGGCTGTATTTGATCTCTATATGACCTCAGCTCCATGGAATTGGCTAGCAAGTTACAAATAATTTGCCTGAAGATAAATGACAATGTTTAAATTATTAATTGTTTGCATGGATTAGTGTTAATTAATATATACACAATTTCTTTCACTTTTCACACATCTAGCAGTGGAAGTTTTGAAGACAAAATCAAAGTTACAGTGTCTTGAGCCAGACTGTTTCCACCACTGTGTTACTGAAATTTCTAATCATCATCTCATGACAATAGTTTCAAGGGATTTATGAAAAAGTAGCAAAGAATACACTTCTCTGTAATTTACTATTTCCTGTAATTCATCATACCATTTTTTCCCCAAATTGCTTTGACTTTTTTTCAGGAGTATCATATATCACAGTCCTACTAAAATGACCTTTTTTTGGCTGATATTCTTCTGCCTTTCTGCATTGTTTATTACTTTCATTGCAAAGACAGCTATAAAACTAAAAGGTAAAGCAAGAGACAACTTGGTAGGGTAGGATAGTTAACTAGAAAGTTCCCTCTGTGGGGCTTTGTTTGGTTTACCAAAATATCCCAAGGATTTAGTAAAGAACTTTTAGTGTCATTGACCTAGTAAGTGAAATTCTATAATCTGGGCTGCACAGAAAGTCAGACTAGAGAGTATGCTCGTCCATTGTGTTTTTGTGATACTTGAATCTACTTCAATTCTATTGAAACCACTGGCAAATGTTAAGCACAGCAACACCAAGTAAAAAAAAAAAAGCATAGGTAATGATGTTAAAGCAAAGACGAATAGAGATGGCAACATTAAGAAGGAAATGCAAGGTAACACATAATATGAAGGCTGGCTAAGGTAGGAGTCTGCATCAGCTGCTTCACCTTCACAGCTAACAAGGGTCACAACCTCACACTTTTTGAGTGGTTTGTTGGCAAATCTAGAAGATACGAAATAAAATGGTATTTGCAGGGGAAGGAGGGTGTTGCTACACATAAATAAAAAAAAAAAATCACAATTTTATGAGAACAGGAACTACTGTCTACAGAGGACAATATGAACATACTAAAGACAGTGTGGCAGAGTTTCTGGATGCCCATGCATGGGTTTTCATATGCAATGTTACTACCACTGTAACTAAACCACTTGAACACATAGATGAGGAAATACAGATTAGGGTGCAATGCTTATGACATGTCTTTTTCAAATCTATATTTTCATGACCTATTTATGTACACTTGGAATCACCTTTCAACATTCCCATCAGTTATTTGAGGAATGATACACTCAGTAATCTTCCTACTGTGGTAGAAAAAGCTAGCTGGGAGCTGGAAATTTTGCATTCAGTTTCCAGCACTGACACAATCTTCCTGTATGACCCTGGCTAAGTCACGCAATCTTTCTATCACCCAGTTCCTCATCTGTGCTTTGAGTATGTGAAAAAAATGAAGCATTATTATTTATGTGTCTGAAAATTCATCTTTAATGTCATACCTGCCAAGTACATCCTGATCCACAGCACACCTATTAATGTCTTTCTGTGAATTGCACATTAAAAGTCAGTCTAAGTAACCAGAACTCATCCACTCAAAGATTTTTAGCAACTTTAGCAAGTTGCTAAAAACTACTGACGTAGTTCTGAACCCCCACTCCACAAACTCATGTTCCCCTGATAGGTGATAGCAACTTTATGAGTTTCACCGGTTTTATTCCAGGCTTTATAGAAAGAAATTTAATTGAAGCAGTTCTAGGAAATGGGAAGTGTTGTCAGGCATGTAGTATTTACACAGTTAGTGAGAGATAAGCACTTTTCTGGGTGAGAATGCACTGTTGTAGAAATTACAGCGGAAGTCCTCACCCAGCTTTACAGCCCCTGACAAGTGTATTTACAAAACGTACTGGAGTTATGCTGCACAAGGTCTTCTCTTTGCCCCTGTTAAAATGTAGAGAATAAAATGAACAGCTGGATGAGCAATTCAAACTTTCTTTGGAGTCACACCTTTCTACCAATCCTTTTGAGGAACAGCTGGAATAGAAATAAAAATATAAGAGGCCTGAACTGAAGAACCTGCTTGGAGGTATTAGCATGATTTCTGAGAAAGGGAGACTTTCCTAGTTTGTTGTCACACTTTTCCTTTTACACATTGTCTTAATGCCTCAGCAGTAGTAGATACATGAACCATCACTTCAGATTTGATGAAATCCATGAAATAGAAATCAACAGCACACCACTGCATTTCAAGGACTGTTGAAACCCTTTTACTGTATTAAAAGGCAAGAACTGTTTTTTCTCTATTTCTATTCATAGATATCCAGGTTTCTCTTGTTTGAAACTGGCTTTTCTCCAGGACTATGTGACCAATGTGCAGTGAGCACTTTTTCTTTTCTTTTTTACTTAATTCATGGAATTGCTGAAGGGTGATCACAGTTTTCTCATAATTACTGTGTTTTATTTATTCTCTGAATTGACCGGAAATGTCCAAAATTTGTCCTGTGGTGCTGAGCTGTGACGAGTCACGGATGTCACATGGAGGAAGTGAGAGGCTGATCCTGCAAGGCAAAGTCACTGGGACTTGAGGGTATGTTGAAGATTTTTCTTTCACTGACGTGACTTTCCACAGTTATAGGATGACTAGTTCTGTAACATTAATCTGGTTGCTTAGTCTTTATCTTCACCCCATGACCTAAGCCTGCTGATATACATAGCCATCTCAGAAGACCAGTGATATCTACCTTAAATGTTTAAATGAGTTTAACATCTGAATCTATATTTATTTTCAACATACATTAAAAATGACCTTAAAAATTAACCTATGATTATATAATTGTCTTTATCTCTTTGTTAGAATTAATTATCAATAACTTCTTGTTATTGATAATGAGAGTCATATAAGTGACGGAATTTCTAAAGCACTCATTTCACATGCACCCTAGAACCACTCTTTTAGGATTGTCCTCCTTGTGTCCAGAGATGCCCACAGCAGTTGTTTTCCTCTTACTTTTAAGTTTTCCTGTCCATAAAGGAGTCTTATCCACCTCTTGGTTCAATGGACTATGTTTGTAGCACATCTTTGAATCCAATTGTCTCCATTCTATGTCTAGCCAAAACCCTACAAGAGACTCTAACACAGATGAAGTACTGGGAACAATATATTGCTGTCAGAAGGGCATGTCATACCTAGGTAGACAAATCTAACTTATTTCACTGGAAGATTATTGTCTGCACCCCTAAATGGCCTGTGAAGAGCCATTGAAGAGGCATCTTGCTAACTTGTGAAGGGCGATTGATATTCTGTCAGCATGCGAGAGCTTCAGAATAAAAATGCCAAACATATGCTTTTTCCATGTCCTTGAACTTCAAGGGGTAAATACATTCATTTCCTTTCATTTTGCATCCATCTGATTGCTTTTAAGCATAGTTAGGATCAAATCTTTCCAACATAGATACCTATGGCAAACCTCCCTCTGACTTCCATGAGACAGGGATTTGGCTCATAAGAATTAGTGTCTGGGGAAGATGCGTTGAAATAAATGGTGATTGTCAAAGCACATTGGAATTTAGAGCACATTTGTTGCAAAGATAGAAGCTCGCTGGGGTATCTGATTGTCAGAGTCAATTTTTATTTTCCTTGCTGCACATATGCACATTTGAATCTTGTCACGCTGCAAAGAGAAATACCTCATTAGATTTCACTAGGGTTTCTTCAGAATTGTTTATAAACTGCAATCAATAAAGATATTTTAAAGATTTTTTTGTTTAATAAAAGAAATACTGGAATGGCCTGTTCTATCAGGAAATCGAAGGAAGTGCACTTATCCCTGGTAAAGATGAAACTCTACTTTATAGGGTGCAGAAGGTCTGCGATGTGTATTCTTTTTCAAATAGTTGGAAGATTTATAGTGGTAAATGGTTTCTTTTTCAGTCTCTTGATCTTATTAACTGCAACAAAGCAAATGTTACAAATAAATACAAGAGTAAACCAAGAACATTTCTACATTCTGTATTTTCAATTATGATTTTAACAGAAATGAATCACTTGTCCTTTTTTCATTTGGAAACAGTTTTACTTCCCTTTTCCCCACTGGACATATAATTTTGATTTATAAACACAGCAATCTGGAGCAAAGGGAAGTTTTAAGCACTGTACATACTCCTGCTGAGGCATAGAATTATTTTGCGTAGCATTTTTAATCTTCCTTTTTTTACATTTTCAGATAAATTTTAGCTTTCTACTTTAGAGATGAAAAACATGGTTGTAGATGACATTGTTTGCCCATCTGAAATTCACACAGGCCTAAGGTTTCATTTTGCACACAAGGCCTCATTTTATAAACACGGTGAAGGGTTCTTCCAGTTAAAATGTGCTTTTAACCAGGATAAACCTGTCTCCCCATGTTAAGACTTATAAATCTTCTCCACAGTGCTATTTACAATCCAGCTACTGCATGCTTACTTTATTGACTCTGAATGAATAAATCAGTTTTCCACATCACCCCATTCTCTTTGCTGATGTTTTGATTTGGTGTCTATCCAAAAGTCTCTGATCATAGACACATGATTATAAAACCATCTCTCGCACTGAAAACTATTTAAGGAACAAGCAATGGAATTAACTTCTTTTAGATATTGTTTTACACTGCACATTTGAACTTGGGGAAATACATTTTTCACAGGGCTCAGTTCAGGTGGGCAGAACACTGATAAGACTGCAGAAGCCAAAAAATTAAAAGAAGAGTTTTTTCATTGTTCACTACTTGGCTTGAGTTTCCACAACACTCAATCTGTGTCTTTAACTCAGCTGGGGCTCTTTGAGTGAATATAGGTGTCTCTATTCTTTAAAGATTTTTAAAACCTTTAAAAGAGTTTCATGGGTTTGTTTTGATAAAATTGGGATTTTTTTTTCTGCTGCACCACTCAGGTGGAATTTTGCTGAACTATGAGAGAGAAAAGGATTTGCCATTAGAGATTTACAGTAAGGGGGTTTATTCCATTCCCTAAGCATCTAGGAAATCTAGGAAAGTATTTTTATTCACAACTTATGCTTGGAATTTTAAAGCATCTTGTATAAAAGCTGTGGGATATCCCTAGAAAAACATTTTGCATACTAAGATCAGAAACTGGGTTGTGTTTCAGAAATAGCATCTGTCATTAGTTTCTCTTCATAACTTTAGGAAGAAAGAGATTAACACTAGCATTTCTAGATTTCTACTAGAATCTTCTCCTTTCCTTTGAATCCTGCATGGAATTAAAAACTAGAGGGAGCCTGCATAGTGCAGGAAGCACCTAGTGATGGAAATAACAAAGACCAGCCTTGCAAGGCATTTAATCTCACAGGAAAAGAGCCCCTGAGAGCGAAACAAGAACGAATTCAAAACCCATGTAAAGCCTTTACTCATTTTCAAAGACAAAATCCAAATCTTAGCCTACAGATTGTTCAGAGGTGAAAGGCCACTGCAGTATGACATTTGACAATTCCCCTTGTAGAACAGGTATAACATGGTTTGTAAATGGAGGCTTACACAAGCATGTTGTAATCAGAAGAGGACAAGTGCCCCTTCTAGTTTGAAAGAATGGTAGATAGCTGAAGAGAATGGGGAATGTGCACAGATCTGCAGGTGAGCTGTCTTGGAAGATCTTGTTTTCATTATTCTTGATCTTGCAGGGATCTGTGGTATCAATATAGTCTATTCCAAATAACATGTCTTTTTGCTTATACTCGGCTAAGGCCTGTGCATCTAAAAAGGTTGCATTTCACTTCCTGAAGCCAAATTCCTATATTTTATTATCTGGAATAGAGAAGTACCTCTCATACCTACATTATTCTTTGGGGAATATTCTTCCAAGGCAATCAGATTTTGTCATGCATTAGCAAGTGTGCCTGCCAATTGTAGCTTAATTATATTAAGCCCTTCATAACATACTTGGAAAAGAAATCGGTGCCTGTATCACTCACTTACTGAAAGCCCAGACAATATTTCAGTGCACATGGCTTGTTCACATCTCAGTGGCAGCACTTAAGGTGTCAAGGAATTGCACTGAATTCACCATTTAGTTTCAAGTAAAGAGTCACTAAGGGTAAAACAGAACTGACTCAAGCTGGTGACACTGCTGATCTTATGCTTTCTGTCTATGTGTTTCCCTGCTTTTCCTTTACTAGAATATAACACAGAAGAGAGATTCTGCTGGGATATTGTGCTGATCACCCCCTCAGTGGCACCCTCTTTAAGAGTTACGTCTTCCCCCTGTGGTTTGACTGATACTCATCTAACTCTAACCCTTTCCTGAATTGCCTCAGTTAGGAGCACGGTTGCACTACGGTCTCACTATTTAATTTGGTGGTGGTTGAGTCAAGAGAGAAGTGAGGGCAAATTCACTCAAGATCTCAGTTGTCCTTCTCTCTCCACTGGCTTTATAAAAGAATGACAAGGCACTTTGAGAGGCAGCATAAATTAGATGAATCTGGGCCTCTGTTTAGTATTCAATATCTTCCTGCAACAGCCATTAACAAACAGCATCAAGGCACCAATAATACAGCTAAAAAAGCTAAAAAACAAGCCAGAGAAAGTCCAGCCATTGTCCACTGTAGAGAAAAATAAGAAAATTGAAATTTTGAAGCACATTATTTCTCTGGGTCTATTTCAGATGGGGAAAATTAACCTGGAACAAGAGAATAGATCATTAAAACCCCAAAGAGTAGTAACAGACAAGAGATTATCTTAAACACCTCCTAAAAATAAAGAATTTGACTTTGTCCTGGAAAACACTGGCACCAACATGTGACCTATCACAGAGACAGGGAGATATAGTGCAGAAAGATAGTGAGGATACAAAAAGAATGATGATAGCACAAGTAAAACAACAGTTACAAGGAAAGCTGAAGACAAACGGTAAGAGAGCAACAGCAACAGATGTTTTCCCTTAAGGTCATAAATGAAAACAGAAATTCTGATGCACAGGAGCCTTTCCGGAGAAATATGTCTATATCAAAGCACGGAACACTAGTGAAAGAAAAACAGCACAAAACACAAAGAAAAAGCAAAACAGTCTCCTTTTTGTGTAAAGAGAATCAGAACAAATGCCCAGGTAGCTGGTGATAAGCTGTTGTTTCAGGGGCAATGATCTAATTTCTTCCCACCAAAAAAAAGATGGGAATGGACTCATAATGCTGCTGGGTTCTGGTGATGTCTAAATGAGTTACTGCCCAAGGGCAAGGTAACCAGCACAAGATTTGGCCTGAGGTGGTTGTTGTGCCATGCTGTGCTCAGCAATGGCAAGCAAAAGGAGGATCGATCAGTGGTTGCATGGGCTGGGGCACAGAGCAGGGGTGGTACAAGGGCAGAAAGCTGGGCCCCCTCACCAGTA
This sequence comes from Corapipo altera, assembly GCF_003945725.1. Lineage (NCBI taxonomy): Eukaryota > Metazoa > Chordata > Aves > Passeriformes > Pipridae > Corapipo > Corapipo altera. The sequence continues at coordinate 1,263,663 of NW_020884884.1, forward strand.
CACTGCCAGAGCTCGGGAAGTTATGAGTATCCTGGTTGAGCTTAACCAGCATTGCACCAGACCTTACTAGTGAGCATCATCTGCTGGGGCATTGCTGGATGCCTCTCTGCTGCATTTCAGGCTGTGAGGTGCCCTTTGCAAGTCACAACAAGTTGTACATGAGGTGCCACAGCAAAGACTGTGCTGAAGTGAATGCTGATATGTTATCCTATGCTAGCAGGTGAGCGCACTGCTGGCAGCTGTGGAGTGAGCACATCCACAACCCTGACTTTTCACATGGATCTCTGCTCTTTGTTTTTCCCCTAGAACATCCATATTTGATCTCTGCTCAGGAAAAATGCAGTGAAAAGTGCTTTCTCAGACCACTGCTCTTTCAAGACTGACATTATCATTTTGGAATATTCACAGGGCTATTAGGTGTCCGGAAGAGGGAATGGCTGAGATCTGAGGGTCAAGGCTAAACCTTGACCTATTTAGCCGTTCAAGGCTAAACCAAACACCTTCCCAGATTCAACTCAAACTATCAGGAAAGCTGATTTAGCACCTGGGGAAGATAGGGTTTGGAGCCTGCATTTGGCACGCCAGCCAGCCATCTCTGAATGGACCTACCAGATGAGATATTGTGTCACAAAAAAAGTTCATGGAGGTGTTAAGTGCAAAAGCATTCCTGAACCAATGGAAAAAAAAATTAAAAAATCCAACTTTTGCCAGGAAAGAATTGTTTTCTGTGTGTTTTTCAAAATGTTGTTTGTATAAATAACCAGGAAAGAAGGGTAACAGGGAAGAAAGAAGGTACCACTGTGATTTTCACAGTTCTGATAAACATGGGACATATGCAAAAGAGCTTTGGAAACCATATGGTTGTACAGTCAGTGTAGTGTGTGCTTTGCATGCCCACAAACATATCTGCTGAGTACAGGAACTTCCAGAGCTTTATGCTATACAACCTGACTGACTATCAATGGAAACAAGAGTATTTGCATGTGTGTGTGTGTGTGTGTGTGTGTGTGTTTGGATCATTGAAAGAGATGGGGCATGCAATTTTAATGAACCTAGGGAACCTGTGCTCCACTTGTATAAGTCAGTCCTTGGTGGAGATGCAACACAATGTTCTGGCAACACCATAAGAAGTTGTCATTCCTCAGCCAAAACACTATAGCTTGAGCTGAGATCTCATCCTGCTCGTGTTGTGTAGCTGTAACCTCAGGGTAGCCCCCTCACAGTTGCCATGAACAGACAGCCTGTCAAGGGGAGGGTTGTAAATTGTTTTGCTGCTATAATTCAGCTCTGTATGCCAGCACATAGGGTCCTGCTTTGGTTCTACATGCATTTTTTTGAGAGGATTCCTAAATTACTTGGATAACTTAAATGATTTCTAGGTATTTCGGGAAGAATAAAAAAAGGGAATATAGAAAAGCTAAATGCTCACAGTTTGAATCAACAAGAAAGCTGACCATGAGCAGATTTGTGAAACATTATAGTGCTGTTATTGTGGGTTTCCAATTGTAGAACCAGGAATAAAACTGACACAAGATATAATCAAAGAAGAAGTAGAGGGCTGGAAAAGAAATAACGTTAGCCAGCATTGTTCTATGAACATCAGTCTCCTTCTAATTTCATCCTCTGGTGAGATTATAAACTTACTTGATAAAAATAACCAAATAAATATAACAGACATTTTAAGGCTTTTGACTACTACTGCATGATATACAAATTTCAAAAATTACACAATATAATGGAACATGTGATGTAGTGAATGGTGTAAGGAGACAACTAAACATCAGGACCCTAAAAGTAGTCATCATCATGAGGGCATGAGCTGGGAGGCTAGGTGTACTAAACTTCTCTTTTAAATAGTAAGAAGAAATGGCTGAGTGCAGAAATCTTTGTGTTTCAGGAAAGAAAAAAACTATCCAAGTGTGTATACAGCCTATTAAATATCTGCAAACTGTATCAATCACCCAGCCTCACACTCATTTAGCTACAATGGCAATTAAACTGTCCTTGGATATTCCTAAATTAACCATTTTGGGGAGACATTGAAGAGACATTGGGATTCAGTTTCTCAGATAAAAGGAAAAGACCTCTTAGTTTGAGGAATAAAAACATTAAAGAATGCAAATTGCTTTACAACTGGCTCTTGAGGTCGTTCTTCCTTAAATCTGAACTTCCTGAATTCAAAGGCCAATACCATGTAAAAACCAATCTGCAAGACTATGTCTTCCTTGCCTTCATAATACTGTTGTACTGATGCTCCCTAGTTTTCCTTCAATGTTTCACAGTAAGCAGATTTCTCGGTTTAATATGCTTCTTTCATGAAACATGAAGTAAATTTCTGTTTAACAGTTTTGCATAACCTGTGAACCATGAACTTCTTTCATTATTTTTATTGTTGCTTACAATGCAAACAAAATGAAAAGGTTTTTTTGTGGGGGAGAGTAACAGGTACCCTGTGTTTTTATTTTAAAATAGTAAAAGATCCCTCCAACAGAAGAAGGTAAATCACATCACTAGTATGAAAATTCTGAGGATAATATGAGTATAAAATAAAGAGAAAGAGAACTGAGTGTTTCCAGCAGACATAGTGTAGCAAACCAGAGACAGTAATTTCAAAAAATAAAAAAATTTTTCCTGAGAAAGTTGTTTATTTTTTCTGAAACTATTTTTATTCGTCATTTCTGTAACAGAAACACTGATTTTGTAATCTATTATGTTAATGCAGTCTAGATGACATGTAATTCATAGGTTAATATTGTTCCTTGATGATGTGCATTTCAGTGCATCTTTAACCAGATTTTATTTCAAGTTAAAACCAGGAAATGTGTGGAAAGAAGGTGAAAATAATCACAGATAACTGAAAAAACAACTGTATAAAAATCTTACTTTGTAGCCTAAATTTTTGACAGAGTGCACATTTTATGGAAATTTTTAGGGGGAGGACCAAACAAGTCTTGGTTGTTGTATAATGTGGCACAGAGTTTGTTCAAATCTGGTGACCAGGGAGGTTTTACTTGGTCATTAGAAGTTGCTGGCTGGCTGACCCAGTACTGAGCAGCAGTCCAAGGTGCTAATGGGATCATTATCTGCTTGACTGATACAAGGGCCTGGGGGTATAATAGGAAGGTAATTTTTAAATTCAAGTTTGCATTCCTAAGGAGAAAGGAGGGCACTGAAATGAACACTGCTGTTACACATCCAAAAGCATCAGCTTCCCTAAAGCATCTGAATGACATACCACCATTTGTTATCAACCTTGCTCTCTCTTACAGTGAGCATTAAACTGATTAAGATCTTGTCTTTCAAAAAAACCTCTCTCCTTCTCTGTCCTTCTTTACAGCATGGGCATCCTCAGGTGCTGCACTGAGCCCTATCAGGCAATACCTCAAAAGAGATTTGAGCAAACTCACTTGGTTAAGCAGTGTAACCTCACATTCCCTCCCTGATGCCTGCAGCACAGACGTAGCACCCTCACACTAGTTAGCACTCAATATTAGAGCCAAATCTTCCTCTATGTAACTGCTGCTGGAGTTTTTAAGTGTTTCTGCTTTCCCTCTCACATCCTTATGAGCTAACCACATACCCTTGTTACTGCTGTTCCGTAACTGCCTTGAAGAAGAAAACAAAATAGGAAAAAAAAAAAGAGGATCAGAAATCCCCTAACTAATTTTATCAGCTAGAGAGCTGGCAAGCAGAAGTGTATGTGTTGTAGAACTGAAACAGGTGTGGTTTAAGCATTTTCCACATTTGGTCTTGGCAAAAATATGAACAGAGTGTATTAATTCCTCTACACTGATAATGGGGTCTTGGAATCTGTTATCTGAAATAAAAATTCTTGGCAGAACTCCTCACTTACTCTAATGGGCAAATAAAACTGAAAATTATGTTTTTATTTTTAGTTTGGTTTTTTTCATTAGAAACTTTTTTTAACTATATAAATTTGTGTGTGAGTTTTACTGAAGGATTTTTTTGTTCAGTGGGCTTTACGTGTGAAAGCATCCTTGTCCCTCTCTTAAACAGACATCTGGATCCCATGGGTTCATCTCAAACAAGAGCCCCATTGATGGGTTTGCATCTCTGTGTGTACGCGTGTGTGTCTCTGCGCTTGCACACCAGCCCATAACGTGTGTGACTCAACCAGTTTTGGTGCACTTGCACAATAAAAATAATATATTGTTGCCAGCATCTCTCTGCAAATATGAGAAGAGTTAGATGTAAGGTGCTCCTAATTCTGGGAGAGAATGCAGCTGGCAGAGCACGAGATCTAACACACAAAGTGAATGGATGGCTCATTTGGTGTTATAGGTGGCAAATTCTGCCTTTCTCTGATTCTCCATTCCCTCAGCTCTGCTCAAGCCTCCTAATCTGGGGAGACACAAAATCTCTATCAAGAAAATTCTGCAGTGCCTATGCCACCTGTGGAGGGTGTAGATGATGTACTACATAGTGCGATGACGGTATCCTGCATATTTCTGCTCAGTGGAGAGCACAGTTTACTCCTTGCCTCAAACTCCTTCGAAGAGCCTCTCAATACTCATTGCTTCCAAAATGCAGAGAGTGGTTTGGCCAGCTAATAACCGACTGATGATTCCCACAAGCCTGCCCGTAGGAGTGCAGTATAAGTAAAATTTGCACTGAGAAACACGCAGTCAGCTCTCAGTGTTGGGATGAGACATGCCCTTACATGCCCTTGCTATTTGGCCCCTAGATCAACCTGACTTTTGTACTCCCACACTCACAGTTACAACAAATCTCAGCATCTTTGTTGAAGTTGCTCTCAGGGTCTATAGGAGGCACAGGTTTGTGTCTTACCCAGGTGAGGAAGGCCCTCAGGCAGAGGTCCCCTGCTTTGTTTGAGTGTTCCACGCACCAGACCACTGATTGTGGGAACAGGACACTTGCTTTGAGTGTTTTAGTAGAAAAAATGGTACATTTCTCTTACAAAAGACAAGGTTTGTGGCTGAGTCTCAGACACTGAGTCTCAAACAGACAGACAGCCTCTGTGCCATGCCAAGTGGCAAGGTTTCTCCTGCATGGTCTGTAATCTGTGTGTGGCCTTTCATCAAAGCTGGGGCTTTAGAGTTTGCAGAAACCAGTCAAAGCAGCCGGATGTTCATAGATTTACAGATACTCAAGAAACATGGTTCTTCAGACCTAAACTATGTTTCAGTGGTTTCTTCCTGTTAAATTTTTCTGTAAGGAGAAATAATACAACAGTAGTAAATAATCTTTGGGGTTTGGGGTTTAGTTTTTTTTTCCTATTTCCCCAGTCATTCTTTGGTAAATAGGACCATAGTTTAAATAGTCAAATTGAAGTTTATACTCAATATTATGTTTATCCCAACCTGAAGTCTGAATATTTGAGGCATGGATTTTGTACCACAATACGTGTCATGACTCTAAGTGTTCTATAAACATTACTTTTCCATCCTATTTGAGATCAAACTTCGCAGTTCTTTTCTGGAGTTCTTGAAATCCTCACATTACAGCTCTCTTTTCAGCAGTATCATTCTTTGTTATCTCAGTTTCTTTCAGGTCTTCAACGTCTTATCATCTTTTTCGTAGTTTCATTAATTTATTACACTTTAGTTTTGCCTTCAGTTTTGTATTAATTCCAATGTGCTTGCTTTAGTTACATGTTCTGGTGGTAGTATTCTCCTCACTGGTTGAATTCACCTCTGTCAACACAACAATTCCTGTCAATCACCTACAACCAAACTCAGCTTCTTGGTAGCAAGTCCTGTAGGAGAAGCCAATGGTAATTCTCAATGAAAAGCTAGACCACGTTCATCTATGCACGTACAAGCTTCAGGAACCTTTTTCATTCACTGGTCAAACAGAACACACTAGAAAGCCCGTTATCCATAGATGGCCAAAGGATACGGGTTTATTCAAAGGCAGTGCTCAGGAAGGGTGGGGTAATGCCAAAGGCCTAACGTAGTGCTTTGCAGCGATGAAATCCCATCAGGTTTTGCCAGCTGTAGCAGGACTCCGCTGTGTGGGCGCCAAGCCACTGGGCCACACACAGGCTCCGTGGCTCAGCACCCACACAGCCAGCGTTTTCCTAAAAAAAGTGAAGAAAAAGAAATGCTGAATCAGACTCTCAGAGCCTAACCAAAAAACATGCACATAAACTATAATTTTTATTATAGAAACTTTGGTTAGGAAGAGAGATATTGTGGAAAAGCTGGAGAAGAGGGGAAATATTCCTAACGTTAAAAGCAAGTTAGAGTTCATGGCATTTGACCACAACAGTTTTTTTGGCTGCTATGGTTCTATGACTGATTTAAGAGGGTTTAAGGTTAACAAACCATAGTTGCATATTATTATCTGTACAGTTCTTGCACTCTTGCTAGCAACGCCATTTATTCATAGATTTATGATGATCATTATAGTAGTATAGAGATTATGTGTTTTTTAGGAACATTTGCTCATGGAGGGAAAAAGTGAGATGAGAGAAGAGAGAGAGGGTTTATCTTCTAATCTGTAGTGCTGCTACATCCAGGCCATAAAAGTCATTGGTCCATAACCTGGCCCCAAACCTAGAATTCAGGGAAAAAAATCCCCACAACCAAACCATTAAATCTCCTCCTCACCTAACCTGCATAAACATAAATTCAAATGTATCAAAAAAGCATTACTGGTCTCAACACAACTGACTGATGGGTGGGTCACAAAAAACACGGGTTAGAAGAAGAAAAAGTAAAATTAAAAAGTTGTCCCTTTTCCTTTAATAGATTCCACAAATTGATTTTTTTTTAGGAGGAAAAAATAAGGATGTGTTTTTTTCTTTCAGTCTTTCCTTGCTTTAAGACTTTCAAACCATACTGTAAAAGCTGAAGGATATTAATCTGTCATAAAAAACTTAACACGCAATGATATAAATGACAGGAAAATGATCTACAACAGTGTTAAACCACAGAATAATTATTAATTATTAAAGCCTTAGCTCCAAAATATTCTAAGGGAGTTTTCCTGCTTTCTGTTTGTTCAGGAAGAGAAAAAGTAAGAAAGAAAGAAAAGCCTATAGTCCGTTTCCAGTCTCTCATGCTTTCTGAGCCGAACTCTGCATACAAATCTATATTTGTAAGACACCCTCATCTACCAGTTAATCAAAGCCCTGGAAATTCAAGGAAACCTGTGTTTATGGAAATCTGGCATTTCTGTAAAGTTTTGAATGAGAGCTAAATAGAGCAGTTCATCTCATTGAAACTAATGGCTTCTGCCAAGTGGTTTTGCAGTGCTGGGTCTTCTGGCACAGTCAGCATTTAGGAATTCATTTATGAGCTGGGTTAGCTGGAGACTCTGGAATTCAAATTTATGTCTAAGACTTAGTGGTTTATTCTTGATAGGTCTCTGTAAAGAAATTGTAATCAATTTAGCAAACTCGGACTTTGTAGTATGCAGAATAGAAAGCTGGTCTTTTTTTCATGATTTAGGGCTTGGGATTTTTTTTTCCTTTCCCCTGTGGACAATTGCAAACTGTACACATGTATATTGTGTAACTGAAGGGGGCTTTTTAATCACCCATTCATACTTGCTTTTGAAAAAGCTTTGTCCCTGTGTCTTGACTTCCTACAGACCTGATCCTACTCTGTTGAATTTTCCCGCAGGGGAACAGAATCTTACTTCAGATGAAGTCAGAGTTGCATATAAAAAGCAGAGAAAAGTGTGGCTTGTCACATGAGTTGATTTTATTTCAATCAGTATTTGCATGAACATGCAGTCAGGCTCTATTCAGTGATTTGGTTAAAAAATATATGTATCCACGAGCTGGCCAGCATATTTGAATATTGGCTTTTTTTTCTGAGTCATAAAAACCTAGACATTTTTAGCAAGCAAGGAACAAGAATTGCTCTACGCTTTCAATGCAACTATAAATTTGCTCCTTTTTTCCCCTTTTAGAACTCCTTTGAAGAACTCATTGAATAAATTAACAACTTGGAAAGCTGCCTGTGGTTTTTGTTGGCTTTGGGTTTCAGGGAGTTGCTTGGTAAACAAAAGTCAATGGATTCAAACAGTAACAAAGTAATTTAAATGATTAATCAAGTGTTAAAACTAGCTTAACCTCTCCTGTTTTACAAACTCTATATCACCCTCACTAAACTAATAGAGGAATAAGACACCCGTCTGGAAATCTCATCTGAAATATTAGATTGAGAATCAAAAATTCAGCCAAGCAGTGTGGTTTGTAGGGATATCCTGGCGGATAATAAATTGCATTAATCTTACTTAAATTTTCCATCTAAATCATGTCTTGAGACCATATTGCACTGAAGGGAATGTGCCTAGCTTTGAATGCATTGTGCTACTGAAAAGGTTATTAAAAGGGGAAAAAACAGATAATGACTTTTCTTGTTTTTCTTCTGACTACTTTTTCAATATTGAGGAACCTACGTTAAATATTCCGGCACTAACGTAGAAAGTCTGCTTCCTCCTGCCAGTGCTAATGTTTTCTAATAGAAGATAAGAAATTCATATATTTAGAATACTTGAGGCAATTTTTTTTCTGGACAGAAATTATATGTGCGGATAAAAATAACCCCAGAATTTTCCCAGCATCGTCAGAGCTAAGTATTTTCCTTGTCCTGCTCATTCAGAAGAATTTCACTTTTCCAGCTACATAGAGTATGAAAACAATATTGGAAAAGCTCCCTCAGGTTTTTCATCAACTTGTCAATGTGAAAGAAGTCCAAAGGTTGTGAAGTTCTACCCGTCTTTTCTTCTTCTGTCCCCCATCTACCACACCAGTGTCATTTTCTGTGTCTTAAATGAAATAAAAGATGTTAAAATGAAAGGAAGAGTTACTAAAAAGCACAACCCCTTGGAAACTGGGAGTGGTGCTGTCAGCCATGCTGGTGGATGGGAAGCAAAGCTCTGCAGGCAGAATCATCACTCCATGTGGTGGGTTTGTCCTCAAGGCAGATGAAGGGGACCACATCGACGACCTGAATGTGGACAGACAAAATTTGGGCTGCAAAGGGCAGGAACAACTCCAGGGCTCCCACTCTATCAAGTGGATAGGGTTGATGCCAGCATGGTGTTCAGGAGATCAAGTGGGCTGCCAGTTGGCACCAGAAAAGCTGTAGATGTGTTGTAGGTGTGGGACGTAGTCAAGGTTGTGTTTCTATATTGGGAGTCACAAGGGGAAACAGAGATGACGGAAGTCATAAGTCCAGAGAAATCAGCAAGATGGGGCCTGACATGCTGACCAGAAGAGGTGGCAATGTGGCTGTTGCCAGAGCCGTCCACTGAAAGATGCAATTCTCACCTAGCACATCAGGAACCACATAATTCAAGGCCAAGAGGAGTTTTATTTCCAAAGAGTGTTACACTATATGTGTCATGCCGATGAACAATTTTGTTCTCTTCCAAACAAAATCTGACCTGGAAACTCTGAAATTTTTCAGCAGTTTATCTCAGTATTTCAACCCAAATCCCAAGTCTTAGAGCACTATCAGAAGAGATGTGTACCAGGCTGGTCTGAAATGAGAGAGGGAAGTGGTCCCTCTGATTTCCTTAGGGCTCACCTGGATGTATGTTCAACGTGTTATGGTCAAACAGTGGCTGAGGTGGAAATAAACCTGTTTTGTCTCTCCCTACCCATGCCCAAGCTTGACTTCTTCCAGATATGTGCCTGTAGCCCTGGGATAACCAGCTGTGCGAGAAAGCAGGGTTAGTTCCTCCTGAAAAAGTGATTCCTGCTCTATGTCCCGCAATGGAATCAGAGGAGCTTGCCTGCTTTCACGAATGCTGTCAACTCTGCGAATGCTGTCAACTCTGTAAATGCTGTAGCCATCACAGCAAAGGACTGCTGGCTTCTTGTAGTCTCAAAAGAATCCCAAATACTTTTCTTCACTCTTTCTGCACCATCAAAAGCCCAAGCAAGACAAATCATTTTCCATGCAAATTTTTTTTGCACAACTAGGAAAACACTGAACCAGCAAATTCTTCTTGGGAAACAAATTTCCATTAAAATCAATGAGGCAAGGTTCCCACTTGTTTCTATGGTATTTTGTTACATATACAGCAACCTTATGAAAAGAAAATATTTCAGTTGTATTTAGAAGCATCAACACTTTTATATGCTGCTGCTAAATCACAAATCAAGCATAAAAATGAGTCATCTGAGCTCCAAGTTTATACATTTCCTTACACAATTGTTGCAATCATCTCCAAAATGACTTTTTAAACTCCGGTAAATCAAAATTAAAGTTATGCTTCAGAGGTAGTAAATTCTTTCAAGGCACCTGAAGAGCCTTAATTCTTCCCTGAAGTCCAGGAACAGAGAAACGGGGAAAGGTGGTTGGGGGTGGGAGGCAAGGGGGCATTTAAAAAAACCCAAGTCTCTTAAAAATCAATTCATTCTCATGTAAGGTCATAAACTCTGAAATAGCATCCTGACTTGATTTCAGGAGAGAATTAATGTTGCCTGGGTGGTTTTACCCTTCCTTTTTTCCCTTCATGCATTTGGATTTGTTGTGAGTGCAGCCTTGACCAGGGTTTACAGCGCTTCAGTTAGGTTATGACCATATTGGGTTTTTTATCCTTTGAATAAGGATAAATGTTCTTAATCTTGGCTTCATTTTGATGTAAGGATTTGTTCTTTTTCCTGTCTAGGAAGGTATCATAGATATATCCTTGCAAGGTTGGGCTACTTCTGAACTTTTCCAAAAATTCAGTAAATTCCAATTCAGAATTGGAATTTATCCCCTTATGAATAATGCCACAAATTGGACCCCACAGTCAAGACACCTTCAAGCTTGCATTCTGCATTTGGAATTATCTTTTCTTTGACAAGTGCAGGAAGAGCAACAGGAATGCTTTCCACACCTGAATCTTCTGCACATTGAGTTTAGGGCTCTTTTTGCAGAGCAGGGGAATTCCTCCTCCTTTCCATCTGTCAGTTCTGTGATTGGTGCTCCCAGCCCCATCCCTTGGGAGTAACGTATGGGTCAGGTCGAATAGGGATGTGTTTCAGGAGCTCAGATCTTACATCTCCCACTGCACAGGGCTGCTCTTGGATCTAGTGGCAAGGGTAACAAAGCTCCCACTGATCTCTGGGCCACAGGATCAGCTCCATTCAGGCCTAAATTGTTCATCTGTTTTTAATGCTGAAATCAATTTGTTTTCTTTATGGACAGTGTGGTTGCAAAATCATGTTGTTTAAGATTAAACTTATTTCATCTGGACAATGACAGCAATAACAACAACAAAGAGAAAAAAACATTTTGAAAATAATGAAAAAATCAAGATACTTTTTTTTTTTTAATAAAGGAAAGTAATTACATCCAGGCATCCAGGCTGACTGCAAATGCCAAAAGTGTGCTTGACGTTGTTTTAACTAGTTGAAATATTATTTCTAAACAAACAGAATTTAAAATGGAAATTCTGACAGAGCTTTGACTATTTTGCTATTTCTATCATGTTAAATCATTTCTATTGTCCTAGTGGTGTCAGCGCATAGCTACAATTGCTTGGAGAATAATGAAAGCTCAAACCCCAAAAACTCAATTTCTCATATAAACTTCAGTGTATTCAACTAGAGAAGAATTACACCCCACCAAGGTTTTAGCATGAAGTCATACCAGATTCGTTTTAATAAACAAGTTAATAAATGTAGCTTCTCTCCTAAATCATTTACATGTTCTACAGTTATTCAAGGAACTCTGGCTTATTTTTAGTACCCACACCTTATCTAGGGTGTTCATCAGAACAGCAACACTTGGTGAAGTGATTTAATAGACTGCTGTCCACACTGACTTAACTTTCTTGTTTTGCTGGAATTTTTTATTGGAACCCTTCAACAGGGATTTTTTTGGTTGTCAGCTTTTGCACAAAAGCTTCAACAAAGTAAAAGTGGTGGTTTGATTGGGTTTAGATCATTTATTTGGGTATTAGCACATTTGTAAACCATGGAATTAGCTCAGTGAAAGTGTGATCATGGTAATAAAACTGCACCATGCAGAACTGGACTTTCCTAGCTGAAAAGATTTTTTCTTTCTCACATGGACTCACAGATTTTTATTAGGAAAATTAAGTTCACACTCTTTTCATGTACTGTCACCATGTAGCATCTATCACAAACAATGGTGTCATCCAGCTCACAAACAATTGGTAGGAATGCCCTCTAGTTTCTGCTGAGAGACCATTTAACTGGACCTAGTAATTGAGAAGCACTCTACACAAAAGGACAAAAAGCAAATTTCTGCCCCAAAGGGCTCCTAGTGATTCCTCTTGGCAGCTCAGAGCTCCACTGCCCTGGGCAAGGAAGTTTGGATCCACATTTGGCACATAAACCTATCACTCCTACAGAGACCATGATGTTACACCACTTTCAGCATCATCTTCTGGTGCCTCAACTGTGAAATAAACTTTTTTTGCACATGCATGAAAAAAAATTAATTTTATGAGCCCAAAGATCTTCACAGGCTACGAATTTCAAATCTATCTGTAGGTTTAGGCATTTCTTCCTCACTGTGTACCCAACTCCTTCCTGGTACCTTTTAAAATCCATCAGGACCAGATGGTGCCTGCTGGTATGGTTGTCCTGGAAAAAGCCGAAAGAGAAAGAACCCACCAACCTCAAAGTTGTATTACCTGCTGTAATACATCTTGCTCTGACTGCCTGACTATCTGCTGCAAGCATGTGCATGCTACCCACCCTGCTCTGTTCAGTGGAGAGCTGAGGTGCTTGTTGTGCAAACTTATCATTTTAAGTGGAATGCTGACAGGGGGTTATTTATGAAAACCTGTGCCTGAGGAATATGTGTGTATATATATAGTGCAGCACACAAAAGGACACATACACCACAGTCAGACTGTAAAATCGTCCAACAGGCTTCTTGCAAAGCCAGTCTTTTTTCTTGGAGGAACAGGGTTTTGAAAGATACTTGGCAGTAGCCTGAAAGCTCACTTTCTCATCTAATCACTGGTGAAAATGACTGTGGTGTCCAGGTGTTACAGTTGGACAGTTTGTGTTGCTCTGTGCATTGCTACTTCCTTCCTGAGATAATAACAAAACCATATCAGCTCTCTGTGATCGCCACTAGGAGGAATTTTTCTTCCCCTTCTCTGTCAGTTGGTTATTATTTTTTGCCAGGTCTGTCCCATTATATTTACCATGTTACATCCCTCCTCTGGTGTAAAATAAATGGTCTGTGGGAGAGTGAGAGAAGGGGTCAGTGTCTGATTGCCCCCATTACATATGAATTAGAAGTCAAGATAGAGCATGGATGGACAGCAGTCCTTGATGTCCTCATCTCTGGAGAGAGACTGGCAGACAGGTTTGGAAAAGAGAAGGAAGAAAAGCTAGAGAAACTAAAACTACCCCCAGCCCTTCATAATCCAGTATTCTAGTACTTTGCACTTGAAAATCAGTACTCATGGCCCTGCAGTACCACTCACAGCTCTACAGGCAGCATCCCCTGGGGACTCCAAATTTGGCACATCCCTTGTCCCGCACTTTGGGGAGGCTTCCCTGCAGCAGGCTGCATCTCAGGAAAGCACTAGACTATCTGGGCTGCCTACAGGGTCACAACTGTGATAGCAGACAGAGTGTGTCAGCCTGCACCTCTGTTTTTCCACAAAATTCCTAGTACAGTCACAGATTCAAGACATAAAGCTCCTTGGATATGGACAAGGTCCTGCCTGGTGCAGGCTGGGCTCCTAGATCCCTGGCACACCATAACCTAGTTTTAGCAAGCTGTCAGTTTGTGGACTGCTTGTCTAAAATCCCTGAACTTTCTGTCTTACTGAGCTGGACACCTTAAAAATGTGCTTGCTTCCAAAGTTGCTGGCACCTGAAATTTTCTCAGAAGCTATTCCTTTTTAGCTTTTTCCCCTAATTGAGTATTTTCTTGCTTCATCAGTTCAGTTTTTCAGCATTCATTCTTCTAATTTTGTTAGAGAAAGAGTTGGTGCTTGGCACAAGGTAGATAGAAAGCAAAACCAAAAAAAAAAAAGAAAGGAATAGCTCAATTTCAAATTCTTTCAGTGAAATAATCCACAAGTTGGGTTTCCCATTATGTCTGAAAAAAGGCCTGAGTTCTCATTAGCATGGTGCTATTCATGAGGTCTCTGATTCTTACTGAGTTTGCTGGAGCCTAAGTACAAAAGTGCAGAGAGGTACCAAACTGAGTGAACACATGGCAATTAGGGCTAGGTGTGATTCAGCCTGAACTTTGGCTGGAGGTTTGCAAAGTGGTTGTCCCTTGTCCCACAGCAATGAAATCCTGAATTGAATTCTTCTTCTCCAGACTTCCCACCCTTTGGGTAGCCCAGACTCGGTTTTAATCCTGGCTGCGATATTAAGGGGCTGAACTAAATCCTGGAGTTAAAACTTCTGAACTCAAAGATAGTCTAAATGCAAATCTGAATGTAGCTTTATAGTTAGGGCATGTCTGTGGCCCCATCGTCAGAATACATGGTAATTGACAGTGGCCAGGAGAGGGGGTTTCCCTCCTAGGTCCAACACCATTTTATAAAAATGAACATACTGTTCCTCCTATTCTGCAAATGAGGTAACTGAGGCATAAGATTACTTATTTCAAGCTGCTCATAGTCTGTAGCTCAACAGTAATTTTGGTAGGTCACACTCAGCCCACATAGGAGTCCTGTGCAAGCAATAAAGCCGCAGCTCTTTATATGAATTGGTACTGCAATGGTAGCCTGATTTACAGACTCCTCTGCTGCTGCGGTCAAGAATTAAGTCACTTTTCAGCCATGGGGGCAGACCTGCCAACTGTAATTAAAAACTTTCTTTGAAATATGTGTCAGACTTTACACACGGTGAAAAGTGCTTCTTACAATCTGAGCTTTCAGGTTGTTGCATTGAACAACATACACTAGGCTAACCACTTCTCTGTTGGGTCCCAACAGCACGTGTTCCTTTGCCAACTTTTTACTGACATTCCACTGAAATCAGCGCAGGGCCAGAAGCAGTTAAGAGGTTAATAGACTCAATCCGACTTCAAACGACTAAGACTACGATGCAAACGTCAGAGGTGAACTGAACAGATGGCTATCAAATGAGGAAAACAGATAGACTTTGTGATGATTTGACTAATTGCAGAAGAGGTTGTCTTGTGCAGATACTACTCTTCCCACCCTTTCTCCAAGACACATGCTGGATAGAAGGGGAGTCATCAATCACAGCTTGTGTGAGAGTTTTAAAACCTTAATTCAGGGAAGCAATCAAAGGTGGCTATGTCCCTGAGTCATCTAGGCCCTGTTGAAAACCCTAGCATCAGCTCTCTGTTCTGGAAAGAGCTACCTTCAAAATTTCAGCTCCTGCTGGGAAAGTGTAATACCATCCTGGCTGCCCCCCAGCAGCTTGCTCTGCCTTCAGTAGGAACTTTTCCTGCAGCAAACACCTCACCCGTCACTTTTCAGGTGGATTAAGCTGTGTCTAGATTCTCACAGAAGGCTTTTTTGTGAAATTTCCAGAGCACCTCATCTCCAGCCAATTCAGAAATACTGCTAGCACAGCCACCTTGTGGCATTGGAGTATCTGCACTTTCAGTCCCAGGAGACAACAGGAAGCGTAGAGTCAAGCCAGAATGTAAAATAAATACATAAAAGTTAAGCAAATATTTTTGAACCTCTCAAACAGGTTTGGGTTTTGTTTGATTCAAAGTAATAATAATACTTAGCACTTACAGTGTACTTTATCGTTTGAAAACACTATACAGACTTAACTATTTAGGTTTCAGGCACTGGTCTGGACCAGCTTGTTTGATCTGAATCAGTTCTTCCATGCCCAGAGAGTATATTTGAGAAGTCAGAAGAGAGAAACAGGAATATAATTTGTGTCTTCTGGGTTCTTCTTTTGATTTTTTGGTGCTGAGCCTATTTGTAGGAAATCATTCCACCTCTTTCTACCTCAGTTTATCCAACAAGTGTGTTTTCCAGCCTCATTTGCAGGCCTTTGTGAGATTTAATTCCAGTGATGCATCTAAGGTCCCCTCACATTTACTATGCACATGCAGATGTTTCTTATTCTTCCTCACTTGCCTGGTGAAAATTAAAGCCGAAATTGTGAATGAAATATACACTGGGAGCTAAACAGTTCAAACCATCCATGTTACCTATATTGTTCTAATAGTAATCTCATCCGCTGCCTGAGGCACAAGGGTTTTGAAAAGGTTACAGTAAAATATGTAAATAGATGAACCATATGCATGAAAAAAATTCTCTTGGGTCCCAGTGTATGTCTATTGTGGCTTGAGTTCTCCTTCCAAGTCTTGTTTTTCCAAGAGTCAGCTTTAAAGCTCACATAGCTACTGAACCAGTTTATGATCTAAAGACATATTTACAAGTTCAAACCACTTCAGGAGCTAATTATATTCTGGACACGCTACAATATTTGGATGCCAAAATGTCCGTATTCTTTGAAATGAATGTTTAGTAGCTTTCTCAAGAAGACCTAGTTTCACAAACTCCAGTTACAACAAATGAGCACATGTTCCTCTTTTTGTTTCCTCTTTTTTTGCTGAATTTGAGCAAAGAAAAAAAAAAGAGTAATCATACTGCAATGGAAAACACTTCATTTTCTCGTTAAAAAATACATTTCAGCAGCTTTTCATCACACTGCCCTGCCACCTTCAGCTTTCTGTGAAGGGAGCTGCTGTAAAGGAGAAATCTTCTAGCAGCCAGTACAGCATGTAGAAGGACACAAATGGTCACAGAAAAGCAAGCAGAGCCTTTCTCCATTAACTCTGGTGGGTACAAGCAGAGGATCAGTTTAAGGGGTGTGGCACTCATTAATCAAGGCTTCTTGTTTCTCAGTCAGGTTGTTTATTCCCTCATCTTGACACTTCCCATAGAGCCAGCAAGTGGACAGTCTGAGTAGAGGTGGACAGAGTTGGTGTCCCTGGACCTGGTCCTTGCCCTATACACTATGTAGGGCTGAGCCAGCCACTGCTGCCTTGATTCCCAGTATTGTGCCAGCAGCCAGGCAACTGGTGAGCTTGTGGATCTCTGTGGATGTGAAGATTGCTGGATGCTTTGCTGGACATGGTCAGGCCGGGGCAGAATTAGCCCAAAGCCATCAGAGAAAGGAATGAAAGGCCAGATGAAATTCCTCACTGACTTCAGCGTACATTTGGTCAGGTTTGAAGTGTGAGACACCAAGACAGGACAGCAGAAAAAATGGGAGCTCTGGGAAGAGACCATACAGCTGGTCATGCTCCCAGGACAGAAGGCTTAAACTAATGGTGAAAAGAAGCCCAGCCCTGACATAGTAGAGTGCGTCATGTCTCTGCATGGTGCCAATCCAGCTCAAGGCAGCAGCTGGTGAAAATGCAGGAAGCTGCTGGTAGAAGAAAGCTGGAGGCCGAGCTGTGTTCCCAGGACCTAGTGCAATGTGCCTCGATAATGAGAGGCAACAAGCAATGGATGACATGCCAACCCCATGTGCACATGTCAGAACCACATCTGAGTGCAACCTATTTGCCATATCTAGAATCAAGTTTTTCAAGTTTTCCTTCTCACAACTGATCATTTACCATTCCTATGATTTTTCTTGCTGCTTATTCTCCATAGACATTGCCACCTCTTTGATCTCTACATAAATACATGCAGCTCTTGAGCGCACTGTTTACATAGATTAAAAGGTATCCTAAACCTTACATGTACACACTGATAACCCCAAATCTGATTTGTGATTGAGTACCTGAAAATGGCTTTTACTCTCTGGAATTTTAAGGTTTACAACAACAAGCCAGATGTCTTAGACGGCAGGAGCTTTCTCCTTTGAAAATAGCAAGCACCAGCTTCCACAGTAAGGTCGAATTTCCAGCAGCGGTGCCTCTGAATACCAGAACGGCATTTGAGCCTGCGAATTTCACTGTGATCCACAGAGCTAGTTTTATCTTCTATGAAAAGGATCAGTTTATGCATCATCCTGACAGTGCAAGTCTCTTGAGAGAAGTATGTTGTGCTCTTAAACTCTTCTCTGAACCAGAGAAACCAGACTTTAAAACATAATGCTATATGGTGCTTAAAGTAAATTGAATGCTATTAAGTTAGTGCTGAATTTGTACAATTTCTGTATATGTTCAAAACCTGATGGACTATATTGCTCACAGTTCTTTTCAGCAAGATAACCTAATCTTTGCAAAAGGATGGCATGAGAAATGTTAAGGCTAATATCAAGATTATGAAATTAGAGAACACCATATATAGTTAACAAATATATTAAGGCCAGTAACTTTCACAGCTTCTTGAATTCCTTGATTCATTGTCTTTATAAACACTGTTGCTGATTCTCAGCACTTTAATTATAATTTTAAAATTGCATTCTGAACAATGTTCTTGCCAGTAGAACTGCATACCAATACAGACTGCAGTGAAACAAGGAACAGCTTGTGTGTCTATACCAACACCAGTACCAAAACCACTCCAACTTACTAGACAACCTCGCAAACATTCATAGATCCATTAATTATAAACTGCAGTTATTGGAGGCTAGTTTTCTTATGTAAGTTAACCACAGGACTTCCCTGAGTGAAACCTTGCAGGTTTAGGTAGATCATTTAGAAAAAAAAGCACTGTAAGAACCAAGTCACAAAGATTTTTCTGTAGTACCTGCACTGGGATTTGGGCCTTTAGAAAACAACTATCTGTTGGAGCCCATATTGACCCAGGGTTACAGGAGCCTTTGATGTGCAGGACGTGGAGCCTTTTAGGTGAAGAGGAATCTGTTACCTCATTGATGAAGTTAATCTTGTACTACCACATCTGTACTGAGCACTGCACTGCTTAGCTCAGCTCATCTAAGGCAACATCAGCTTCAGGGAGCCTATGGTTGTTTTTAAAAAGCCACAAAAGCTGTAAAGAAGCTTCCTTCTTTAGAAACATTTGTTTCTTCAAGCCTCTAAACACGTAGAGAAATCATGGCAATGCAGGCATAGGAAAAATTTTATCTGTTACACAATTATTTTTGGGAATAACCTGCCACAATACACTGATCTAAATAATGCAGGACTCATATATTGATGGAGTGTGGTGTGTGGAATGAGTTCACATAGAACTGCATAAAATCCTGAAGCAGACATACACTGAATAAAGACAGGTTGTTTACAGTCTGAATCAGTCCATGAAGTTACGATACAGTAAGTCACAAGTGCCTGGAAATTTACCTCACTAAGAACAGATACTGTGATAACATTTAACAGATTTTTTTTTTCCACCTGGCACTTGACACTTTAGTCCTTTTCAAGTGTCTGACCACCTCCATGTGCTTCGGAAACCTCTCTGCCAATCCCAACAAGGCTTGAGAAGATCACAGGAGTTTTTGCATACTTGGCTGCCCCAACTTATTAAGCAGTCTCCTTATAGGATGTTTTTATTTTTCAGCCTATATCCCAAAAATCTGATGTTCTTGGACAAGGAAATGTGATTGCGGGTGGGCCCAGGAGTTTCTATCCTGTCTGCTTTCCTACCTGGTCTGAGGAAAGTTCTTTAGACTGGAAAGAGGCTTCTCCCACACTTTTCTGGGAGGTGATTTCACAGCCCTAACTCACACTGATTGGCTCTTAACCATACATATGGCCAGTCCTGATAAAAAAGGATAGAGTGCCAGGGTTTTGCCTCTTCCTGCTGTGTAGGACAACTCATGTCATCAAGGGCTGCAAAATCAAGATATACATTTTAGAGCTGTAATATATAGATCATTCGCTAGAGTATCCAAGTGAGACCTGTAGATCTTTAAGAGCACACTTTGTATTGAAAACACCTACATGGATCCAATGCTGACTTTGAAATAAAGAATTCCCTCTCTCCCACAAAAACTCACACCTTTTTCACTCCACCTTATTTTCAAGGGAAGCCAAAACAAGGAGAGAGGCTTTGTAATGTGTTGAAGGTCAGAAAAGCCAGACACCCATTCCTGGTAATGCCTTGGTTGAGTAGATGTGTAGAAAATCCACACAGCTGTGCTTGTCTTGAAGGCTGGCTTAGAAAGTCAGAGTAAGGTACACTTGCTCTGAACCAGTCTTCTTGACCCGGTAATATTAACCTAAAAGGAAAAAGGCACTTCCAGAAAATGACTTAAATCTTTCTGAGACAGATTATGAAGTTGGCCAAATGAAACATGCCTTCATACAGCCTGTATCTCTAAGAAGTGGTAAGATAGATGCAGGAAACTACTCTGTAAGACATGTTAAAGCAACACTAGATGTGTTAAGGTAAGTGAATCTCACTGAAAGAGACTTTCCTAAAAATACCCATGACCTCTGCTTTAAAGTAATTATAATATTGCAAAAGTTCAGTTCAAGAGTGACATGGAGGTCCTGGAGTGGGTTAAGCATAGGGTGACAAAGATGATTATGGGACTGGAGCATCTCTTTTATGAGGAAAGGCTGAGGGAGCTGGGTCTGTTCAGCCTCTGGAAGAGACAACTGAGGGGGGACCTTGTCATAATCTCTAAGTATCTGAAGGGAGACTACTGAGGATGGATCCAGGCTCTCCTCAATGGTGTCAACCCATGGGACAAGAGACAATGGGCAGAAACTGATGTACAGGAAGTTCCACCTGAATATGAGGAAGATCTTTACTGTGCAGGTGATTGAGCACTGAAACAGATTGAGCAGAGAGGCTGTGGAGTCTCCCTCACTGGAAATGTTCAAGAACCATCTGGAAGCAATCCTGTGCCATGTGCTCTAGGATGACCCTACTTGAGCAGGGAGGTTGGACCAGATAACCCCCTGTGGTCCCTTCCAACTTGATCCATGCTCTGATACAGTGAAAAGTTTAAAAAATATTTATTTTCTAGATTACCAAGACAGGATGAATCCTAGAGCTTTCCTAAATGATGTTTCTGGCCTAGTGTCTTTAACTCACACAGTTCTGCTTTTCTGTAGTCAACTGAGGATGAAGCAAAGTGAGTCTGAGGACTGATGACTGTTGAATCCCTGCAAGCACGGGATAGTTTATGGAGTCCCAGCTTTGTTTCTACAGCTGTTTGCTTTTCAGGAAGCTGTCTGAGTTTCTTTATAGCCTACTTTTATCTTTTGTTCCTACTTGGCTCCACTAGTCAGCATGTTTGAAGGACAGAGGCAATACTCCAAGTATCCCTACCCAACCTGTCAGTCTTGGTTCCCATCCATCTGTCTAGGAGGCTTAATAGTCTAGACCATGGTGGCTTCTCTTCTAGCTATTCCACACTGTTACCTTCCAGCAGAAACAAAGTACAGAAGTGAGAGTGTTAGAGACATGAGGCTTGGTATGTCTTGCAACTGCTTTACATCCATGAGTACCAAGTTCTGAACTGTACAGCAGTTTGTACTATGAATCTGAGTATCCCAGAAGAAGAAAAATGCACAGTTCAGTGCTTTAGGTTGGCAGTTAAATATCAGTGTTGCTGCTGCACGGCCTTATGTTGCTGGTCCATCCCCCATTACAACCTGTTCTGGCCAATACAGAGTCGTCATCCTTGTTCACTCCTGTTGAATCCCTTCCAGCAACATAACAAGCCTGAAGAGCCTTTCATCTCAGGACTCATGGGCAGATTTCTCCTTAGTAATTCCTATTATTTGTTCCAGACTGGAAGAGTCTGGTGGGCCTTTACAGAAAACCTCCAAGGCTGGTGAACACCCCTGTGTGACTGACCTTGTTTTGCTGTTGTTTGTTCACCAGAGAGGAGAGTTTTTATTGAGTGAATGATCTTGAAGGTACTGTGTGCATCAGAGAGACAGTGCTGCTGACTCCTCTGACTCATCTATATTGATCCTATTTTGTATCAGTGGGATATATTCATCCAGAGAATGCTTGACTGTCAGCAAAAAGGGCAACTCTTCTTTCCAGCATGTCTTCCTGCAAAGATTAAGGACCTGGTCTCTAACTCTTTCTGTCATGAAGAACTTGCCCCTTTAATGTGGGTCCAAAGTCACTGCAATTGAACATATGCTTCCCAGACGGACCTAATTAAGGCTGTGTGGTGGCTTTTGGGGGTGAATAAATAGAGAAAGAGGAAACTTGCTTAGTGGGAGGTCTATGGAAAGAGCTGCAAAAGACTGAGAGTTGGGAGACCACTACGGTGATCAGCTGGTGTCTTCTCGCTAAAGCCATGAAGAGTGGAGGGCTTGTGGACTGAGTCCTTCACATTATGGAGTTAAGCTTGGCGACCTGAGAACACGCAGAGCAACAGAAGCAGAGCAAAAAATAAATCTCACGGTGTGTCTGGAAAGAAACAACTCTGAGATATGGCAACTGAGACATTCCTGCAAGGAAGGACAAGGGAGCAGGAAAAGGGGCATAACATTTCTGTGTTATTCATGAGAGCAGATTATGAACTATAAAAACTGCAGATTAATACATTATTGCAATATTTGTCATGCTTGTAATACCTCTGTATGTAATGGAGCTGATTAATTTTCAATCATTTGTATGGCTGATTAATGCTACTTCTGTTTTATCTCCTCAGAGAGTCATGTCTTCCTAAAGGGTAATATAGTAAAATTCTCGAAGGACTAAGTAGCTAGATTTTTTCTTTCCTGCTGTAAAACAGTTGCTCCATCTCTTTCCCCAGATAGGGTACCTGAAAAGCTTTCATTCCTTGCTGCACTCACACCAGAACTCACTTTTTAACAAGCAGGAGCTGAGGATCTATAGTTTTGGAAACAAGTATTGGAAAGCATTGGTAAGTGTGAAGGAGAGTTAGGTTGACAATGAACAGAACATCATTTGAAATTACCAATGTGAACATGAAGGACATGAACAGCTGCAGCATCATAGTTGTAAATTCTTTGGACCAGTGATTGCTTTTGGCCATGGATACAGCACCTGGAGAAATGGGACTGCATTAGGGTTCTTGGAACTCCTGTCATGCCTCTAATGAACAAACGTGGACTTCTCCAGACAACTGTTGGCCATCATCTCCCAAAGGAGGCCTGCAACTCAGCTCCTGCACACACATTTAGTTCTGACTTACAGACCTGCTGAATCCAGTGGGAAAAGTGACATCATAGCTGTGAAGCTAGGATTGGGTTTCATACAAAGACAGTGTTGCACAGGATTTTTTTGTTGTCCTGAAAAAGCACAGGAGTTGTATGTTACCGATACTGTTTCATAGCCATTGCCATTTAATTGGAAAATTTTTTTTAGAAGTCCTGCCATGGCAGGATGCATTGACTGTCCAAGAGACAATGACCAATTCATTTCTTTACCTCCAGCCTGGGTTAAGAGACAAAACCTGAAGACCTCAGGTTGACCAAAGAGAAAGTGATTTGTAGCCTTGATCTCATCTCATCCTTCAAAAGGTCACAGTCAACACAGCACAAGGAGTGATGCAGTGGTGTTGACAACCTGGTAAGTATGCATGAAGAAATCTGAAGACTCTGGAAGTGAAATAGTTCTCCTTGCCTGAGGAATAAGTCTTCCAGGGTGTGTTTAGGCAGTTTAGTGGGTCTCTGAGCAGAAAGATGGCATTCAGGAAGGGCTTTGTGTGTCTCTACCAGGTCAGAGAATAGTCTGAAGATAAAGTACTGAAAGAGAAAAACAAGTGCAAACACAGCTGTCACAAAATAACTACAGCATTTCAGGCAAAACAAACATTAAATTTGGAGGGGGGGGAAGTTGGCAAATGTACCTAGTACTTCCAAATGGAAGAAAGGTTTGCTTCTTTTTTTTTAAGTATTTTCTTCCCATCAAATAATTCCATTTAACCAAATATCTACAAGCATCTTGTGAGACAGCCCTGCAGATTACACGTTTGTTTGTGTAAGAGCTCTAGCACTGTGTGCTTCATGTTTCTCTTCCGCTACTCAGCACTCTCCTCCCCCAGTTCTGAGTGCTTTCCAGAGTCTGACTCCAGTCCCCAGATCCAAGGATAGTATTTTTTTCTCAGGGAAGACTCTCCTAGACCTCTAGGCTGCAGTTCCAGGAATGTCGCTATGGGAGAGCAAAGCCCCAGAAGAAATATGAAGTTCATTTTTTAACTAAAATTATGATTTATGAGGAACAGCTGAATAGGCTATGAGAGGTTTCATTTAAATAGATTTGAAGGTCGCAATGATTTAGTAGAACTGTACATACCTACTCTTTTGTGAGACTTATACATTACATATGTAACTATCAGGCTCCTTTTCTCACTGTCTTTGTGTTTAGGCTTACATGTGATAACCATGCACTTTCACTACTTCACATCCACTAATGTTTTTCTTTTTCCAGAAAAAACCCTCAAGAACTGAGGGATGGAGAAGTTTAGTGAACATACTAAGCATGCCCAGGAAAGCTTGGGACCAGGCAAGCTGAGATCAGGCCTCAGGGTTACCACGTCTCAATGTCAATGCCTCAGTTGCTCCCTTTCCCCCTTGTTCTCTACTGCAGTAGCTGCGCTTCCTCAGCCAGAGGCTCATCATACATTTCTATGTTACAGCCACAAGTGTCAGCTCATCTCCAGGAGTCCCTTGGCTGCACCACAGGATGGTGAGGAGCAGGTTGGGGTCTTACCTGGGCCACTGGAAAGCTCAGCAGCTGGCCCTGGGGCTGGTGGCCCCTGCCACCAGGAGTGCTCTGACATTACTGCCTTCATTGCAACTTAGACAAAGAAACCAGCTGAACTCCTGGCACAGAAATGAATATTAACACACTGAGAAGAACTGACGTTCTTCAGAGAAACTGATGGAAATACTAGCTTAAAAAGTCACGAAAGAAACAATGAGTCCACTCACTCAATTCTCCCCAAAAGGCAGGTGTACACACTTGGACCTACCCCTATTTCATTGATTCCACACAAAGCCTTCCCTCCTATGACAGGTCTGCCAGGGACAACTATTTAAAATTTTAATAATGAGTTTCGCCCCTACCTCTGGCTAAACTGTGCAGAGAGGGGGTAACTTGGAACCATTTTCATTATTGTGAGGTTTTTATTGGGGCTGGTGCACTAGTTGTGAGGATTTTAAGGATATTTTCTCTGTCTGAGTCTCCCATTACCATGGTTGAAACAGTTAGTCAACTTTGACATATTTTCCTTGGCAAAATACCTTTAAAATAGGTAAGAGTCCTGTCTTCAGTTTTAAAGATCATGGAAATGTGGGGTCAGTTTATGAATGTATTTGACTACCTAAAGCTATCAGGTGGGATTTTCAAGAACTTTAGTAGGTGTTGAACTAGGCTATTAGAAATCAACTGTAACTTGAAGTTCTCAAATCTCCTTTGAAATCTGGCTTAAAGCA
This sequence comes from Corapipo altera, assembly GCF_003945725.1. Classification (NCBI taxonomy): domain Eukaryota; kingdom Metazoa; phylum Chordata; class Aves; order Passeriformes; family Pipridae; genus Corapipo; species Corapipo altera. The sequence goes on from NW_020884884.1 coordinate 1,288,838, forward strand.
TGCTTAAACATCCTATGTGCCACTTCAACAAGTGTGAATGAGCATGGAGCTGAATACTCTTTTCTTATATCTCGACAGAAGGCACTAAAAACCAAATAGGTTTTCTACTATATAATTATAGAGAAAATTTCTCTGTAAGTTGCATTTGGCAGACTGGCTTCAGTGAGTGTAGAAAAAAACATGTGGCTACTCATTTTTAAATTTAATTGTATGTTGCTTATAGTGTTTCATAATGCAGACACTCAACAGATATGAGAAAGCCTTTTTTCTTGCACTTAACAGATAAATTATCTGCTCTGCTGGAACATGGGTGAAGATAAACATCCAATTTTTTTAAATAAATCCATGTACTACATAACTATAAATCATGACATAAAATTGTATAATACAGTATGTTTCTAATCTTTCTCTATCCAAATAGCTAATGGCTAATATTCCTTATTGATAGTGATTCTACTCCTCTTGGATTGGCAACATAAAGCAAGGTTAATGTCTCAGTGTCACCTGTGTGTATTATGAATATATTATCAATAGAAAGTAGGGTTCAAGGTTGTATGGAAGTGGTGTTTGCACCATGTCATGTAGTGGCCAGCTAAGACTAGTAGAGCTTTAATGAGCCCTTTCACAGGAATAGGATCAGAGCCCATTTCTTCTCACTCCACCATCCATGCTTCTTCTCCTGAAAGAGATAAATCTAGATCTCTTCAGGGCATTGCTTGTGTTTTATTAGCATTAGGGTCAGACCACAGAGGTCAGCTGTATATCCTAAGTATTTCAAGTCCAGCAGCATTTGGATGTAGAGCTGGTCTCATGTCAAAGAAATATACCACCTTGAAAAGCTATGTTCATATACTAATCTCTTTGCCAGTACATACAAATACATTTGAGGTAAAACTCAAGACTTCATAGATGTGTAGGCCTGGAAATCACTGTTACTAATGAGTTCTGCATTTAACCTGTAGGTAGAAAGTGGCTCAGCTCCTAAGGCCCAGAAAAAAGGCACAGTAAATCCCTGTGATTTGAAATTGTGATGCATTTAGAGGCACACATGCACACTGCAGTGAAGAAATCCTACTTCACACATGGTAAAATAAAAGTTGGAGGTGAATCTTGCTGCTAAGGTGAATTGCATATATGTTTTTGCAAGTATGTTTATGTGGAGTTTTTAGATTGCAAAACTAGAGGCTTTGCTCAGGCAAAAATCCAAGTGGCTGAACTGAAAATGTTGCCTTATGCAGTCTGCAAAGTTGGACTGGGAGTCCATGTTTGTACATTCTCTGTGCACACTAAATGTCAAGGAAAAGGTTGCCAACTTCTTATTTGTGTCTCCCTCCCCAACACATTGCCAAGATGCAGGTAAAATTCCCACAACATTCAAAGAGGCTGCAGAATGTGGCCCACTGGCTATCAAAACAGCTCTGAATAGTGGAGTACAGCTAAATTATTCCAACACCAGACAAATGGGTCTGCCTAACCTAAGCCATAACATTTGAATTATTAATGTTCTCTAATAAAGGGGATAAAGTGTTTGTAGAACAGAGTGTTTCAGAGCTCTGTTAAAGATCATGCCTATTTTAATTTAGAAGTTCAGCTTGAAGGGAGACAATGCTGGCATTGTGTTACAGAGATTTAAAACAAGTCTGTCTTGAGGATTTTCCTCTGTCCTTATCTGTAATAATAGAATTTAAAAAAGAGTCAGAGCAAGAGCAGCAGCACTGGAAAATATCTTTCTCAGAAACTATAGCAGACAGGTCACAACATTTTTAAACAATGATAGTAACATTTATTCTATCAAAGCCATTTTATGTTTTATTTGGAACTCTGGCGCCTTTATTTTTTTAAGCTCTCATAACATGACACTAATTACAGACATCAAGATGCTCTATAGGAGATACCAGGCAAAATCCAGATGCTGCTTCTTTTCCTTTCTCTGCACTCCCACCCCAGCCCTTTTGTGTGCATTACATCACCGCATAGTTTATTTTAAAAGTGCCTTAAATATGCAATGATAGTAATCGTAGACAGAAGTAAATTTATGGTGAGCACCTCTGGTCTGCAAATTCCTTTACAGAGCACTCCCGCTGCTCATCAGAAGACCTTCTTGTTAGCAGAGAATGTACAGAGGCTGGAAAATACAGTTTGGGTGATGCATTAAAAGATTGTTGGGCTAAAGTAATTTTCATCTTAGGACTGTACATACACTCTTTCTTCCCTCTGTCTCTTCCACTAAAGGGAAATGACTGGATCAGTCAGAGGAATAGGTAGAAGGGTTTGTGGTGTTCCCTCTGGGAGGCTGATCTGCTACTGCAGTTTGTGGGGCCAGGTGGGAGCACTGCTTGGCTCTGGCTCCCTAGTGAAGCACTCACATGTGCAGGTTTGCAGTGAAACGACTTTAGAGAGACCCACGTCTCAGGGGTGTCAGCCAGCCCGGAGAAACAGAGAACAGTGTGCAGGCCACATTCCCTTTCTGTCACAGCTGGCTGCAAGAAGTCGTTACCATTTCATGGGGATCTAGTGATCTCAGTAGCTCTACGGGCTGTAGTGGACCTCCACAAAACACCCACAGGTAAAATAACCAAGGGTCTTCAGCCACCTGTGGCAGCACTGAAACTGAAATACCCCATGGGATTTTAGAAACTGCCTGCAGCAGGTGGTGAAATTACCATCCAGCAGGTGGTAAAATTACCATCCAGTGAAACTGTTGAGTTTCACCTTGACTGGGCCACATGAGCATCTGCAGGCTATGTGTGGCATTTTGGTTGTAGTGGCATCATCCAGAAGAGCATCTCAGTCATGACCTGACCCTCTGCATCACAGGGGTTCCCCACAGCTCACATTATGTTTCCCTGGGCCAGGCTGGCACCACCGAAATGGCCAGCTTTGGTCAGGATAACATGGAGTCAGTGCTGGTGCACGTCATTGATCACTCAGCACATTCTCAGAGCTTTGCAGTGACACATATGCACAGCCCTGCCATGCTGCAGGGCTGAGACACAGCCTCCTCCCTCACATTTTCCCACAGGCAGAGCTCACAGGATGAAATCCCAGCCCTGTTCAAAGTGTGAATCAGGATTTCAGCCAAAATATTGCAACAAACACATTCGTCCTGCAGAGTAAGCAAATAAAGTGGCAACCCTACACCAGTGGAGATCAGGAAGCTTTTGATGACACTGGCTCCAATTTTTTAGCCTATTAAGATTTCCATTACCCTCAGGTTCATTATTCAGCAATAAGTAAACACCAATAAATCTGAAATAACAAGTGGAACACATGCACTTAAGTAAAAAAATAATCCTAGGAAATGTTTTTTCCTTTAGCATATTAGAAACAGTCAACACAGCAATATCGGGGTGACTGTGAAGCTCTAAAATACATTCCATCCTCCAACACAAGGGTCCCAGGAGCCAGCTGAGATGCAAGACTTGGGTCTCAGGAGGATCTTAGGATCTCGGATGCCCCATCTCTGCAAGTGTTAAAGGCCAAGGTGGATAGGGCAAACTGATCTAGTGGAAGGTGCTCCTGCCCACAGCAGGGAGATGGAACCAAATGACCCTTAAGGTCCCTTCCAACCCAAACCATTCAATGATTTTATGATCTAAAGATCTCGGGGAAGAAGAAAGAAGGATCCATGGTTGGAATTCTGTCACTGATATCCGTCATGCCCCTATCTGAGAAGTTCCTTTGCAGCAGTAATGGCAAGGACTAAAGGAATATGCTGATACTCCTTCCCCATTCCAGTGTTGTCAAGATGGTGCAATCTGCACACACCTCCGTGTCTACACTGTGCTGTCAAGTACTTGCATTCTACTTCATGTGTATGAAAATCATGTCTTAAAGTACTACAAAAGTAATTTTCCCAATAGAAAAAGGATTATCTTTGTTGCCACTGTCTGCATTAAAATACATTGTGGACCTCCGAGCAGATCCAAATTCTTCCTTTTTCATTAAACTGTGAAAGGTTTATTCTACATTTCCATAAGTAGCCATTTTAACTTTTCCATTTTCCTTTTTTAAACAGGAAACCTCTCCACTGCTTCTCCACTTTCTCTAAGCTCTTTGTTTATATTCTACTTCCATTACCAGAATTATTCTTACATTTTTCCATCCCCTATTCTGAACAAACATTTACACTGACTCTGAATGACTTGTATTATATAAAAAGGGAAACAACAAAGCAAGAGGGAACAAAAGCAACATCTCTATGAGAGGATGAAATGTGGCTGCTGCCTCCTTGATGACAGCAGTCTTGGAAGGAAACAGCTTGCCAGGCCTCAGCATCCCTGGCCACTGCACCATGCCAAAATTGCAGAGATGCATGAAATGCAAAGCAGAGTCATCTGAATCATGCAGTCAAAAGGGTCATGGTTCACAAGAGTAAATTACCGTCTCACGTGTCAGTTTTACAATGTGATACAATGATTAATATATGTCTACCCACTTGGGCAGACATAAAAATATCCAGCCAATACAAGGGATGTGGTCCTAGTTTCTCCTTCGGGATTGCAGCTCTGTCAGCCCCACATTGCCTGAAAAGGGTGAGATGGGCAGGTGAGAGCAGGTGGGCCAGGAGTGTTGTCCTGGCTGTCTGGGAAGAAGCAGTAGGGAAGCAACACCGCACTGCAGAGCAGGAGAAGCAAGTACATCTGGACAAATTTGATGACCAGGAAGGTGTCCATATCCACAGGGACAAATGTCACAGTGGTACAAGAGGTTAGATGTGCTCTCTAGCAGAGTCTGCAGCTAAAGTTCAGCAGTTTTTGGTTACCTTGATTCACACAAAGTATCAGGAGTCTCATTTTTCCAAGATGTGTCAGAGCCTGAGCCAGGCTGCTGAGCACTGATCAGCCTTTGATTCTGCGCTTGCAGTGCATGACGCCTACCAGCTGTGCCAAAGATGTAAGGACTTGTCTGTCCAAGCACCTCACAGAAAACTTTTCTCATTCCATGAGAGGACAGAGAAGGTTGTCTTCAAACAGCTTCTCTTCACAGCATCCCTCCATTTGCAGCAGGTAGGAGTTGGGCATGGAGAATAAATCTTCTAGTCTCCAAGCCCCCAACAACATGTCTTGATACATGGAAACCACAGCAATCAACGGAAAGGAAGAGACGAAAGTCTTTCCTTGAGGTGGGGGTGTCCCTTAAAACAAGCATCCAGCTGTATATTTACTAGGTAATATGTCTATTGCACTGAGCACGAGACCAGAAAACACCTCCCTTTTCATTCTTCTACTGCTGTTTTATGATTTTTTCTCTAAATATTCTCCTAGTATCTTATTAGTTGTGATACGATAATCTATAAAAAGAAGGGAAATTTCCATGTTTGTTCATATTTCTCCACCTTTTTCCAAATAGTCAGTTTGAAAAGTCTGTATACACTGTAGGGTCTTTTCCACAGATGGTCTTTAGAAACGTTATTACTATCCATGAGAAGCAAGAAAAGAATCTGCTTGGAGGTCCCAAGATGGATTTTCAGGCCTGGTGTTTGAAAAAATGAGATGTTTCTACTTGAAATCAGGATATATTTGTTCTGTAAATCATTGCCTGACAATAAACCCACGCTCTTTTCAGAGCTGCTTTTTGCTGTAAGCATTTTACTATCTAATTTCCAGAGAAATGTTTGAGTAAAAGATCATGTGATAAAATTTCTTAACATTTTATGTTTATGCTTTTATGTGTTATGTGTTATTTTCAGTTTTATCTCCAAATAAAGAGGGCTAATATTGTGACAATTCTGTATCTTATAGATCTGATTTTATTTCCATATTCCATACTTTTGAGTTTGGAAAATGTGACTTACAAATGTCTAGTTATTAATTATGCCGAAGTTGTGTTACAGCACAGTCTTTTAACTGAACAGCCAATGTTAATCCCGCCCACACATTCTAGTAAAGGAGCACAATGGGTTTTTAAACTCTGGCTCAGCATCTCATCTCTTCTGTGGTGATGAAAATTATTATTGCATCTATGGTGAGGCATGTCAAGCTCTCTGTGGAATTTATTATGCTCTCTGCACCAAATGTTCTACCAGCAGGTCTGCCCCTCGTGCTATTCAGAACATGTATAATTAGAAAAGAATTCAGCTAATGCTGGAAAGAATGACTGTCCATAATTCATCAGGTTAGAAAGCTGGAAGGCCTGGAGTAGAAAAGAAATGAGTGAAATATCCAGTTGAAGGGGAAAAACTCATTTTCTTACCTAGAATACCTATTTTCCATGTAAGATGAAGTTCACTATCTTCTCTTTGAGTAGGCAACCTCATTCTTGATGACAGCAGACACGGGACAGTGTCAGTGTTCCCATGTGGACCACAGCACAAATTTTGGATAGCTGGAGGGGCAGTCCTTGCTTAGCAATGCACTGCCCTGTCTTGGGCTTGTTATCTTTATGTTTTAAGTCTATAAAGGAAGCTCTACCATGTATGGATCCCCAGGATCTCTGGAAACCAATGCTAAAATGCAGCAATCTTGGTTTGTCCCCTTCAACATTGCCCTATACTACTGACAGCAGAGAGCTTTAGTGGTGGCTTACACACAATAACTTGAGGAGTATTTCCCTTTCCCATATTCTTACATGAGACCAAGATTGCTGGAGTCAATAGAGAGATCTCTGTGATCAGCTTGAGCTGTGAGGGAACCCATACTGCTCCTAAGTGTCAAAGACCAGGATCCTTATTCTGAGATAATTAACTGTAGTCCTTGTTCATGATTTCAGGATTTTTGCAACCTCACAATGTCTACTACATTGTAACTTACTCTTCATATCTAACAGGGTTCTAACAATGAGTATCATATTCTTCTTATGTCTTTCCCAAGTATCCCAGCTGCATCAAATTCCTTCCTCATTATCAGAACCTTAACCCTGATCTCTTCTTATTCTTAGCCCTCCTGGATTGTGATTCTATCTGCATAATGGAAGCCAACTCCTTTGGGAAGACCTGGCTCTTCATAGGCGTAGCCTTCACACAAAACTCACTTTTCATTTTCAAATTGAAAACATCTGCATTAACACGGTTGACATGTAAGATAAGGTTTAGGGTTCATTTAAAAAAATTATTTTGATGATTTTCCCGAAGAATCATTTTTCTTCCCTTCAAAGTAAAAGTCTTGATTGCTGGTTTAGATCTTGGAGATTTCCAGGGAAGAAGGAGTTAGTTTTTCTGTATTTTAAAAAGTTGTTAAAGGCATGAGATATCCTTTTGCACATTTGCAAAAGTATTAATAATTACATTTTAAGTGTGTGCATACTTCTGCCTGTCTCACCAGGACCAAATCCCTGCTTGTTTGATTTTTCTTAATATTTTTCGCCATCTGTAATTTCACGGAAGGAGGTGTTCATCATACACGTCTGTCTTCAAGGTTCAGTGGTGCAGGCTCTTTGTGAAGGGGAAGGACTTTCTGTGGTAATATCACTGATAGAAACTGGTCAATATAGCAGACAGGGCGCAGAGCTTTTAGTTCATCATGATGAGTCCAGTCTTCTGTGTATGTGACTAAGAAGTGTCCTACTGCTTACAGGGACCAGGAACAGATGTTTAGGGAAAGCACAGAACTGGGGCACATATCACAGAGTGACTCATCCCCATTACACTCGACCAGTTTCCGAGAAGCAATAGTTTTGGATTTCCTGAGGTAGCAGTTACACACAGGCAATCACTTTGAAGAGTCACTGGTTGACCTATCCTTAATGAATTTGTGTTATCCCTTGCAGAATTCATTAGTACTTTTGGTCTCTATGAGGTCCAGCAGCCAGGAATCCCTCCATTGCTTTTGCAACTGCTGCCTCACACTGTTGCTGGTGCTTGTATGAGTACACTGCAGCTAATCATTTCTTCATGTTCTCTGCCAGCTTCAGCATTTCACAGAGGTCTGTCAGATTCTAACTCTGCCATTTCTTTTCAGAGATGAAGAGAGCAAGGCCTTATAACCGCTCCCGCTAGAGAAGCCTCCAAATGTCTATACTGCCCTTCTCTCTACATTTACTACACTACTGGATAACAAAAATAACAGCATACTCCCTTTATTGTACTCTCTACGTCTTTCACTCCATCTCTCAGCTGATTGATCTCTCTTGATGCTTTTTTGGCCTTTTTCTTTTTTTTCTCATTTTAATTTTCCATGAAGACACATTCCCTCTATTTGCTTTTCCAATTGTTGTGTGATGGGAGTGGGAGAGATGAAAGACATTGTCTGCTCTTCATGTCTGCAGTTGAAACAATACTCTAGAATATAAATAAAGGTATAACATAATCAAAGCATAAGATTAAAAGGCTTTGTTAAGAGGTGATCATTAAAAATATCTATATCTTAACAATGGGTACTTATGATGCCCCCCTCATTCCTTGCATGGTGAATAGGATCATTTCTGTGTACTTAATCAGAACACATTGTAAATCACACGGTATACTATACTTTGTGGCAATGTGTGATGGCCAAAGTATATAAAATGCGATGGAGTTAAGAAGTTGCAGCTGAACTAACAATATAGTTCTCTGGAAGGAGACATTGAATAAATTGTGGATGTTTTTTGATAGCAAATTAAAGTTCTTCTAAGAGCTATGCTACATTTCTCTGCATTCATCTGTCATAACCTTTTAAACAGTTATTTCCAATTGTAGATATTCACCTAAATTTCCATAGTATTAGTAACTTAATATATATCTTGCAATGACCAGTTAACATAATGAATACAAACTTGAGAACATTTCTCATCAGCAAGTAATAGTTTTGTACAATTTTTTTGGTGACAATAGTGATTTCTGTTTTGGGAGCAGTCACATACATATGTTTGCATATATTTCTTCAAAGATTGACAAAGCTGATTTAGAGTCAGTCACACATTTTCCCAATAGAAAGGACACAGATTTCTGTAATGGGAAAGAAAGAAATCTTTTCCCCTCAACTTTGTCAAAGGCAAAAACGTAAACTACAAACAAAACAGTTTCCAGCTGCAATATTGTATAATAAGCACTAATGAACAAAGATAGAATGTATGATCTGGTAAACCATTCACAGAGAAGATTAAGAAGCAGCTCTGACTTTTACCTTGGAGTTTGTCATTGAGTTATTAAGAAATTGAGTTTATCACTGTGGACTAGATTTCAGAAAATATCGGATGATTTTACTAATCTCATTTTTTCATCTGTGTGCACCATCAGAAAGGCTCAAGATTTGACATTAAAAAATTTGGCTTCTAGAAAGCCCTCTTGTAGCTATAGATTCTCTGAAAATCTGCAAAGCCTTTCCTAAAACATTGATCAACCAAACGACTTCAGCTTATGTGTAAATATGTCACTGGTTTTTTCCAGTGGCTGACTCAGAGGGGTCAACACTTCACAAGCCACAGCTGTACTTCCCAAAAGCCTAAGGTAGCCATGGATTGCCTTCAAAGTTGCTTTCCACCTCCTTTTCGCCTCACCTTTCCTGCCCTGAGCACTCCTAAGCAGTCAGAAAATGTCTTGCAGCTTTCACCCCACTGGAAAATTTTGGGATGCCATTTCGGAGTTGGCCAATTCTTACCTGCAATCTTTAACTAGCCACTTCTTTAACATTAGCTCTGGAATTTTTGCACTTTATTTCCCCTAGAAAGGACTGTAAAACTGGCCAGCTTCATATCCTATGCAAAGGTCAGTTAGTGCTTGGACAGCTTTGTGATCCAGAGATGAAAAACATACAGCAGTGAGAAGGCTTATCAGATGGTTACAGCATTGGAATATAATTATTCAACTTGAAACTCATCTATAAAGAAGCATGTTGAGAGAATGAAAGTAAACACAGTTGTATGAAACCCGAACTCATCCAACTGTTCCAGTTCAGATTATACTAACTGCTCTCCCTTTCCTGAGTCATCATCATGCATCAACCTCAAGCCAAACTTGTTGTTCACTTGTGCCCATGCAAAGGGCCTCTCTAATGCTGCCTTGCCAGCTAAGACTGATCTCATTAATTTTCTTATTCTTTACTTGTTTGTGAAACATATTTCTTCCTTCCCTCTGGGAGCACCCAGGAAGATAGCAGTTAAAACTTGATGCAGCACTGTATTTCTCTGGTTTATCCAATCAAAGCCCATCTCTAATTGAAGAATCATATTTGTAGTCTCTCATCACTGTGGAGATTGTTGGCTGCAAGCATCACAAAGACTCACACAGAGTTTTAGCCATATCCATAGTTAATTCTGCTTTTCATCACCTCTGACTTCACCTACTCTCCTACAGCTTGATTCACAGGTGATATTCACACAAGTGAGCACAATACTACCACAGTAATTGCCCTTCTTCTATGTCTGAGGAGGCATTTCAGAGCCCGTTTTGCAATAAAAGCAGAAGTATTAAACTTGGAGGAAAAGCACTCTTCCTAGCTGACTGTAGTCCTGAAAGCCTCAGAGCTGACACCTCTTATCAGTGTATCTTTCCTTATGCATTTTTTTAAAAAACAAAATCAAAACAAAAGAAAAAAACAAACAGAAGAAAAATCTGATTACTGGGATTGTGATCCAGATCATAAATAAATTACAAACTACAGCTGGTGAATTTTTTCTATTCATGTGTAAATGCAAATGGAAAATAACAGTCTTTCAGTGTTGTGCATCAAGTTCACTCCTTCTCAGAGTGGCTGGCTTAAGGTCTGCCACCTCCACAATGTGCCCTGAGAGTCTGGTCAGACCAACGCTGATTTTCAGCAGGTATCTGAGTACTTCATGGCTGTGCTTGCCCATGGAGACAGTAAAAAACAACGGTGCAAGGATCCAGACTTGCCTCCTTTCTGCCCTGCTTGTAGAGAGAGCTGGGGGATAATTTCACACCTGCACTTTTAACACAGACCTGGATGTATCTCCAGATGTGCTGACTGAATTAAACAAAGTCCTTTCTAGCCCTTCAAGATGCCACTCTCCTCCCTCTTCTTGACATAAGCAGCCATGCCGACATCCCCGAAATATTTCCTGAATTTCTGCATTTACTTTCCCTCTCTCCTTCTCTCTAGGCAAGTGTGAAGATTACCTGAAGTGATTGCTGTGGAACCATCTTCCTATCACAGTCAACTAGCGTTAATGCTACAGCTCCTGTCCAGCTCCCTGCACCTCCCTCTATCACTGTCAGCCCCTCTGCATTGAAACCCAGGCCCCTTCCAAATGAAGCAAAAGAAGGAGAAATGGAAATATTCCCTGTGTGGCACCTTTGCACGCAGCTGCAGGGCCCTGGAGAACAGTTTGGGAGAATCACCCTGGTTCAAGGCATGAAAGCTGCCCTGTCCATTGGCAGCTCCCACCTTCACCCCTACCATGTCACATCTTCCTGGGGTGAACCTGAGGCTCTGCCTGCCTCCACCATGGCCTGGCATTCCCACAGCAGCCCTGTGGCAGGTCAGAAAACCTGCTGCCCTCCCACATGACCCAGTTGCAATACCCATTATCCACCTCAGGTCACCTTCTCCTGAGCCTCCACGCTCTCCAGACACCACTTATGACATGAGCATTGCAAAAGCAAGAACCAGCTTTTTCCACACCAGAATTAAAAAGTGCATAATCTTGACTTAGAGGCTGTGAGATTGTCATAAATGGAAATATATTAGAGATGTTTTCATTTTCTCTCTGGGTTTTCAGCATTCCTGGTTGTCTTTCCAAGCCTTCTGTTTCAAGAACAAGGATTAGAAACCATTCATATTCCTGTACAGCTGAGGTTGTCATATAAATGTGGTTCCAGGAGCTAGAGGCTTGGGAAGGAAATAGCAAACATCCCCAGTAAAATTATGAATGTCGGCAACACTCTTTGCATTTATGAAAACCTTAGCAAGGCCCAGGAACAAATAAAGATCATAGAAACATATAATAGATTCATAGCATAATTTCGGTTGGAAGGGACTTTAAAGATCATCTAGTTCTAAACCCCCAGACCTGAGCAGGGATACCTTCCACTAGACTAGGTTGCTCAGGGCCCTATTCATTGTCATCCATTGATATTCATATACAAGATGGAGCTAAGACTACAATGAGACCTAAGAGATCGAGATTTGACCCTTTAATTTGCCACAGGATTTCTGTATAACCTCAGGGAAGTGTGTCCCACTTAGTTTCACTGAAGACATTGAGTCTGCTTAATTTGGGAAAGCCAGGAAGAGAGTGCTCACCATCTTGTAGGATGGAGTCCTCAATACTTTAATGTTCTATATATAAACCTTGGACAAAGTTACTCCTTCTATTCTTCTACTCTCCAGTGAGCCGAGTGCTCTCTGCGGTAGGGATTTTCCCCCTGAACTTGTTGCATGTTCAAAAAACACTCAAGTAAATATTAACCATAATTAACCCTCTGCATTAATTTCTGCACTGTCATTACTCTGAAGGGATAAGGGGGTTTTTGTGTGGGGAAAATTACAGTCATTTAAAAAGCACCAAATATTGACATTACTGGATGAGTCTGTCACTGATATATATTTCAGGGACAACATGCAAACTGTGTACCTGGAGCATCCCACACACAGCAAAGCAGATAGTGATATGGAACTGAAAGAAACATGATTTGCTAATTTACAACTAATAATTAAAAGGGCCTGTCTGGGACTCAAGCTTCCTCAGCATGTGTTTAACATTACTTCTGAGAAGGTCACTGCTGGCTTCTCCAGGAAGGGAGTTCCGGAGAGGGTACAGTAAGTGCAAAGAGTTTAAATGAGCAGCCCCAGCGCAGACATTTCACAGTCTTCAGGGATGCACAAACAATTCTGCCTCAGCAGCACAGAAACAATGCCCTGTATTCACAAAGACTACAGGAACTTCAATATTGTGTGGAGGGGAGGTGGAGGTGAGGGAAGTCTTGAAATGCGGATAAATTGGTATTCACCAAGTGCCATTCCTTAATTTACAACAGTCTTTAGCTTCAGAGGCAATTGCCAAGGTGCTCATAAAAAGAGAAATGATGAATATTCAGGATGTCTTCTGAATCCATTAGGCAACTGAGGATGAGGTCTCCATATGTACAACTTTAGCTGTTTTCACATGCTGGTAGAGAGAGTGCCAAGATGGCGTCAGGAAGAAAAATGACTCCTTAAGTTGCCAATGGGGAGAGAGGAAAGGAAGAAAAAAAGTGTATATCAAGTGGATGGAAATGAAAATTTGTTTAAGTATAGTAATTCAACCTAAATGTGCGCTGCATGGCACGGCATGAACCTGGCTCTTGGAGTTATCTGGCACGACCAGCTCTGTGGACAGGTGTGCGTAGGATCAATGTCAAGCTAAAAACAGTCACTGAACCATTTTCATTTTCCACACCATCCTCTCCAAGGGTCTCAGAGGGCCTGAGGACAAGGAAAGGTTCAGGCTACACCAAGAAGAGGAAAAACTCAATCTACAGAAGCTGAGAGAAGCTCTAATTGTCTGGCCTGAGTGAAGAGAAAGTCAGTGATGGATCAGGCTTTCTCCTTCATCCTCTCACTCAACTCCCTATTTCCTTCCTTGAAAACCTTTACCAACATCCCAGATAAGGAAGATGAGGCATTTACAATCACAGTTGGCAACTGATGAGGAAAACATGCTGTCCAGCTCTTACATCCCAGAAAATTACATCTCCTGGCTGCCATGAATCATGGAGGATCACAGGCCATTAATCACAAAAGGGTGGAAGGGACGAGTTTAAAGTCATGTGTACCAAACACAGCAATTTCTCTGGGGAATCTCAGACCTGGTATGATTCATTTTGCTTTCTCAGGGAGGAATTGCAAAGGGTGGAAGAATAAATAATGCCACAGCCTCCGGAGTTCATCTGGTAGCAAGGCCAAGACTCCTGTTGAGGAGAGGGTTTGGTCCTAGGAGGGGCGTATTACCACAGTAGATATTAAAGTGCCCCAGAGTTGGTGTAAAGGTATTACTCAGTCCACCAGGTCTTCCTTAAAAGACTGTAGAGAGTCGGTGGAATTCATAGGAAAACCGGAGGGTGACAGTCTGCATTATCCATGTCTCTTGGAGTTGTTGGTATCTGATTTGGTAATAACTCAGGTTCACAGCCTGTCCCTGGAACCATTCCAGGTTCTTGTGTGATGGAATATCCCAAATGCAGATTTCTGGAAGGAAGAGGCTATCCCCTGTGAGGCTGTATTGCCTATGCACAAGGGACAGATGTTAGCTACCTGCCTTCCCAGCCGTGACCGTAAAATGTGCAGACACACAGAGAGATCTCATGGGGGAAGCACATGGTGAATTTTAGTAGTCTATGTTGCTGGTCTTTAAGCAAGTTAAAAGCCAGCAGCTGATGACCAGATAGTTCATGAAGCTCTATCGTAGATCCCCACACATAGGCGAGCAAATTTCAAGTGTGTGATTTACCTCTCTCCTGCTCCTAAGCATGGATGTGGGGAGGAGGATGTACCTCACAACTGAAATCAAGAATGATTACAATATAGTCATGGCTAGTTTAGTTGCTTACGTTGCTGTTGATATTGTTTCTTGGATTTTCCACATCACTTTCCCATCCACTTTAAATAAAAAATGCCAACATCCCTGGAGCAGAACAAGCAGCTGTCTTAATAAAGACAGTTATAAGATGCAATTCTTTAGACTCGCAGATTATCTAGCTGCAGAGTTTGAGTTCAGTTCAGTTCAGAGTTTTCCACTCTTCGCAATTATTTACAGAACACTCTATGTTCATGCAGTTCAGCTTTCTAGTGTGCTTTTTATTTTTTAAATCTGTTTTTTTTCCAACCAATCCCTCATTATTTTGCATGAGACTGTTCACCACTTCTGGTCGGGCTGTTCCTCATCTGTGATGAAAAGAGTAAAACTGGATAGATGAGAGAGGGTATTTCCATCGTTAATCCCCAGCATTTACATTCACACACGAGTACCTTGCCCACATGCAAGCATAGGCATTTGAAAGAAGAACAATGAGAACTTGGCAGTAGGCTGAACAGCCCCCCATTTGAGTGTTTGCAGGAGGCTGTCAAAAAGGAGGAAAGTGGTAGAAACATGCTGAGCCCAGAGTGCTTCATAGAATTGTTCCAAGGACATGTTCCACAATTTTCTTTCCTCTCTCTGCTCTCAGCTGTAATCACCAAAAAAATGCACAGGGGTATGGGCAACACAAGCACACACTTTTCCCACTGCTTCTTAGGTTAATATGAATGATGTTCCACAGTCTATTACTGTGGAAATACTAGAGATCATCCTTCAATAGTAAGCCAAAGAATTATACCTACACATTAATAGGAAGGGACTAAACAAAGCATCTCAAAGATAGCAGAATAACACCATCACAGTGACTAGCAGGATGAAATAGCTTCAAGTAATTTTTCCCTGATCTGCTGTCAGCAATCATCTCCTATGCAGCACCCCGAGGAGTTCAGCAATGTGGTGTGTTCTGGGCTCGCAGCAGCAGAGGCTGCACTGAGGCGAACAGTTCAGCCGGTGAGCTCCAGTCTGTCAGTGGTGTGATTAGCCATGGGCTGAGAAGGTAGCCAGCAGTGTCTGCATTCCAGACCACAACTAAGAGTCTCTTTCACAGTTCATTGCATTGCAATGAAAATTAATTTTCCTTCATCATTTTATTCTCATGAAATGAAAAAGAAAATAAAAAGGGGGAGGGGGGAAGGAAAAAAAAAAAAAGAGACGTTGAACTGGAGGGAAAACCCGCAGGGCACTTAGCTGAAGGAGCTCTCTGAAAGAAGCTCTAAAGATGGAAGTCTTGTCTGTCATCTCAGCTGCTCAGTAATACTAGTGGTGGGACTCCTGAAAAAATCAGTACAAATTGCACTGCAGAAAGGACTGCTGCAAAGATGTTTCTGTGTAGTTTTATGGTTGCGGTGAAGACCAGTGGGCGTTAAACTTGTCTTCAAGGGTATAATTTGGGTAAGTCTCAACTTTCAAGTCTTCAGATCCTGAACTTAAAAGGCAGATTCCCCACTAACCGCTGCCCTGCTTCCAGATCTTGCACTTACAATGCTGTGTGCAGGTATGTATGCCACCAAAAATCATGGCAGTTATTCCAGAAATGTCTGTATCCAGAATGGTTGGGTACGTATTTTGGAAGCTGTGATGGTTTTCCCAGGCCTTTCTTCCTGAGGCAAAATGAAAAGCACCAGTTGGAAACAGAATCTCTATACTTTTCCCTTTCTGGGAATACAAAGTTCATCAATATTTCTACTTTTTTTCCATCAAGAAAAGTAACATTCCATAGGATTTACGACACATACTGGATGTTGCCAGTTAAAAGCAGGTTATTATCCTATTGCCTGTGTTCTTTAGCATCTATTGTCATAGTTCAGGATGTTCTCAGTTTCATTTCTCATGGTTACCTATGACCAAGTGCAGTGAAAAATCCCACATTATCAATGCTGATGGTGGCATCCATGATTTTCCTTTGTCTATTGTGGGAGGTTCAGATCTGTATATTTGTAGAAAGGTGAGTGCAGGACTTCAAGAGGAGTAGAACAAAAGGACTGCAGTTCTCTCCATCTCTATTCAACACCTTCAGCACTGACCATCTCTCAGGAAGAGTTCGTTTTTTATGCCTCAGGATCCTCCCTGTCCATTCCCCTTTCCATACCTCAGTTGTTTTTACTCTTAAATAGAGAAACATTATGGAGTCAACTCCAGAGAATCATCCATTTGCACAGGTGAAGGACTAACTGTGACATTGCTGGTGTTTGAATCTCTGGATTTAGGGTGTTCTGTTTTGAACAAACTAGCCTTATTAAAAGACAAAGTCATCTATTCAAATGCAACAAGCTTAAGCTTTTTCTTTCTTCTAACAGCATAACCTTATTCACTTCAATGGAATTGCATTTGGTTTACACAGGTGTGAGAGGGAAATCAAGAAGCATATAGAAATGTTTTCTTTTGAAATATTTTTTGGAAAAGAGGGGCAAAAAAACTGCTTTTAGACCAATGCAAACATTTGCATGGAAATTTTCATTAGGGTTAAAATTTTCTGGACAAAAACTGGAAATTATTTTTTCCTCCTGTAAAATAGTCTGATTTTCAAAAATCCCACAAATATTTAAATGGAAATCTAAATATTTTCACAAAAACTTTAATTGTATTTTAAAAGCTTTTGGTTTCCTTTTTTTACCAAAAACTGAAGTCTTTTATCCAAAATACTTAGAAAAAGTAACTTATCTTTTCAAAATTTCTCATAACAGTTTTTTTAAGGAACTTTAATGGAAAGATTAAAAGAACTATAAACATAAAACCAGAAAAAAACTGTCACAACTGAGCTAGACAAACTAACTGTGGAAGTTAACATACATGAATGGGATGAGCAAGAGTTGTTTAATCTACAGGTTTAAGATGTTTCTGCTAACGTACTTCATGGAGGGGTAAGTGAAGGGCAATGGGAAGGCTTTCCCTGAATTTAGGTTTTATAAAATTCACATAAAACTAAGAAGGAAATTAAAGGAGAATGGAGGGTGATGGAATAAAAATAAAAAGGAATACCAAGCAATAGCTGTTTTTGTACATTTTTAGCCTCCTCAAGATATTGATGTCCCTAGCATGATGTACTCAAGGATCATCTATCCCACGGGTTCCAAAGCTGTGACACATACCCTGCTGTCGAATGAGATCGTGGCAACTGAGCCACAGACAGACCAGTCCACACAAGCAATTGTAAAATTCTGCATTCACTAGATGAAAGTTCAATGTTTGAATATGTGGCTGATCGTGGAAATTTGCAGGACTTCAATGTTCACTTTGCCCAGAAGAGTTAGAAAGCTCTGATCTAGCTGCTGTGTATATTTAAGCACTATAAGAGAGATGCTCTGAAACAGGGTAAACAGAGCAGTAGCTAAAGCTAGGCCTCCTTCTCATTTTCCACAGCAACAAAGAAATTGAATAGATGCCTTCCTTTAAACAGTGATTCAGTACAGGAAAATGCTGAAATTTCATTCACCTAATCGTAATGTCATTGATTTATAATACAGAAGAATAAAGAGTGGCATTCAGAAAATAAAGAATTAAGCCCTGAACAGAGACCTGGAAATGTGGTTTTCAAAACCAGCTCTTCCAAATATGACAAGGAAATTGTGACTCTTTTGTTCATGAACCATTTCTCTAGAAAGACCAAAAGAATTAATTATGATAAAACAAGAAAGCAGAGTTTCATAAGGACAACAGAACAGGGATCTGAACAGGGATCAACCCTACAGAGCTTTAAGAGTGTGGTTCATGAAAAAAAGGAAAGAGGAGGAAGAGGACATCTATTTAGTCTCAACCAAAGACTGAATGGCTCCATCACTAGGATAAGCAGGCAGACTGACAGCTATCGGTAGGTAGTGCTGGCTGACTGTCCTGGGGACAAAACACACCCCAAAATTCCTGGACATACCTGGCAGAAATGAGAGGTGACTGAATCTGTTACACAACTTTTTCCCCAGCCACAAGGTTGGAGGTAACTAGAATTTAAGTGATCTCGCAAGCTGAGTGAATGTGAGAGGAACAAGAGCAGGTAGAAACCATTTGGACAAGCATTGAAAATAAACCAGAGAGTGTTCATTTGCTGTATTGTGTACACAAAAAATAATTTTTAATAATATAAGATTTATAACACGCCGTAATATTCTGGAAAATTTTGTAACATCGTCTCAAGAGGCAGGACATGACTTCTTTGCTTGCATTGGATTGGATGTAGCAAAAAAACCCCACTGAAATCATCATTTATGTTAAAAAAAAAAAAAAAAGGAAAAGAAAAGAAGATATGGAGAAGAAATTGAAAAGGGAAGGGAGGAAATGAGAGTCATCACACCGTATCTGTCCCAATAGAATGAAAATCCAGAAGCTGTTTTCTTTCAGGGAAAAGAACCAGGAAGGAAGTTTTCAGCAAAATAAGGACAGCGTAAGGGAGGTCAGGCTTCCCTCTGAGCAAAGAGGGAGAATTTCTTTCATGAGGTTGCTGTCTGAGTCTAACAGGAAGGGACTTAAGAGGTTACATCTGCTAGGGTTCCCCAAGAGATCGCTGGGAGTTGACTTGACTGCCCTTTAGCCATCTTCACAAGGAGGAAGGTTTCCCCTGTCAGACAAGAATATAACAAGGTCTAGGGACTACAAGATGAAACCAGTAGAATTTAGGCACACCAGTTATGACAGGGATTGCTTTTAGCAACATCCCAGGATGTGTGGCAGATTCTCCTATGACGTGAGGTCCCTCTATCAAGGAAGTTTTGAAAGGTATGTTTTAAACCTTTTAGTTTAATCTAAGGGTACAAATTTTTATGCAGGGTTTACTAAATTAAAACTTGTGGCCTTTGTTTGACAGGAATTTAAATTGGATAACCAAAATACAGCCATTTCTTCTGTCTTAAGATCTATAAGATTGCAGAGGAACAAATCTTATGTCATTGTCTATTTGCAGAAGTTATTTTAACAATCCTTCTTCCACAAGAAGATTTTGAAGCATTGTATGAAACATTAATCCCAAATAAGTGTCATTAAATCTGGCATTTGGGAGAAAGCCCAAGTGTCTCAAAACAAAGCCTTTTCCTTGATGAAATTGAAGAGCACTTGGTCTGCAAGACTACAAATCCATTTTAACGTATCAACCAAGAATAACCACCAGAATTTATTACGGCCTCCTGAAGTAAGTAGAAAAGAGACCAAGAGATTCGAAGACTGTAACAGAAAAAATTGTGAAATAGGGAAAAGAAATTAAAAGATTCAGTCTTTTTTGATAGAAAGAACATGACTAACAGTAGAGTTCTCATTTGAAATCCAAGAATCCAAAGGTTTGCAATGGACACAAGACATAAAAAATTCAAAATTAATCAAGGAAAATATTCTTTCACTGCAAAGTCCATTGCCAGTCCATGGCTGGCAGATTCTCAGGGTTGTGTGGAAAAATCAGTCAATACCTAATTCTCCTCCAAGGCCTACGTTTGTGAAGTCTCCTGGTCATGCAAGTCTATAATCCTACAGGTGTCAATCTAAGGTGGAACATCGTGTGCACATTCCATGTGTTTGTGCCATCCTTGCCTTGGCCTCCCTTCTACAGGGCAAACTGGCTCCAGTGATCCACTCACAAAGCTTTAGACTCAAGAGAATATGTATTTTCTGTGCTTTATGTCATGCTATTTATTTAGTGCAACACAGACTTCAGACTGATCACTGCCTCAGTCATCTTAATTGGGCCTGCTGCAGAGGACTCCTCCTTCAAAGTCAGATGCCATCAGCTTGAGAGAGAAGAAGTGCTGGTCTAAGCATTCCCAGAGGGCTGTGGGAACCACCAAACAGACCTCAAACAGCAAGCCCAAAGTCTTCGATGTATAGCCAAAAATCCTTGAAGACTGAGGAACATATTGCTGAGCCAGAATGCAAACCCAGTCCTAACCTTGGAGGCACTACCAAGAGCTTCCTCTGGTTTGCGGCATAAACTATTTACTGATTGAAAGTCATTGAGAACAGTACTCCTATTTAATGGAATTTTCATAATTACCTGATATGAATTCTTTGCACCTTTTCATAGATCCTCTGGTGCAGGCAGCAGCCATTAATATGACACATAAAACAAGATGATCTGATTTTCCCAATTATTTCTTTGCCTCTTCTTTATCTTTAGGCTTGGAGAGAGACTGTGTCCACCTGGGTGTTTTGAAAGAGCCTGCTGGGTGCAGATGCTACTGCAAGTGGCGTCATTATTTTTGCAATTGGAGTCATTATTCCACGCTCAGATGCCATGAAAGAAAATGAGGTATAACTGCAGTGATAGCTGGCAGAGACCATAACAGATTATGGATTATACAGTGTCATAGACACAAGTAATACTCATCTAAAGTAAGGTTTTAATACCTTTAAAAGCTGTGATAAATTATAAAGAAAGGTAACATAAAATGTATGATCAAGTGTGGGCTCATTTTACTTCAGGCATTCTATCACATGGGGACCAAAGGAGAGGGAGAGAGGGGATGGATTTTTATTGCTTGGCTGAAATGTCAAAATTGGGTTGGTTTGAAATATTTATTACATGAGAGAAAGAAAATCTGTGAATTACTCAGAACTTAATGTACGTACTCTCAATGTGTTTCACATTTTCTTTATTTGGGGACAGCAAAGTGGGGAATTGAGGATAACTTGTTTACTGCCAAACAGCTCTCCGTAGTACCTAGTTTTCCTATGTATTAAAAATCGTGGCTGGGGCCAAGAATGCTGGGGCTGGAATTAAAGACAGGAACACACAATAACTTTAAGTAATGGCAGAGAGATTTAAATAGCACACATCAGCAGAAAAGAATGGGAAAACCTACAGTACACTGACTTCATTGATACCCCATTTATCAGCAATTACTGACTCCATTAAAGGCAGAGTTTACAGCAGACAGAGAAACAGAGCCTAAAATATGTCCCAACAGATGGACGGAGAGTGTCAGTGATGCCGTATTTCAAAGGCATCTGCAACTTTGTTATCATTGTACATGGAGTCAGAAAGACAGTGAAAAACACTGGAGTAAGGGCCAGCAAATGATTTACTTGACCCTGCATGGGCAGAACTGACAGCGAAAACCTCATTAATTCCTCAGGTCATTCTGGAAGACATTAATTTGGTTTGGACTCGGGACGAGGGGAGATTTTCCAGACATACACCAGGAATTATGAAATCTCTATAGCCAGAGGAAAGTATGTCCAAATCACTTTATGCATAAATCAAGCTGACTTTCTGAAGAAGGATAATATGCCTAATCAAGGGAGTTATGGAACTTCTTGTACTTATTAGACAGAAAATAAAACAGTATTTTATTTGATAATCAGTTGGGGAAGATTTCCCCCTTCCCCCACCTCCTTCTTTAACTGCTGTCTTCTCTTGCCAGAGATGAGCTGGAAAAAAGACTCTTATGAGTAATTTTGGGTGCTGTGATACTATTTGTTTGCTTGTGGGGGTATGAACATTAAAAAAAAAATACACATATGAGTAGTATATGTGTATCATTTCAGTCAACCTGCTGTATTTGCACATATTTTGGTCATTTAACTCCATGCTGCCGAATGCCTGGTACCGTCACCTTCTCGCTCTGAGTCTACTTAACTCTTATGTACCCTCAGCTGAAAGCATATTGGTAAGAAGTTGGAGGGTAAGAAAGCAGAGCTTCTTCTGGGGTGACAGCCCTCTTGCCACGCTCCTGCTCCTGCATGGTCCCTTCTCCAGCCCAGTTCCTACCAACACTGAGGGGACCTTTGCCTCAGCAAAGACTGTTTAAAAATGGGGAGTCCAGCCTGCAGGACTCAGTGCAGAAATAACTGGGGCTGAGCAGGAGCCCCTTTGAGCAGGGCTGTGGTTCCAGCTGTGACTTCTCCAGTCTGGCCCTAAATTTCTTCTCCAAAAAACGTTTCTGAACAGAAAAGCACTGGCAGGGTGTCCCCTGCTCAGTGGTAGGGAGCTCCAGACCCAGCTGGGTTGAGCAGGACTCTCCCCTCCTGCCTGGCTGACCTCCATGGCAAGCCTGGTTTGGCTCCAATAGTAGTCCCCAAAGCCCCCAAAGCCCCTGGAAATAGCCAGGAGCTCCACAGAGTCTTCCCACCAACCCCCCCGCAATACATGCTTTCCAGTGCTTATACATAAGCCCTTTCCACCCAGGGTATCTTCCTTGGTAAAAGATGCATTCATCATGTTTAGAGAAGGGTTATCTCTCCCTGGAAAGAACATGCATTAGTACTTTTTACTCATTCAACACTGGACACTCCCTATCAACAACAGCCTGCCGAAAGGGGAGAAGGAGGTGAATTAATCACGGAAAGAGACAATTTAAAGGAGTTTGGCTATAAAATGGAGTTCATTAGGAGGCCATAATGTATTTGGGACTAACAAGCTGCATTTTCCCCACCTCTGCTGTCCCAGGCAACAATAAGCAACACTACCTGCATTGATACTACAGCACAGGATGGCCACTTACCCTCTCTTGAATCTTTCTATAGAACAGTCACAAAAAAAATTTGTTTCACCTATTGCAAACGAGAGTTCTCTTTCATAATGCTTAGCTCCTTATCTCCTTTGATTGAGAGAATACAGTATTAAGTGGTCTGCAGTTTTCACTCTGGAGCTGAGGTTGTAATAATAATCATGTTACTTGGCTCTAAGATTGCACTTAGGGAGATCTCAAAGTACGTTACAAATGCACATGGTATAGACAGCATATCACTACAGGCACAGATCCAGTTGGGAACACAGCACAAAGCACTCATTCCCATCTATCTTCCAGGATGCAACAGTATCCATTTTTTCTGCATATTCCTGGTTTGGCTTGTTAAAACTTATATTGTGTTGGTTAGGATTTTTTTTTTTCTGGGCTTCAGATTTCTTTCAATTTAATTTCATAGTATTATTATGCAAAACAGTCTGTATGAAGCACTACCAAACCCACTGTCCCGGTAGGTGGTTGGGTCTAGGGCAAAAGGAGAGGTAAAACAGGGATTGAAATACGTAAGGGACAAAAGTTTGTGCAGTGCTGCACGTCTGGGCTTTTTTGACCAAGTCAGAACAAGCCAATTTTTATTAAGACTAAATAAGAGCTCAGTTCTTCATCAGGATGTTAGCCAGCAACCTTAGCTCTATACAGCACGCTAGAATCTAATACAAAGTAAATATTTCATTTGGGAAGCCATTGCAGCCCATCAACTGCAAAAGTACCACAGGAGGCAACTCAGTTGTGGGGAACTATGTGCTCTCCCATCATATAAGTGATTTCTCTAGAGAGGGTCGTGTTCTTGCTGCTACAAGGGTGAGAGAAACACCTCACCAGCCCAGCCTGGAGGTTCAGGAGGAGGTAAGCTTGGGAAGGTAGATCAGCAGCTATGAATCATTTTGTTATGAGCAAGGTAAATGACAGAAAAAATTTGCAGTGCACAAATAATATTTCTTTATTCCACTGATTTTATTCTATTCACCTATCAGTTTAAAGATACGAATAGAAATCATCTGGAGATTCATTTTCAACTATGCTCAGACTATCTCTCTAGTAACAAAAAGGAACTGAAAATAAAGGTGAATTATATGTATGACCAGTTTGCCTGGCTTTGACTGGAATAATAGCAATTGATCTTGGCATAAATGAAAATCAGACAACAGGAAGGGTTCTGTTTGGTCATGGTGACTTGATGCCTGAAACCAGCTGAAAATTATCGTGTTTCAGATAACAGTTGAGGTTACTAAAATATTAATGGTTGTATTTTTTACTCCTTGCATTCCCTGCAATATCTTTTTTTTTCTTATTCCCTTTTTCCCTTCTTCTCCCTTTCTCTCCCTTTTCCCTTCTCTTTATGCAGTTCTGACAGTATAAAGATTGAACTGTAGCTACCTACTTTCAGTTCAGTTTCCAGTCAATTCCTGCTGAATTTTACTTTCAGATTCTTGTGCCCAATAGAATGCTAGAAAATCTAAGTTGAAAGTACAGTAATAACATGTTTGCTTGTTGGTTTTGTTTTTAAATATTTCCCTGGGGATTTGTAACAAATCATAAAAATATTTTCTACTGGTCTTAAATATTGTAAAAGGTTATTTAATTTAATCAAAAGTTAAATATTATGCCAAACATCATTGCACAATGTGTTCCTTTAATGGAAAGAGCTAATGAAAAACACACTAAGCCAAATTCTCTCTATTTTCTTCACCAAGGAGAAATTCTTCTTTATTGCTAAGGATCTTTGTTTTGCTTCATTTTTCTGGGAACAGTGTGCAAATTTGTATAATCGGACCATGTTCTGCACATATTTTTCATGGCTATTCTGAAACAGTTCTGTCCTCATCTCTACCCCTGGAATGGCTGTTTTTGAAATGTGAATCTTGGCTGGATGACTCACTGGAACACTAGCTTTATCTTCATCTGTTTTACAGTAATTGGACTGGAGCGATTTTTGTGGCTGTATCTGAGATTGTTTCCTGCTTTGAACTCAGCACTCACACTGTTGTGTTAATTTTAGTGATTACACAAACTAGACCCTAGCCAATAAAGTTATTGTAGTCAAAACCATGGCTCTGATCCAAATCACTCTTACTCTATCTGTGGCAGAGTAACTGCTGCTTCACACTATGAATGGAATAAAATCAAATAAAAATGTTCACCACAATAACTTGCTAGCAGAAAAATGTGTAGTATCACTTCTTTTGCCAGGTAGTTTTGAATCTTGTACAGGTCCATTCTACTTGAAAGTCTTCTATCTCAGTTATAAAAGGACATTCAATTCACTCTGTCAGGAAGGGGGGGAAAAAGTTCAATATTTTAGATTTCATTCAGGTAAAATCCCAGTTAAAAAATGGTGTGAAAGCATGTGCTGGAAATGAAGTGTGTGCTCAAGTCCCATTGAAGCCAGGTAGATTGTAAGCATATGCTGAAATGCTTATTTAAATTGGGCCCTTAATTATTATGTGCTATGAGATTGAACTACGTTTCATATTATTTTCATACATCTATATTTATATGTGGGTGGGTGGGGGGGTGGGTGTGCAAGGATATATGTAAGCTGTTCACTAAAGAACGCAAAAAATGAAAAAAAGGAGTCCCCCACACCCTTCTGCTTTAAGTGGCAGATTATTTCATGGTTTTGACAAGAAAGTTTTTAGTGTTTGGCTGAAATGGCCACTTTTTCAATGAAAAGAAAAAATAATCAGAACTTGTTTTTACCAGTCTTTCTGGTATTGCACTTCAGGTATGCTGTGTGTGCAGGCAGGGCTGCAGGGAACTCAGCCTATCTGCAGATCTTTGCAGAGTGCATCCCTACTTACATCTGGGGTTTTGTATTTTAATGAATTAGCTATCATCTTAACTTTATCTGTGCCCTAACTCTGTCGATTATTTCTATCATTTATGTATATCCAACTTAAAGTTACATGTATCTACTGTTAACCTAACTGTGCATTTTCTCCATGATAGATCTCTGTCCCATTGGTTTCCTAAGGGAATAGCTTCACAGAGCTTTATCTGGTATCACTGGCCTGTGCCCTACCAAGACAAGTTGGTGTTTCTGATATTGTGCAAATCCAGGACGATTATAAATTTTTGGGGGAGGGAGGGTGAATAAAAGATCTTAAATACACTGATTTAAAATATACCACCAAATGTAAGCTAAGGAGAAAATGAAGGCTTTGGGGAAGGATTTGGTTTAGAGGGGCAAGATGCTTGGCTCCAAGCAGAGAGAAGGAACAGGCACTAGTGAAACACCATGGACTATGCCTACAAAGGCACAAAATCTGGTCCAGGAGGAGAGTAGTCCACTGGTAGGAAATGAAGGAAGGTGAAACAGAACCCTGAGGGGTTTTACAAGGCCGGAAAGTGGTTTGGAATTGAATTCAACGACAGATAAGAAGGTGACAGGGGATGTGAGCAATATGATCCTATTTCTTAGAATGAGAAAAAGTGCAGCCATGAAAGTCTGTATCCGCCAAAGTTATGAGAGTTGGAATTTTTTTGATCTTTTTAAAATAAAAAGAGGATTTGTAATTGCTGAGGTGTAAAGTCAGGTCTGTGTATGAATAAATTGCTGTATTTCTTGTAAGACAGTGACAGACCTGTCAGCAAGGAGATGCAGCCAGGCTGGGAAAGATTGGACTCCTTAAGAGCATATCGTCAAAGACCATCTAATGCAGTAGGGACCCATACAGCTCTCAAGGGATTCAGCCCACTGCCCCACATCCAGAGAGAAAGCAGAGCAGGGAAATAGGGGTAGGAGAGGCAGAGAAATGTAAGAAATGCTGCAAAATTGGTTAACTGCAGAGCTCAGGCTATTCCCCCATCTCAGGCTCTTGTTCAGCACATGGTCCAGCAGGGCAGGCAAGATGGTGACTCTCAATTCTCCTGGTACATTTTAGCTCCCATGTTCTTGCTGACCAAAGCATTGTGCTGCCCTCCTAGCTTCTGGTTGTACTTTGAAGGTCTACTGTATCCATCCTGGGGCAGGTGGAGACAATAGCAATGGCAGAAATTTTTTGTCCTGAAGCAGAAAGAAAGAACATAAATGCACAGAGGGCAGAAAGTACTCATATGAAGGGATACACTGTGTACTACCAACTAGCAAATAAGAAGCCACTAACAAACAAGGTAGAAGAGAGGCTTTTTCTGCTTGCCTAAACACAGACCTGGAGCAAAGGCTACGATGCCTGTGACTCCTGGGCTCTGCAACTGCCCTCAACAGATTTCTTGCTAACTTTGTCCCGATTCAGCATTAGTAGCAGCTGCCAACTCCCATGAATGTATCTCCATATGAGACATAGCATTTGAAGCCCAGCCTTGGCCCTATTACTCAATAAGCAAAAAATATGTGTTGTCACAGCTTGGTTTTAACACAGCTAGGCTGTGTTAAACAGCATCCTCAACCAGGATGCTCAGCAAAAACCCCAAGCTGGTCAGTGCAACACTGTCTCCCTTAGCATGCAGAAGGCAAACAACTGTAGGAATGTTTTATGTTTCTGTTCCATCCCTGAAGTTTCCTGTTGTTTAGAAACCTCCTGGATACAAGGGAGATGAATTACTGATATGCCAGCCTTGGGAAGGAAAAGTAAGGCAAGATTAGAAAAAGGCAAGGGACTTTTGTCTGAAGTAAACTGTATAAAAAGCAGGACATTCAGTTCCCAAGGAGCCACACACAATAAAGAGAAATCAGGCTACCATAGTCCGTGCAGTTTATAAACCACTAATCATGGGTGATTCAGTGCATACCTCTGGTTTTGCTGTGTGCACAGCAGCCTGTGGGGAGTTGCCCTCCAGCAGCAGGCAATGCCAGGGAGCACACACCACCGCCCCAAGCACCGAGTCCAATGCACAGCCCCGCGGTCAGGCTGACACCAAGGGCCTGGCTGCAGGAGGACCACACTGTTGCAGCAGTGGTCTGTGTGTGCAGTTCACACTGCATCCCCAGACTAAGGCACCATGGCCATGCCTGGGGGTGGTGTGGGCCCAGTCAGGGGCCCAAACACGCAGGATTTCTCTGCTGGTCCCCATGTTTTACCTGCAGGGACCTCCATAGGGTTACTGTGAGCACCACACACAGTCTCCAAAGCACCTGTATCCATTAGTGGGCATAAGACCTCTCCAACCATCTTCCAGCAGCTTGCCAAGCCCTCAGAGACTGCTCAACTCCCAAGGTCCCTGCTTCCAGATGGGGTTGAGAAGAACAGGCCCTTTATGTCAAGCAAGGAAAACAGCTGTCCAACCATGCAAAAAAAGCACATCTGGTGTAGAGTTGATCTGGAAAAGGACCTTTTCCATTGAATTACCCTCCAACAGGTGCATTCCTCTGAAGCAATACCAACTGTACCCTCAGCAGGGGCTCTGGATTAGAACACTGAAGCACAGTAATCAAGCTGCCTTGCTAACATCTTGTCCTGCAAGGATTCTCATTTATGGTTTGATTAGCTCCATTAACTAGGACAGAGAATTTCTGCATGATTAACATGTGTGGCATTACACCACTGGTATCTCCCTACTTCTCTAAAGATCCTATATACAGCTCACCACTGGCCACTTCCCCTCAGCTGTGCACGCTAAATGCAGGCAGGGAAGTTGCAAAAACACTTGCTCACTCTTCCATGAAATTATGTCCACACTGTTCTTAGAAAGTAGAGACTCACCCTCTTTAAAACTTAGCGGGGTGTGAAGAGATACCTGCAGCACTCGTGTCTCCCCATCACACCAGGGCAGGGCAGTTGCAAGGGAAGCAGGCGAAGCATCAGGAGCAGAAAGGGGACCCAATGCAGGTGCTGAGCTGCAAAGGGGTCACCTTCCCTCTGCCTTCATCCCAGAAAGCCTAAAGAAAAACTAGTCAGGCTGAGATATTTGTGGCTGATGAGTGTAGCTGGAGAACAACGGAAAGGCCTGTTTGCCCAGAGAGAGAAGCAAAAACTGATCTTTCAGCTCACTGACAAACCAGAAAACAAGAGAGGAGCCGAAAGGGGAAGGACGGCTTGAAGTGAACCTGATATCTGTTGGTTTGGGGTTGGGCTTTTTTTTTTCACAAAACTGAAAGTTTGGAGGAAAAATATTTGAGCTGAAGGACGTATTTTAGTTCCTTCATGAGCTTTTAATGTCATTCTCAAGCAGTTTCAATAAAACTGAAGTAAATCTGAAACAAACATTGGCATTAAATAACGCTATTGAAAGGCTGTCTTTAAAATGTCAGCATTAAATGTGAAAATATTTTCAGATTTGTTTTAACTACAACAATTCATTTCCTTTTACAGCAATTTTGTATTTATCCTAAATACATGTTCACCAGTGGAAAAGAAATGTGGCTGAAAATTGTTACCCTGCATTATTTACCAGTACAAATTTTCACATGGAAAAAATCTTACCAAAAAAAATGTCATCCAGCAGATAATTGATGTGATTGGATGCTGCTTGTAAGGATGGACAAGAGACAGAAAGTACCATGACATCCTTAATTTCACCATTTGGTGAGAGTGAATGGAAACCTCCTCCTAAAATAGGATAAAAGATGTTTAAGATTTGCTTTGGCCTGCAACTCTATGAGTAAGATAGCAAGCCTCCTTGACAACACAAAACCAGGGCAGTCAGCAGAGTCAGTTAAAAAAGAATAATTGTTGGTCAAGAGGTTTCTTTGCCTGAATTTTCCAGTAACCATTTTTTTTGTTTTCCTTCTCAAAAATAAACAAGGAGGAGCAACAGGGATAATGAGTTTTGCCACTTTTTAAGTGTTTTGAGTGTTTGACTTCATAACTCTAAGAACTGTTTGTTTGCATAAAACAAGTACCTTCCTGGGTTGTGAAAGAGTTGTTAATCAAATGGTATGTTTCCAATTTGTTTTTTTTCTATGGTGCTGAGATGTCCCTTGTCACTATGTGCAGGCTCACAGTACCATCTTTATCCCCAGTGACACTGTACCTCCTCCAGGCTGGAGGAGGCAGCCAGCGATGCCAGGAGCCAGTCAAAATGCCAGGAACAACCTCCGGCAACTTCACGTGCCAGCCCTCAAAGAACTCAACCACAGGTACGAGTGTTCATGAACAAACCCAGCACCAAACAAGAGGGACACAGCAGGACTGACCAGTGCTGCATCTCTGCTGTTCAATCTGAGGTCTGGCACACTCATTACCTCCTTGGCCTGGGTGGTGACCCTCTGTGTTCCCCCTCACCAGTCTGGGCTGCTCCCAGCCTCCTGGCCAGGCCTCCCACTGAGCAGCAAGCGGTGGTGGTGGGCGTTCGCCTGCAGCCCTGGGAAGGGGGGGCTGGGAACAGCCGCTTCTCCTGATTAAGATAAATGGAACTGTGCAGATCAGCAGACTATCTGGAGTGTCCATCACGTACCACTCGATTAGCTGTAACAAGCTCTGGATGAACCCGCACGGAGGAGTTGTGATGCTTAATTTGTTGGACCAGTCGGGCTTGAAGACCACAGAGGAGGCAGCAGGAGCCCGGCAGAGCATACCTAGCAAATCTGTGGAGATAGGAGCTGCTAATTAACTCTGAGTGTTTATTTGGAAGGAGAGCCGGGCAAAGAAAGGGTTTTAGCCCCTGTGATCCTGTGTGTTCAGTTTCCTGCCTCATCCTCACAAAACAATTTTTCAGACACATTGCTGCCACCATTTCTGCATTTTATTTAAATCCTGCTCCTCGCCCTTTTGGCAAGCAGTTGATCTCTTACTCATTTTTCCACTTGGAGTTTGCCATGCACTCAATGGAGATTTTCAGCCTGACCCTGCAGCACAGCAGCCTGGGCGGCACAGCAATCCTGGGATACTTTCTGAAGCAGCTCTCGGTAGCAGCAGTAAACCGCAAACCATCTCAAACATCCCCAGACCAGACCCGCACTCTGTGGGGATATGCTGAGTATTAGACCCCAGAGGAATTCCAGTACACAGACACACAGGAGAGAGCAAATAAGTCCCACCTTATCTGGCATGTGGACAGCACAGGCGAGCTTATCTCTTGCGTTTTATAATGAGAAAGTGATGGGCCAGATCTCCAAAGGCATTTAGGTGCTTCGACATTTAACCTCCCACAAGGAAATTAAGTGTGTAATTATGCTTGGAGGTCTGGCCCTAGAGCTCTGCTTTCCTGCATTGTTTATTTCTGCATCATTTATTGCTGCCCACGAAGGCAGTAGACATCATCCTCTCTGCCCCTTGGTCATCTAGGTAGTGTGAGTTAATGTCACAAGACTCTGGTCCTGGTCTCTCAACACACCTTCAGCTCAAAGCTGTCTGCATGGCCATGTTCACTTCTAGTTCATTGAGCTCCCTGACACCGCTTTTTTACATTTTGCGTGCACAGACAAGTATGGGCATGGGAGGGAAGAACAGGGACAACAGGACTAGAGACAACAGCTCCGCAAAAGGCCAGATGTCACTGGGGTAGAGTGCTGGGCTTTAGCATGAGCTGCACAGAAGCTGCCAGAGAAGTCTGAGATGTCATGTTCACATCCCTGCTTTGCAAGGCATCTTTGGCAGTGTTGATGGCAGAAGATATACAGCAATGACTCTGCACAATTGGGAGAGTCACTCCAGAGCTCCCATATTCCAGAGAGATGGAGAAGACAGGAAATCTCTCCAAGCAGCTGGGAAAGGCATACAGACATGAGGAAATGTCAGAAGGCATCCCCTAGCCCTGGTTGCCTTCACTGAAGAACCACATATGGGTTCTACCCTAAGTCCTTCCACCACCCCAGAAACCATGTGCCAAGGGAAGTGCAAGCATCTCCTCTGTCCTTTTAATACCACTGTTCTTTCCCAGTTACAACCTGTGTAATGCAAACTCTCCTCCCCTGATTAATCATTACTGGTTAACCTGGCTCGTGATCTGGTGGCACATTGATTTGCACAAGCCCATTGCCACTGCTCTATCTCTACAGGTGTCGTGGAACACCCTTGTGTCTCTGTCACCTGGTATGGCCTTGGTGGGTGGTGAACCTCCCACACTGACTGTGGCTGTCAGAGGAGAGGGGTTGTCCTCCCGTGGTATGATGACCATCTCTCCAATCTCGTGGTTTCAAGCCCCAAGACAGGCAAAAACGACTTTCCTTTTGCCAGGGTGTAGGTAAGTACCCTGGCACCATACAGGATTTGTCCTCAAATTGTTGCCAAATTCTTCACAATTACTTAGAAATGAGGAAAGTCTGACAGCAAATTTTGACTGATACTGCCCTTTGTGGTGTGTGGGCATTGGTGATTTTGGAGATAGTGGGACTGAGGGGCAGGCTTTACTGTAAAAAGGTTTAAGTATTTCCTACAGCAGAGTTTGTAGCTGAGGCCTGTTTCTGATCATGTCATTGGTCCATGCAGTTGGATGTTTTCCTGCATCTAGCAGTGGCCAAGAAGTGTTCCTGTCCACAAAAAAAAAAAAAAAAAAAAAAAAAAAAAAAAAAAAAGAAAAAGAACATTAAAGAATAAATTTACTTGTGAAATAGAGGTCAGTAGAGTTACACCGGGGAGGAATTTGGATCAAGATACCCAGCTTCGATACAACCTTTTAAATAGAAAAAATATTTTCAGTGAACAGGGAACTGTAAGAGGTTTATAAATGCAAAAGAGAAGAAAAAAAATGGTGCTGCTCCCCCGCAGTCTCCTAAAAATAGCAAATTACACACCTAATAAATGTATCAGCAGCCCATGAAATTGACAGCCTGAAATTGAAGAACAGACTCGTTTTGTTTGGAGAAATAGTCTTTAAGAGTGTGGAGGTGAATTAGAAAAATAGCAACTGACATTAAGAGTGCAAGATTAATTCGACCGAGCTTTAATTGAGACAGCCTGAATGAGCCAGAAAAAGAGAAAAAGAGAGAGGATCCCAGCTCTGTCTGGCTCCATAGAAACTCCACCTACCATCTCTTTTCAGCTGGAGCTCAAATTACAACATTACATCACCCCAAAAACGTCCCTTTGGCTGATAATTCCCTGGGAGCTGGGCATCGATGCTGGGCTCAGGGTTACGGATGCAGCCACGGGTTGGAAATGCACCCTTTTGGGTTCATCAGTGTGGGGACAGGCCAATGGCCACCCTTGGACAGCCTTCAAAACCCTCTCCCTCTTCAGAGCCTGGGAAACATTGGGGCCACCGTCTCTTGGGGCAATATCCCCACTGTCCCATTCCCGGCTGCAGCTTTTCCTTGTGGCCGGAGGAGATGGATCTGGCTGGTGCTGGCAGGGCAGAGGGGAAGATGTTATTTATATTTCAGAACAGATCTGCGTACTTGACAAACCCTGAAATCCCCAAGCCTGTAAAAGCATTAAGCAAGCCATCCTGACCGTGAGCCTCACTCGGGTTTCCTGGCTTAAACAAGAAAGTCCTTCTCATAAGCAAGGAATAAGCTCTTGCACAGGCAATATTTCAAAAGCCTTGCTACTACTGAGTAAATAAATGTGCGTAGCAGATACAATAAACATTTTCTTCTGTTCTGAAATCAGATCTGCAGATCCCAAATCCCCCTGTGCTGTGCAGACTGTAATTACAGGATATGTTAAATTTTCTTTATAGCCAGTCCTGATGGTTGTTAAGTGACCGCACCGCCCGGTACAGCACCCCTCTCTGGTCTGCTACCATTCATAATGAAAACCAGATGTTTGTTTAAAGTTAATAATCAATACAGCACTCATCCCAAGTCAAGTAGGGCTAAACATTTGCTTAGAGAAGCCATGTCAGAGCTGCGATAAGCAGTGGGCTTGGTGCAGCATGCTGCTTCAGACCCTGCTGGGGTGTGAGATAAACCATTCAAATTCCACAGAGTGAATGCAGGGGCCGAGGGGTTGATCTGAACCTCTATGAGTAACCGAAGCAACTAATATAAATGCAGGCCTGGCTTCATCCAGAGCAACCCAGGTCCCTGACAGGCACTGGAACCCTGCTCCCAGCTCACTGTGTGCTCCCAGTGAGACCAGGGTCTTGCTTTGTGCTGGTTCCTCTCTTGTACCTGAATAGAATAAGCACGTATGCAAAGGGAAGAGTGCGGTGCAGTTGAAAGCCACAGTGCTGATCTGATAGGTGATGAGTGCTTCCAAATCACTGTAAAGGCAGATGGAGCTGGCAGAGAAGAGACACCCAACATCTCACTGCAGTCAGTTGAGATCCAGGCTGATGTTTGCTACTCTGTTTAAATCCCAGGTTAGCCAGTAAATTGTATAATTGACTTCTGACTTGGGCAGAAAGACAAAGGAACTATTAGGGCAAACTCTTCATGTGATCCACACACCTTCTCACAGGTGGCAGTATTCGAGCCTTCGTCTCAGTGAATGGATGAGGAGGAGGAATATTGGGAATACTGGTGGGAACTTCAGTTGAAGGTAACTCCAGCTGGTCTGCTTTGCCCAGACCTTTTCTCACTGGGTCAGGGGAACTGTCTCCTTGTCAAATGACCTCGACATCCAGTCCAAGAGTTGAGACAATGCATTGTTATTCAGCTGTATGCCTGCACCCGTCCCTTTGGCACCTCAACTCCCAGCCTGTGAACAGAGAGTTAGGGGCCATCTTGTGAGCTTAACTGGAATGCCCACCACACCTTACTTTTGTATGGTAATACTATGACGAATACCAAGCGAATTACAGGGAGTCCTGAGCCATAGAGTTTTGCCTGATAGTGGAAAAAGAGAACTCTCTTGATTTAGTCTTTTCCTTTCTGACACAATTTAGCAGCAGAAACTGAATGCTTACCTACAGCCTAACTCGGTGACAGAAGTAAGTGGTAAAATATACTGGTGTAAAAGAGACTTAAGTTTTAAATCTTAGGCTTTCCCTAGGAAAACTAACAAATAAAATGGCAAGAAGAAATTATGAGGAAATGTATTTCTATGAGGAATCATAGAAATTTTGGTTAGAAGGGACCTCTAGAGGTCATCTCTCCCGACTTCCATCTGAAGCAGGACTATCACCAGCAGTGTTTGACTGAGGTTGTATTTCAGAGAATGATGTGTGTGTTTGTTCCACCCTTTTTTCTCTCTTTCCCTGTCCTCCCTCCAATTTTTATATGCAACAGCTTTTCAAAACCTTAGTTGCTTTACTCATCTTAACACACATGATTAGGCTGAATATTTTCCATAAAAATATTTATGTAAAGTGGCCAATACCTAAACACTTTAAGGTTTTTCTGCTCTAAATAAAAGACTTTTTCTCCTTTGAGCAGGACATCTACTGAACTGAGGTGCCATCCCCACTGGCTCTGGCAATGCAGTCATGCAGCTCCTGAGTTGGAATCGGAGGAAGGACAAGGAGATTACAATTCATAAGGTGCAGGGAAACCTACACCAGTGTCACCTTTCATTGTGCAAGTACAGAAAGGGAGACACTGAGGCATCAGAAACACTCACATGCCAGTTCTACTTCTGCGCTGTACTGAGTTGTTAACTTCCCTGCTTCCTCAGCACAGAAATCCCCAAGTTAAAGTACTCATTTAGATTACCCAGAAAAGCTGAAGATAGATTTGGATCCTGTTGAAAGCCACTGTTTTGTAACAAGCCAGAACCAACCCTTTTGGCTTCAAAAAAAACCACCCTCCATTCCACTTAAAACAGGTTCAGTAAATGATCTATGACCAAAAACAAAACCAAGTACTAAAAGCTGGATAAAACTGCCTACCTCTCCTCCAAATTAAATGAATCTGACCTGCACACCATGCACACCAAAGCATTCCTAGAGCTCCATGACTCATGAACATATAAAAAAAAAAAAAAGTCATTTATTAACAAACAGTCCATTTGAAATCATTCTAATGGTGAGTTTTTCTGAAGAGGATTCATCTGCATTCCCAGGTCATGCCATGCCTATGGAACTACAGTATCCTCCTAATACACTGCGTTTTGTCTCTCCTTCTGCTGCACAACAGGACTCCAGCATGGAAAAACACTTCCTCACCTCGTAGCTCTGGGTATGCTACAAGGAAAGCGACGGCCCCGGGAGTGGTGGCTGTGTGTCTGCCTCCTCAGGGCTGGTTTGTGTGGCAGAGACCCCCTGCAGCAAGCTCCTGCCGTTGCCTCAGGGTTCTCTCATTCCAGTGGCATTGGTCCAGGGAGAGCAGGGCCATCCCTCTCCTCAGCATTCCCTGTTAGCCGAGTTAGGTGGCCCAGCTGCCACCCGGCCCCAGCTTTCACCACATGTTGTCTACAGATGCCTAAAAGCTGGGCTTTGCTATGCCTAATTCCCAACTCTTGCCTCAAGCAGCCAAGTCAGCCCACACCATAATGCTTTCAAAATAGCAGTCCGGTGTCAGCCTTTGTGCCAAAAAACCACCTTTCCCTGGGGAAAAAACCTCCAGTTCGGGTGCTCCTGGGACCTGGTATGGTATGGTTCTTCCATCATTCTCAGGAAAAGGCACAGGATTAGGCCGATCACTGGTTTATCTGGATCCAGCAGCATATTCTCATCTAAAATCTTCTTTTCCTGGAAGAGATACTGCCTTTTTTTTTTTTTCTTTTTCTTTCCCCTGGCTTTGTAAGTAATCCTGTTCTTCAGTCTCTGCTGTCTTGGCACCTTCCAAGCAAAATCTGACACTGAGGAATAGATTTCTTTTTTTTCAAATAATAAATGGAAATACATTTTTGCTGCAGCCTTCCAATCCGCACAGGCGACACTGTCAAAATGCTCTGAACTTTTTTTGGAAGCAGCAGATGACTACAGCTGGTTAGCACAATTATAGCCGTTGTGTAATGCTTGGATCCTCTGTTGTTTCATTCATTCTATTCATCAAACTCTGCAATAGGCTGTGGGGGAAGATCTGCCTGATGGTAAATTTACATTTTTTCCTATGTTGCTGTTATTTTTCATACTTAAAGGGACACTAGCAAGTGACACATCACTTTTTAACATTGTTTCAGAAATTGTTTACCCTGTAATTTACAGTATCCTCTTAGAAGCCAGAGAATGGAGAGCTTGAGCAATCTGGCATTTCCTCACTCTTGAGGAAATATTGATTTTTGATTTTTTTCACTGTGGGCTGGAGGAATCTCAGACACTTTCTACTTAGAGTAGTTCACAGAGGATTTAAGGACAGAGGCCACCAATTTTCACAACACTTCCAGAGGTAGGTAAGTATTATCTGAAAACTATCCCCATTTCACAGGCAGGAGGAAAGCAGCCTTTGCAGAGATGGGGCCAGAGCCGTGCCAAGTTTTGTACAGAAGTGTCTCTGTGCCAGCCATGAGATTTGGTGAAGAAAGAAGAACCTGCCTTAAAAAAAAAATCTTCCAAAAAGACAGTCCACACCAGATGTCCCTATAGGCTGTCCAAGTCCCACCAATAATGGGAAAAAGAGGTACAAAGCTGACTTCTGTCCCTCACTTTATCCATGATTATAGCAGGCCACGGTGCTGAATTTTAGTTCTTGCACACATAATTTTTTTAACAGTATGTAATATCATCCACGTTATATCAACATGAGATCACAATAATAAAATGGGTACTGATGCTGATATTAATTTTTTATTCTGTAAAACCACCACTGTGTTTGAGCTTTCTTGATTTTTCTTCAAGGTAGAAAACCAAACTGTGTTCAAAACTTTCTCTTGTCATCCTCAAGATGGGGATTTTGGGGAAATATTGCAGACTTTTGTGTACCTCAAGGCTTTCACTGGAAAAGTGAAGAAAGGAATGAAAAAAAATATTTCTGATGGGATTTTAATACTGTTATAACAAAAAAAATGTAAAAAGAAAATAATGGGATGGCAGTGAAGGAAGAAAAAGGGAAGAAATATACTTTACAGATGCTGTTCCTTATTTTTCTTCCTCTTTTTGGTCTTCCTATATTAAAAACAAGCAAATGAACCAGAAATAAAATTGAAATGTTTGAGTTTTTGTAGCTCCCCTCTATGCGATTTTCCCTTATTGTTACTTTTCTTTCTCTCCATTGTTCAATCTGTAAGACTGTATGCTTGAAATTCATTTGGGTAATTAAGTTAGTGAGAACAGCAGAATCTCATTAGGCTGAATCAGAAAGTGGCTTGAATGAGCATCAGTGTTTTCACACTGTTTTCAGTGAACACAGTGTTTCACATTGTTTTCTACCTCAGGAAGGGATAGAAGCACAGCATCACCCAGCATCAGCCCCTCAGTACTGGGGGACTGAGGAGTCTGAGATGAACCCTGCAGACCCAAAATACACCTTACTGTGCCATGTGAAGCAGCCATCCAGCGTAGTGACAAGTAGTCACCAGCAGCGTTCCTGGATTCCACTTCAATAAAGATTATTTATGCACCATGGCTGCTAAGTGCTACTAAACACAAAAACAAATGACACTATAGTCTCAGACCACTAAATTTGTCTCTCTGCTCTACATATCCTTTGCTTTCCCTTTGGCTGCCTTCTTCTTAGCTGTAAATTGCATAATTCATTCTCTCGGTTGTTTTATAGTTTTGTGGTGAAATTCAGATTTATCATCATTAAATATTGTTATCACTGTTTACACAATGACGCAAACTGTCTGAAATGTGTCTCAGACTCAACGCTGACATCTAACCTCAGGAGAAGATGGGACTCTCCAGACCGACTCAAATCCAGCCTACAAGCCAAGTAATTGGGACGAACATAGAGAAAACCATTGTAACCCAGGACATTGGGAGAGATGATCATTACTTGTTTAATTCTGCTTCTCAAAAGTGCAATGCACAGTTTGTCAAGAAACAAGCCACTTATGGCTTTTAATATTGTTAGTTAGCAAGGATTATTTTTTTCACTTGGAACACATAGAAACCGAAGATACTGTAGAAGATGGGACTGTGTCCAACAGGGGAACAAAAGACTCATTTCTCCTCTGCTTTCTATGGTCTTCTCAGACTCTGATGTATTGAAAACTAGAAACCTTTCCATTTTGCATGGTTATTTCATGGCCTGGGTGCTGGGGACCTGCTCTCTGTGCTCCGGGACCTACCACCCTTCTGATTCAAAACCCGAGAAAGCCACTGGTGTGTGTTGGTAACCCCCAAAACAAAGACCATGATATCCTGTGGTGATGAGATGCTGGTTTATAGGTCAAGAGGAACACTCTGCCCCCCTGAAATTCACACCGTGTCTTGCTGTACTGGTGTGACCTGCAGGACATTTCATTTAGTCCCACTTAAGCAACATCACGGATTAGCAAGTCTCCAGGAAAGCCGTGAAGTGCTGGGCCGTCGATCTCTCAGGGCTGTCTCTGCCTTGGCTGGTTCATAATAATGTCATCATAGAAGATTAAGATGTTGCAGCTTGGCAAAGAGGAGCGATAGTGCAATAAATCCCTCCATTGGGGCATTTCCTCTGGCTGGTTGTCTGTGCAGCCATTTCAGGCTGCTCTGAAATTAATTTCAAGATTCTTGTAGGCACTTATCTCCCCAAAGTGAGATTTCCTGGGAATCGTCAGGGAAGGAATGAAGACAGAAGAAATACAGCTAAACCCCAGCACTTAAGACCTGAGCCCTCTCTCTTTAATGTTCTTCGTGTAAATCAGGAGGAATTCCACTTTCATCGGGGGAATTATGCCAGTGATATACTGTTAGTGAGAGGAGACTCAGGTGTAAGTCCTTTTAGTTGAGCTTCCTTCATTCATTTTCACAAAAGGAGACCCTGACCCTGCAGGAGATCTTGTGACGGAGAGGTGGGAGAAGAAACACGATCACTGCATATTTAGACTTTGTCCTGTACAGAAAAGTTTCAGAATCAAAGCTTATTTACTTCAGAGGGAAATTACAGCCACAGTCATAGGCAAATGCTAGCTCAAAAAGGCTTAGAAATCACATACTCTTTGTAGGGTAGATACTGCAGATAGGACCTCCTTTCTATTGAGGAAAATTATTTTTTCCCTTACTTTCAGACAAGTAAAATTTAGTCCTTAAGCCTAACGCATCTAAAAAAATGTCATGATTTGCTGTATCTGGTAAGAAATAAGTGATGGGGACCAAAGGTGGGAGAGGGAGTAGTGCAGGCTAAAACATTCGGAACAAAATGCCATGGTAGGGAAAGGCATTCTGCAGTGAATACAACCAGCTGGGTGTCTGGATGCTTTGTAAAATTTTATTGTGAAATGCACAGATGATGAGCACAGCTGCAAAACATCAGGAGTGTTTATCATGATCTCCCAGAGCGTTCTGGGTGTGTTCCCCTTTGACACTATTTATGTAGGCTTAACCTAAGCTGATTTCAATGGAGACATCAAAATTGTTTCAAGGTGCATCCTATTATATGCAGGATAAGCTTGTGGCTTAAGGTTTCTCTCCCCTGTCTTATGTAGTGTTTATCAGCATGCAAAAGACAACTGAATGAAGAAGTAGCTGATAGCATCTGACTAACCGGCTGCTGTTGCTGAAGCAAATAAAAGATGTTTCTGGCACTCACACAAGTATTAAAAAGGGGATTAAGCAGATTTTTGGGATGGAATTCAAGCTGAAAAAAATCTGTAATCCCTCCTTCTAGGCCTAAACATTACAGCAATCTTCAAGCAAGGGTCCTGAGTCTTCTCAGCATTATTTATTTTACCTGAATTTGGGTCCTTCCCAGTGACATGCTGGTGTGCTGTAAGAATAGCACAGACAAGAATCAGCTTCCCCCTGCGATGTGCTTCAACTGCTTGTGCTCCCAAAGTTTTATACATGATCACTTGCATCTCATAACATACGATAATGCTCTAATTCAGTCAGACAATTCTCAGGCATAATGTTATTGTGACTGTGGTACAGATCTGTCACGCTATAGAGGAGGAGATAATGTAGGAGCCTATTTCAACTTCCATGAGGTATCTTGCTGTAAAAAAAAAAGAAAAAGAAAAAAGAAAATAAAAATAAAATAAAATTGAAAAGGATTTCTCTGCATTTTATACTTCCTGATTTTGACAACCAGTGAAAGCATCAAAACACCACTAAGGAAGCTGGTTTTGTAAGTTCCGGCTTGTGACCAGGGGAAAGAAAGGGAGCAAGAATGTCAGACAAGAATAAATACTGACAGCTACCTGCCCAAAGACAGGGTTTACATCAATAATTCAAGGAGTAAGTTAGGAAATGTTGTTGTTATAAAATGAAATTACACAACTATTAAAAAGCTAAAAAAATTTGTTATACTTTAGCAAAATTCCTAGAGGGAAAAAATAAAAGTAATTAAACCACAGTATTAATCTTAACAGCAATCCCCCTTTCCCCAGCTAAGACCTTGTGACAGCTTTACTTAGTCTTCATTAAGCATTTTCAAACAGTTCATTGCAAACAGTCTGATATAACTGTGAAATCCCTGTAGCACTGTCCCAGCTGTAGTATCAGATTTTAAGAGTGAGGGAGTACTAGGACAGACACTGTTTGTAATCAGTAACCCAGGTCTCAAAGCTTTTCAGATTGCGCTGTTTACATTGTACTTTGGCAGATTTTTTTCCCCACTGAGATTCACAAATTGCTTAGCAGAAGTCACAACACCTTTTTTTTTTTTACATCAGGAGCTGAAATGCAGAGTACAGAAAGATTTACTGAAACCATATTGTTAGAAAGCTAGGATTAGAAATCAGAACTTCAAATGCAATCTCCCACCTAATCAGCAGAGACAACAGCTTCCTGGACCCAAAAAAAATGAAGCTTCCGCTCCGTTCTTCCAGAGTTGCACAGAGAAGAAATTTTGGTTCTTCTGGTCTTGAGAATGGCTCCTTCTGAAGGAAAAAGCCATTTTCCCTTCAAAACACCTCAGCCCAGCTAGCTGCCATAGGTATGACAGGTATCAATACAGACCAGCCCTTTGCAAGGCAGGTGCTGGGACCGCGCTATGCGCAAGTTCCATTGATGACAACGGACTGCAGGTCAGATCTTCACCACTCCTT
Source organism: Corapipo altera (assembly GCF_003945725.1). Classification (NCBI taxonomy): domain Eukaryota; kingdom Metazoa; phylum Chordata; class Aves; order Passeriformes; family Pipridae; genus Corapipo; species Corapipo altera. The sequence continues at coordinate 1,330,482 of NW_020884884.1, forward strand.
GCTGTCAGCTTGCAGTGGTGATGCTCATTATAGAGCAGTAAAAACCCAAAGGCAGTCCCTGTGTTTGTGACAAAACCTCTTATGAAAGAGCTATACAAGTTTGAGTGCAGGAGGCACATTTCTGTAGCCTCATCATTCATTTTTTGTATCTCTGTCTTTGCAAAGTTGTTTTTATAAAGCCAGGTATTGGCTAGACCCCAGCAGCTCTTATCACAAATCAAATTTTGCATTTATTTACACTTTTGTCATTGGAAAGGAGAAGGTTTTATTAATAGCAGTACTGATGTTCATATCTGGAATTCACTTCTGGATTGAGAAACTCCTGTGCCAGCGTTCAGCCAGGAGTGAATTTTATGATCGTGTTATCAACTCTGAAAACAGGAGATTAAGCAACAGCCGCTGAAGTGGTAACAGACTTTTAACTCTATCAGAATCAGCTGCCCACCTTTCTGCATTGTTTCCCTGTAGTATCAACCTCTCATATTTGAAGGCTTCCCCAATGAAAGAGAACCACCGCATTGCACTATTTGTAAAACAGCTCTGTCCTGAAACATGATAGTGCATGAACCCAACCTGATAATTTATGAACTCACAGCTAAGCAAGAAACAGTTCCCCTGCAGCCCAGAGTAACATGCTAAATCTCTTTTTTAAATATAAAATCATATTGCCATTCAGTTTTGTGGCTTTCTTAAATGTGGTTGTGCTCGGAGAAGTGACTATAAAAACTACACACTTTTAATCAATGGACCTGCTGTCTCCTGCAGGAAATTTGAGTAAGATATGTTTCATTTACTGACAAAAATAATACCCTGGTTTTATATTTTCTGATCTGCTAGGAGTGTAGAAACTATACAGCCCTGGGAAAAGTAGCCAGCCCTCCTCTGGTTCACGCACCATCAACATTACTGGTAATTAGTTTTAACCACTGAATTCTGAATGCCTGTGCAAAGAGATTAGGTTGATTTTCATATCTGAGACTGGACCTACTGAGCTACTGGCTAGAAAAACTGGGCCACTTTTTCCGCTGATATGCAGCTCCCTCAACTGCAGCTGGAAATTTCACCTTTCATCTTCAAGCAGGGATCTCTGCTCAGTGACAACAGCGCCATGCAGCACACAGATTTGGACCTGGTACATGTTCCTGCACAGGAGGATGAATAATACCTCTGGACCAGCAATGTGGCCAACCTGGCCTGGTGAGAAAATGTCGTGCTTGGGATCTCAAGTACCCACTGGGGCACACACTCCTGGTTCACCCCAGCTGCAAAATAAAATACATGATTATGTACTACCAAGACAGCTGGCTGGTAGATCATCTAGGTGGCAAACTCTGGAGTAAAATGGGTCTCCAGCCACCAGCAACTACACAGAACACCCATTAGTCTAGTTCATAATGAGCTTGCAATACTGTGGGCATGTAATCAGTGATAAGTGGGGCTGGGTAACCTCCTTCAAGCCGTGCCATCCCTCCTGTTGACACAACCTTGCCATCACCTTCCCAGCTGCAAGAGGTCTCCCACATCTGCCATGCATTCAGCTATTTTCAGAAAGATTTAATCAACAGGTGGACTGCACTGCCAGTGAATTTCATCTGGTCCTGGGTCATTTTGTTTACACTGCCAAAGCAGCTCAAAATGAAATTATCCCTTCAAACAGTTTCCAGACTACACAATCTTCCAGCTGCAAATGAAAGCCACACTGCCACCCAACAATCCAGCTGTTTGTTTGCAGCACTGGAAATAAGCGTGCTGAAAGCGGACTAGAAAGCTTTCAAGTTAGTCCGTTGTTGACTACAAGAGACGATGAAGCTGCAATTGCCTCACATTTTCCAGCTAAACCAAAGCAGGAAGCTCCCATTCTGATGGCCTGAGTTACAGGAAGGGCAGTTCTGCATGAAAAATTCACATTTGTCACAAGCAAATATACTCTACACATGGTATTTTGCACGGAGAACATGGTGAGCTGACTCTGAAAAGCCGAACATCAGTACCCTTCTGGTGAGGATAAGGAATGGTATCAGTGCTTGCCAAACACCTTTGCAACTATGAGTCTTTGCATGAAATCATGAGAAAGGGAAAATTTGGTTATAGAATAAATGTTCTGTAGAGGATCTTAATTTAGCAGTTGATCACAGCCAATGAGATTGGATCCACATGGACATACACCTTATACAGAAATCGCAGAGTTTGACGTTAAACACAGCTGTCTTAGGTAGCTAGCTCCACTTTTCCCTGATATTTCATTATGACAAATGGGATGTATTTCCATCACTTATCATAAGATCAACACTGCAGCCAAGCAAGTGTTAGCTTATTTATTGTCAACCAGGGGATGGACGGTCTTAAGTGCCTCCTTAATCAAAGGGATGATTCCTTAACAATGTCTCTTCTCACAAATGAACTGTCAGTCTTCAGTCTTGGTCCATCAGTCTATCAAATTTTATCAATCACACTGATTGTGGTCACATGCAAAATGAATTTTTTCTGGTTGATCCAGCAGAAAAACAATATCAGTTTTTATTTTTTTCTTGCTCCCTTGATCTGACAGGACCAAATGTCATCAGGTGGTACTGCCACCCTGTCACTGCATGGCATTTTACACCACACCAGCATGGCTCTTCCTCACCTGTCTGCTATACTTGGGAGAGGAAGGTGGGTCGAGTGTGGCAATCACACAAGAAAACTCTACTTGGCTTGAGTTGTCGGGACCTGGTCAGACCGGAACTGTGTGCTGGGTCCCTGTCCACCTCTTCTACCCCTGCACCCTGCTGTACCAGGACTGGCTTTGAAGCGGCCATGGAATTACAGCTTCATCCTACAATATTTTGGCCAGGTTCAAGGAAGATGCTTCTCCTGTAAAGGGCTTTCCCAATATTTGCTGTAGTAATGAGCCCACAGGCAGTTCTCACTGGCCAGGGGAGTTTGCATTAGCGGCACTGCCACCATCGCCCGATAAGCCCCGACCTGGTGTTGTTTGTACTTCTCAGTCACCTTTATTTGTTTAAGAGGCCAGACAAGGCAAACACTTGTGATGCCTTGTTTATTCTGTGGCTTTCGCTGGAGCATATTAAACTCATCATTACTTCATATAAGCCTGAGATAGGCATTTTTTTGCTGGCAAGTGTTGACAGTAAGTAACAGACACTCTGCCACAAGGTAACATGTTTACATACTAGTGCGAATGCCTGGTGGATTTTATTCCTGTAAAACTATCACAGATAAAGAAGCTACTATCAGATAAGTGAGTATAATAAATGACCACAATTAGTGCTCTGCTGATGAGACTACTCGGTGGTCTCTCTGCTCTGTTTTAGACAAACCCCAGGCTCAGCTTGCTTAGTATAAATGGAGACAGAGACCATTTAAAATAACATCAGCCTCTTCTGATTTCTGGGGGTGTTTTACCAAAATACTACCGTTAACTGAACAGAAATCTCCATGTATTTATCTCCAGAGGACATACAAAGGGGAAAATCTAGTCAAATAAAATAAAGATGTCCACTTACCTGAACACACACAGACACACATGCACATGTACTGGCTACTTGCAGGTTTCCCTCTTTTTCCCTCCTAAAAAAGAGGGAAACCTCCTGGGAGGCTTGGTCCCAGCTGGCATTAATGCTTTTCTTTTTGATGTCACTGGAAATAACAGTGAGAGTCAGGGGTTTTGGAGAGGCACCAACATGAAGTTACCTGCGCCTCACTGGAGTTGTGTACACCCTGCTGCTGCTACTTCAAGTGGGGAGTGAGGGATGCCCAGGACACTCCCACTCCCCAGCAACTTGTCCTCTCAAGATCACAGAGGAAGCAGTGTCTCCCCCTTTCTCCCCATGCTCCTGGGAGCTTGCTGAACCTGTATGGCCACTACAACTGAGGCAGTGCCATCACAGTGCAAACCTGGGCGGTGGGTGCATCTACCTCCAGGCTAACACCCCTGGGGACAGATGCTGTCTGCTGTCAGCCTTATGTCAAACCTTGGTAGCAGTTCAGAGGGCCTGATACACCTTCAGGGATCTGCTTATATTTTGTATATACTATATTCACACAACCTCTCTGAAATCAGTAGATCAACTTCCCCCAAGAGGCATACGTCCAGATGAAATCCTTTCCATTGAACAACCACAGTCCTCTCCAAAACACCTACCTATCACATACAAGATATCAATCCCCCTCTCGCTTTTGTCAACAAGAGAATGCAAAGAAAGAAGTAAAAGAAGCAGTGCCACCCTGGAGCTATAAAAGCCAAGCCCCATCCAGAACCAAGCTCCATAGCCTTCTAGTACTCCACTGGTAAAAATACTCGCTCCCAAGCCATGCTCAAGGGCTGTAACAGTGAGAAGGGGCTGTTCTATCAGCTGCAAAACCTCATTTCTCTTCATCAGTAGCTCTTGTTTGTAGACTAAGCTTGTGCTGCTTCATGAACTTATCTTATAGTCACTGTTTTAAAGGCATCTCTGTTGACATACAGACAGATCTTACTACAATCAGGACTCAAAAATGCTTATAATTCAGGCGTTTTTGCTGAAAAGGTCTTGTAAAGACATTTATACCCTTGCACAGTCTAGTCATTTATAGAATTACCTGTATTTACCACAAAATGGTTTTATATATCAATATGAATATATGTATGCATACGTACATACTCAAATCACAGAGATGTATGGATATCTGTATGAATGTGCTGAAAGAGATTTCCGATATACTTCTACTGTCATTAAAATAATGATAATAGAAAGCTCAAAAGAATTGGTTGCAAAACACAGGCTGTAATCCTCTTGAGTTATTTTTCATCTGTAACTACAGATTTTGTTTATGTAGTGTCAAAATGGCACCATCCAGCACAGTCTCCTGAAGACGTCTCCTGATCTGTCTTCTACTCCCTCCTGAAATACAATGCCTTCTTCAGAACTGACTAGTGGAAAAAGTTCTTCCTGAAAAGCATGCTCCTACTGGGGTTTATACTTTCTATTTGATTTAATATTTCCCCATAAGAAAAATTGCACTGCATGGTAGCAGAACCCCTCCACATATACACCGCACCCCAGGAATAAAGTGCTTGTGCGCAGTAGGATTTATGGTGGTTCTTTGTATTCCCATTGCCAGAATATCTCATAAACTAAGAAAAGTTATGCAGGCATCAGTCTGTTTACCTTTTCATGAGCTTAAAGCTGATTTATTTGACCTCTGAAAAACAGGATAATACTCAATGGAGTCCAGATTAAAGGAATACTGTGAAGTAGTTTAAGCCCCAAGTCTGAGTTGCCTTTAAACATCATAATTTGAGTACAGTGTTCACTTAATTCCACTGAAAGCCAGTATATGATGTTTGCCCGTCTATGCAATCTATAGACTTTTGCATGTATTAGGCCCCGGGGGCTCCCCGATGGAACAGTGACTCAAGTAAGATGACACATTGTAATAAGTTGCTACAGAGTAAACACTGCTCTAAGGCGCAACAAAAAATCCATGTGAGGCTTTGCACCCCAAAGGCAATGATAACTATTTCAGCATCATTACACTGGTAAGAATTTCCTTAGAGGAAGCAGAGTCTTGGAGCAGAGCAAACAATTTCTCTTAGTGATTTGTCCATATAGGCCACTATTTGTTGCTTTCCATTTGTGAATGGTTTGTGCGCACAAGGCAGAAACCTGTTTAGCTGTTTATGATAATCTACAAATTTTGAGTGCCCTTTGACCTGCGAAACGTTTCAAAGCTGTGGCCTTGTGCAAGTTGTGTTGATGGCAGCTAATACCAAGTCCATTGCATTGCTTCTCATCAGTGAAGGATGCAATTAGCCAGTACAGTACAAATCACACACAAAAAATTCTCATTCCTCTGCTAGGATTTTCCGCATTTAAAATCAATATTTTTAGTGTTCAGTGCAACCATGCACAGGAGCTCACAGATTCAAAAAGTGAACAAATGGGAAAAATCAATAGGAAAAATTAATTAATTTCCCCCCCATCCTGGCCCAGGCCTGAATTGCATACCAACACACGTGGAAAGTTAATAGACCCATTTATTTCACAGTATCAATTTCAACTGTGACAAATGAGCCACAGATACTTACATGAGACCCCAAATCCATATATCTGTGACATCAAATCTCATTCAAAGCATGCAGAGGTATTACCAGCCTTCAGGTACTTGAATAGATCATTTCCAGTGAAATGATCAATTCAACTAAATTGTACTTCTAAAGACTAAAGACCTGGATCCACAAATAAGTGATGTACTGAGGGGAGGGGAGGGGAGGGGAGGGGAGGGGAGGGGAGGGGAGGGCATGCGGTTCCCCTGGTAATTAAAGACATGGGTAGCAAGCTATGCTAAATGAACACTTTACACAAAATACCTTGAGGCAGTAGTGGTTGCAGTATGTGGGGTATTGTCAAGGTTATGAGTTCACAAGAGGAGTTTCATACACATGTGGCCCATGCCAAGCCCTCCCATTTCGATGGAGGAAGGACGTGACTTCTGTAATCAGAAGAACACCTCGTTTTTAGATGAAATCAGGGCAAAAAACAAGGATTACCTGTACTGTTTACACCCTGCAGTTCTTCCTCATCTACAAAAAGGAAATTGTTTGACTTAATCCTAGAACTGCCTGTTATTTCCTACTCCCAATTCTGTGGCATTATTAGTCCCCATGATTTTATAGGAGTGATCAGATATACAAATCCTTTCAAAAACACCTGAAACTACCAGAAAAAATGGAATCAAGTAGGACAGACAAGATGATGGGGGAGGAGGGGAAGATCTTTCCAAGTAGCAGAACAAAAAAGCTTTATTTTTTGCCTCTATTTTCCCTAGTCTGGTCGTTCTACTTTTTTAATCTTCTATGTAGGTATTTCTGAGTCGGCGTTCTGCAAAACCATGTTTTAGTAAATTAAACAGCTATTAAATATAGCTCCAGAAATTAAAATATCTATTGCATTCCTCCAAAAATGCCTCGTTAAGTCACAGTTCAGGAAAACATCATTCACCTTAATGGAGAACCACTGTAATGGAGCAAGAAGCAACTTGGAAGCAGAAGCAGTGAAGACGGGAAGACATGGTTCAAGTTCCCCCTCATATTTTCTTAGGAAGAAAAACCATCTTTTCATGAGTAACTCACATGCAATTCCAGCCAGGTCTACATACGTTTAAATAGAACTTGGTTCAACCTCTCCTCTCTTCTCTTGTTTTTAGGTTAAAAAAAAGCCCTACAAAAAAGTGTATTTGGCAAAGCTGCATGCATATATCTTAAGACACAGAAAGAACCATACTAATGCTGCTGTCTGGGTTAATTTGTTCTTATGGGGACTGAGAAAAGGTCTCTACACTCAGATCTGTTTCCTAGAGTTTATTGGTCCTCACTGTAATCTACTGAAGGTTGCAGCCCAGTTTGAACCCTGGGCTAATTCACAGTACACCACAAAATGTAATGATATATCCCATTGCTTGAGTACAGTAAAGGCACTGTTTAATAACTTGCCATAATTTCAGGCTTTAAGTAATGGTGGGTAGAGAGGTGTCCTTTTCGTTCTCAAGCCAGGCTAACCAGGGGAGGTGAAGTGTCTCTTTCTCAGCACCAACCTGGTATGTTCTGTTGGCTTTGGTTCTTGGACTGGTTTTTGAACACCGAGAAGTCTTTAAAGTCAGTTAAATGTCTAAACAGATTGCAAATGTGACTGAGTTTAAACAACAAATATGTGTCAACAATATTTATTTGTGCTGCAGAAGCTTCATACATTAAAAAAAAAAATCCCAAAGACTACCTTTCACAGCCTGGACCTTGTTGGCTGATTTATTAGCTTTTCTGTTTTCATCAACATGTTCAAGTTGCTAAAATCCATCCTGTTAAGCCTAATGTGTCTGGCATTCATCTTAAACTCAGTACCGTCTGCAATAACAAGCAACAGATCCCTGATCTACACTTGTAATGACTCCCCAGGAGTATCGTCCAGTAAAAAACTAAAATAAAATAAAAAGAAAAGGATGAGAGCAAAGAGTCTGTCTCCAGCTTAGGGCAATTCTTCAGTCCCATTTTCCTTGATAATCACAGTAAGCTGTTGCATCATCTGCACTTTCATTTTCTAATGGTATGGGTGAAGGAGTTTCAAGGCTCTTCTCTTTTAATGAGATCATAACATGGCAAATAACAGAGGCTTTTCCAGTTCCTGTGGGAAGTATCTGTTCTCTTTATTTCTACCATAGTTAAATGAAGCTGTGAGCATCGGGTAAACAGTTAGAAAAGCGTCCTACAGGCATTTACCTCAGTGAGGTTCTTTATGTTCAATGACATTTTCTTCCTAAGGCTTCTTCTCCATTCCAATTGATAAAAAGATAAAAAGTCTCTGAGCAGTTTCTCAGACCGATTTTTCAGATTCACAATCTTGGTGGAAGCACCATCCTTCTGACAGTAACATGAGTGAAAGGGGCAGTTTTTATTAGTATGCCTGTGAATGAGCATCTGAAGTAACATTCATCCCATAACACCACACTAAAAAATTCTCTCAGAGCTTTCTTACGAGGACAAACACCCTGACCTCAACTCAATACCTCAAGAAGGATTGCTGCAGGTTGCCAGGGAGACAAGTGTAAAAGCAGGGTAAGTGTAGTAAACAACCCCTCTCTCACGTTCTCCTACCTCTACCCATTTCTAAGACTTCCCATGCCTGATGTGTTCATGTCCTTGGTGACCCTGTGTGATTTTCTGACACACATTAGTTGTCTCCCATTGAGTTTGTTATCTTCTAGCATCCACCATAACCTTGAAAAGGAATAATCCAGTTCATCTTCTCCTTTCCTTTCCCTTCATCTTGGCTCCCACTGGTTTCATTTGATTGCCCCTTGGCTTTGCACAGGAATGTGTGTCTCTCTGAGTCATTTCACATTTCTGTACTGAAGTGATAGCACTGAAATGTAGCTTTAGTCAGACTCAGACGATCAGGCCATCTAAGAGGTATTAATGGCAAGGGAGATGATGGCAGCTACACCACATGAGACAAATGAACACTATATGTGTACCCCACAATCTGTGAGCTCACAGCTACATGAAGAATCACTTTTAAATGGGAGAATTGCAGACATTTGTCCTCATGCACAGATATCCTGCAAGCAGAAAAGGGAACTCTAATCTCCGAAACTATTATGTTGTAAGTGGTTCTGTATGCAGGTCCATTAGCAAAAAACACATAGAAGGAAGTTATTATTGTGGTGAATTTATTGACAGAGCTGGAAAATCCCTTCGTATCACTTCTCTCATTCTCTTCACTTTTTGCTTTGTTCTGCATATACGTAATATTACCTCTCCCGATTTGGGCTCCCCAGGCTAAGGCAAGCAATACAAGAACTGCAGTGACTAAAATGACGTAGAAAACTGACAACCAAAAAAAACCTCAAGAGCAGTTACGTTAATACCTTCACTTTTTCTTTCTTTTTTTTTTTTAAACAAGTTTTCTCAGAAGGAAAGGTGTGAAAAATAGGTAATACTTGAGTGGAGAGCTTCAGTTGTAAGACAGCAAGAGCCCATCTCAGTGGAGTTTGACAATTGCTGAGATCTTAAAGAACATTATTACATGAGAAAGAAAGAGTGGAAAACCACCTTAGCTGAATTTGAAAGGGAGCATCAGAATTGTTTACCTTTGCTTCTGACTTTATTAGGACAAAAGCTACCTGCTGAGATGTGGTTAGATTCCCTTTGAGTCATTTGTAGTAAATATGAGTCTAAATACATATAAGTGATGGGGATATTCTGTGACTTCAGTGCCTGTACATATAGCTGGGGGGGCATGTTGCAGCAGGGCTTTTGGCCATCCAGGAAAACCAACAAAATGCAAGACAAATGAGTTACCTTTGAAGTGGAGAGTTCCGGAGCTTTAACAGCACAGGAGTAGACTGGAACTAGATAGGTAGAAAACTGTTTTACAAAATCAAAAATATGGATTTGGAATAGAAGCACTTCATACAAAAAGTACCAGAAGCCTCTGGTAAACAGCCTGAAACTGGATAGTTGCAGCACTTGTGGATAAAGTTGGTGACAATGAGTTTTGTGACAGAATTCAGAGCAATTTGGAGTTTTGAGCATTATGAGATCTGATGAAAAGCACAAGGAGGGAGCCGAGTGTATAATCAGTGTTGTTATTATTCTTAAAAGCAATATTACAACACTGATATTGTTACGAATAAATCAGCAGATGGCAAATGCCTTTCAGGGAAGGCAAACGCATAATAATGTGTCTGGTAGCAAGAAGTGAAGCTAATGATTATGTGCTAAATGAAACAGCCATTCAGCATGCTGATCAGGAAAAAACATTTGGGAGTCATTGTGGAAAAAACATGGAAACCATTAGCCCGGTTCAGAATAGCAGGGAAGGTAAAAGCAAAAGACGCTGTGTTGTTCCTGCACAATGCTCTGGTTGGGTGCTCTATTTCTGAGTTCTTGTGTTGTAGATATGTGCACATTGACCACAGAAGCAAGGGTCCCATTCAACTGGGCAAGGTGTTCCTGTACCTAAAAGGAGAGTCCCTGCTCCAAGGCATCTAGGGTAGAAATCTTGAAAATGCCAGAGGAGATACTAAAGGACGGGTCCCTGATTGTTCCCACTGAGTGCACAGGGCCCTCTTGGCCAGTTGAAGCCAGAGGAGCTGAGCCTTTCTGTCTCCAGCTGTATAGGAAAGCCAAAGCAGCCAAAGCTGCCAGCAGGACCAGGGGCAGGTCACAGCTCAGCAACTCCAGGCTGCCTCTGTCTATGGTGTGAGATGGTAGGATGTTGTCTCACACCACCCCAGCCAAAACATTGAGGTCAGCATGACCAGGACCTGAGCTCGCACCATCCAAGAGTCACATGGTCTTTACCAGGATCGGATGCTTCATTTCTGAGCCAAGAAATGAAGCCTGTCAAGAGGGGTGGGTGAAGCAACTCTGTGAGAGTATCCTCAGGGGAAAGCAGGACACAGGCTTGAAGCTGAAAGGGAAAGAGGTTAACAGTGAGGGAATCCAAAAGTTGCTTTTAACTGTGTGATGGGGATTAACTGGACAGCATTCAAAGGGTACAAACCAGGGCTTAATTGTTAATAGTATGACACAACTGCTCCACCTCTAGCTGCCCAAAGCTTCCCCCACTTTAGCAGCATTTTCTAGCAAGCCTTTCTGACTGCTGAGGCTAGACCCAAACCATTAGTGCAGAGGTGGATGGCTTTTGTTTGCTTTTCTCCTGATCCCTTTTTTTTTCCCAAATGAGCTCTACTGCTAAAGTGTGAGTGTGCTTTGCTCCTTTAAAAACAGAAAGGTCTCAGTCCAGTCATCTTTTAGTGACTCCCTTGCAGCCAGTTTCCCACAAAAATAAGCAAACTGGAGAAAGGAGTCAGAACCTAAGCCCTTTATGGGAGATTGATTGTAAAGCTGGTGGCAACGTGACAAGCTGATTTGTAGTGGCTCCTCATAGCTTGTTTGAACTGTAAACCTCAGTCACATTTATTTATTGTATCAATACAGATTTGTCACAACCAGCCTGAACATAAATGCTGGTATCTCATGCCCTGATCATGGAATGCCAGGCACAGGGGGAGCACAGGTATGTGTTTGTGTGTGGATGTGTGAGCATGCATGCGTGTGAGACACACTGTGCATACCCTCTCAAAACCCCCACTTATCCTCTTCTCTGCTTCACTGAGTGCAGGATCAGGAGCTTGGCTTGCTGCCCCATTTGGTGATGCCAGAGCTTTCCATGAGAGCACCAGCCTGAGGCTTCAGTGGCTCCTTCACAGAGACCTGGACCCCTTTGCAGGGCTTAATTCCCTTCACTGTCATCTTTTCCAATGATAGCTGGAGCAACTGTTTCTTCTTCCTCCAGAGCATGTGGATTGCCAGAAAGCCTGAGGGGCCCACCAGCTAATTTCCATACTTGGATCTAGGTCTGTATCTGCATCATATTTTCTTGAAACAGTAGTAGCATGGTGGGTCTCTCTACCTTCTACACAAACGTGATTTAATGTCTTCCTCAGGAGCAGTGAGTTCATCTGCTATAACATGAAATGGTAAGAAGGATTGGCTTTTCTCTCATTAATGTAATCACTTTAGACTAGTTGATATGTCCTGTATACAGCTTACGGTGTAGAGTTTTATGGCATATTACTGCACCTCCATATAAGTCTAAACTGGTCATAAAAGATAATCACTTACTGAAGAAAAATATATTAACGTTGGTGAAACTAGGACACAAAATAATTTTCATAGCAACGAATAAATAAAGGCTTTGGCAGTAGTCCTTTTTTTGCACAAAAAAATGCAGATAAAAGAGAAAGCGTTATACTCTTCCACCATCTCTTTCTCACCTTTTACTCTGTCCTTTTTCCTTCAAAGTATTCAATCAACCACGAGCAGAACCATAATATTAATAGTGGCAAAAGGGCTCCAAGCTTCTTGCTTGGTCCAACAAAACTTAGTGTTGCCGAGGACCGATGGATCCACAGGAAAAACATCCCGTGACTCCAGTGGCAGTCTTGAAAATGTTTTGACATTTTTCTTAGAGATATCAGCCCACTAGGAAAATTAATAATGTTGAGAAGCAAGACTATGCTGTACCTACCTCAAGTACCAGAAAGCAGCACTGAGGCAGACTCCAATGCTGAGTAAAACTTGTCTAGACACAAAATTAGATCAGGTTAAAAAGACTACTGTATTTCTGCTCTCTTCTGTTTATATGGCTCATATCAACACAGTATTTTAGTACGTAATGTCTATTTATGTATTTAACAGTTGTTAAACAGCTGTGCAAAGCACTGTCTGGATATTTTTATTTTAGTTTAAAAGTGAGTCAAAATACAGTTATATGTGTAGCATGATTTAAGATTACCAGGGCTTTCAATTGCAAAAGGCAAACTCCAAGACTACTTATTGAGAAATTGTGGATGCCCTCCCTCTAGCAGTGTTCAAGGTCAGGTTGGATGAGGCTTTGAGCAACCTGGTCTAGTGGAAGGTGTCTCTGCCCATGGTATGGAGGTTGGAACTAGATGACCTTTAAGGTCCCTTCCAACCCGAACCATTCTATGACACTTACATAGACCCACCTTGTTGATAGCAAGGAGGTCCTCCCTTCACCTGAATAATGCATCCTACAAGGAATCCTTCACAGTAGGACAGGATTATAAACACTTGCACGGTAATTTCCAGCAAGGCTACGGTAGAAACAAATTTGCCGGAGCTGGAAAAATGAATCTGTCATCACAAGATCAGTATTTGCAAGTAAGAGTGTTCAAGTTTAGCTTATGAAATTGTTTGCCTTGGCTTCAAGTCTGTCACTTTTAATGGATATTTTGTATTTCAGAAGCATATAAGTGAAGGAGCGTGTTCTTCCATCAAGATTTCAACAACGCCTAACTTTGGAAATATCTCAAACAGCCCATCCTTCATTTTTTACTGTGCCTATGTAAAAAATTGTATGATCTCCACTATTTCAACAGGTGGCTTCTCACTGTAATGTGATCCATGTGTCGTATAGGTCTTTGTTGTGCTCTTGCAGTTGGGCACCTCCATGAGCAAAATAAGCTCAACCCTCATAAATTAATGTTGACAGTGCAATCCAAAAGTCAAAGTTTTGAAAAAATTATACCAAGCAAATGGATCCACACTGGAAACAAAAAACAAATATAGCAGCTGAAAGTGGGATTCGTTTCACATGCCTGAGTAAGAACAAACTGAATCTGTCAGTCAGCAAGGGGGAGTTACAAGGAACTGTCTCTCAGGAACTCTGCACTCTGCCATGGAATGGAATGCTTTATCTTGATCAAGCGTAAGATACCGATGCATTTTCATATCCTGTTCCTAGGTATCAAGAGAAAATTAAATCAATTACAAGATCAGTAATAAAAAGTAAGTAGTATCACTTCATCATCCCTACCTCTCTCAGCTAACACTGTCTTATTGAGGATCACAAGGATAAGGTCGTTATCCCAAACAAAACTTCTCCAATATCCTCTTAGGCATTTCAGATCAATCTCACAGTTCAAGGCACAAAATGAACCTGAAAGAGAGAAAGAAATAGTTCCCAGAAAGACTTGTTTACAGAAGCCTTTCAGCAAGGCTGTTTTGAGTGGAACAGTTCAACCTTCAGTCAGACGTGGTCTCCAATTCACATTTGGCAGCTTTGGACACCAAACCCCTATGAATCAGTTCTTGCATACAACTAGATAACACCAAGTCAAAGGCTTTCACTGCACTATAGATGGGCTTAGAAAAGCCAAAGCTGAAAAAAATTCAACATTCCAGTGCAACAGTGGATTAAATAATTGCTCAAGAAAATGCCTGCAAGGCTCACTATTGGTACACAGGAACATTTTAGGAATATTTTAGTCATCTGCCTTCAAAAAAAGGACAACTATGGATAAAAAATACCCACTTAGCATTTCTTTCCTACAAGGAGGAGCCTGGGCTCTCATTTGACTCATGTTTCTGATTACTGTTCCACACCATCCTTTTTAAACAATGTTGTTCAAGGAATCTTACCTGCTTTGCTTTGTGTAAACTGCCTTTAAAATAGTTTATCAGGCTAAAAAAATGTTTTTTAAAAGGTCAAAAATTGATTAAATAAACACAATCTTTTTCCCCCAACAGGCTTAGTGCTTTTGCTTTCCCTTTTTGCCCCATTTCTTCTTCTTCCTCATGGTTATAGAAATAGTAGCACTGGCAAAAAATGTGGGACAAAGTTAAGCCTAAGTAAGCTTTGTTCATGATCTACTATCTCAGCGAAACGTAGGCCCAGCATTGAGACTTCCCCAGCAGAAAACCCCCGACTTCAATTACCTCCTTTCACAGGACAGATCTTGACATGGGCTTTCATCACTTGGGGTTCCTTGGTTGCTGACCCTGGTGAGTCTCACCACAAGGGTAGAAGTCCATATGAATCACAGATCTAGACAGTAGCTTTACCTCAGCCTTTGCAAAGGGGAAGAGTAGAAGGAAGGAGTGCTCTGTGTTTCTTAGGACAGCTCTTGATGTGCCCAGTTTTAACGATGGGAACTTCCCGAGAGTGTGCTACTGCCCAGATCAGTTCTCAGCCACATCCTGTTGTCAAACATCATCAGTACTAGACTAAAATGACAGACTAGGAACAGGGCCTCTATTGAAATCTGGCCCAGGAGGGATGGTAAAGGTTGAGTTTGGAGCAATCCATGGGGTACTGACTGAAGGAGAGCTAGACAGGGCTCAAGGCTTCAGCAGCCCATCTAGCCCTGGTGTGGGGACCACCCAGCTCACACTTACCCCACTGTTCATTGTGGTTTGACAGCCACCACACTGGGTTCTTCCATGCACTGCCAGGGTCTTCTGGCCTGCACCTACATCAACGTCAGCCAAGGGGAACCCTAATATAGCACTTTGCAAATTTGAGTGGGAAGAGGGAAAGAGACAGTCTGATTACCTGTAAGGCAAATGGCCCTTTGCTATCAAATTCCCAACCTCACAGTAGCAGCCTGATTATCTCTGGGGTTCAATGTGACTCTGAAAGGGGTGGGACAAGTCACCAAATGGTGCATAGTGACACAGCATTGCTGCCAGTGGGTGGATGGACTGGAGAGCTGCTTCTTTCTAATGAGGAGGCTGTGGGCTAGGCCTGGGGCTTGTCCATGGAAGCATGGAGTGCTCCAGCAACACAGGCCAGCTTAGAAGCTCATGCATTTCAGAAGCATACTAAATAAATAAGCAGACTCAGGATTGGTAACCACCGCTCCTGTAGGAAATCTATGTAATGAAAAAGTCATCAGCCCTGCCTTTTTTTTATCCATTCCTCTCATTCCTCAACTTGAATTTCTTTCCATGCCGTGCTTTCCCATCCCTCAGTTCTCCCCCCTCCACCTGCCCGCCCCCTCAAATGTCTCTCTCCTTCAGAGCTGAAATATTGGCCACCAGCAAGGAAGAAAAAGCTGATAAAAGATGATACACAACTCTCATTATTCCATAGTTTCCTCTTGATGGATTTAGAAAGGTCCCGAATGCAAAGGGAAATTAAATCAGCAGGTAGGAAGACAGATGCAAAGTGAAATTCAAGATGCTGAAAAGCTGCTTTTCTCCGAGGTCCTACTCTTTTCTCCATCCGGAAGACAGGAAAGAGCAGGCTGCTCATGACAGAGGAGAGAAAACTTCTGAGGGTCTTTAGGGGGAACTCAATCAAAGAAATTATTTTCCCACAGACTGGAGCTGAGCAAACCTTAATGGCTTTTTCCTGATCGAAAAATAAACCAAGTATTAATTTATGACTTGAAGTGTATATAACAATCCTCCAAATGTTTTCCAGTTCTGTGAATAGCAATGCCCATGTCCTTTCTGTTTGGGTTTGGTTCTTGCTGGTTAATTTAGCTAATGGGCTAAATATTCCTCATGAAGCTACATTTTCAAAAAAAAAAAAAAATTAAAATATTTAATTTAAGAAAAAAGGCCAGCCTTGAGTTTCCAACAAAATATTATATGTGTGTGCATAGAGATTCACATGTGTTGAAGTTAAGTGTAAGCACATGGTGAGCTGGAGGGGAGGGTGTTTGCGTGAGGAAGCCAAGGGCCCATGTGCAGGTTATTAGTGAGGGGGGAATCCTGTATGGTGTGAACAGTGACAGTGCAGAGGGTCTGCTGGGAGGGTGTAAGCACACACCATCACTGCTGGGACAACCTGTTAACTGGACCTTTGCAGAATTGATAAATGACTCTGGATTGCTTTGTTTATTTAAATGGAATCCAACATTTTAACAGCAATAAAGAGAAGGCTAAATAATTCACTGGGCCGGCTATCAAGGCCAGTGTGATCTTCTAAATACGTGGGCTGCATCTCAAAACTGAGCCCTAGTGCGCCTTCATTTGTGTACACATGTTTTTTGGGCAGACAGGATAAACTGTGAAATAAGATGGCAATATTAACATCTTCCCTTGGTTTCCCCCTCACGGAAAGAATACTGCAGAGGGAACACTATTTGAGCATTTCCTTTACGCTCATAAGTTAATCGCAAAACATCAGGGAATAAGACAGGTTTATGTCTTTCCAGTAAAATGCAATACAACTCGCAGACACAGAGTGATTTTACAGTTACCTTTTCAAAGTGTGGCAAACAGAACAAAGAGAAGGAAAAAAAGTTCAAAATTAACGAAAAAAACCCCACCATTTGCCCCTTGTTCTCGAAGACGGGAATGAGGTTTCAGGAGAAAATAATGTGTTTGTAACTTCCTAGCCGGCAGCCTACGGACAGGAACACCAGCGGTAGTGAAGCCGTGGGACATCTTGAGCAGTTTACTATAAGATTGGGTTAAACAAACAAACAAACAAACAAACAAACAAAAAAAAACAGCGCAATTGCTGCTGTTTCAAAGTCAGGGCCACGGGTGGGATTTATTTTTTCTGATGCCTTTGGCAGTCCCCAGTCTACCGTGTGCTGCTACCGTGTGTTATGGATAAATTATACCGGTTTCCCCGAAGTGGTGCCCTTGGCTGGGGCGGGCAGGGGAGGTGCAGACCTGGAGAGGGAGCGAAGCCACCACGAGTAAGTCTCTGACTTGCACCTGAGCAGAGCCCGGCTGCTTGATGCCG
The DNA here is from genome assembly GCF_003945725.1 of Corapipo altera. Classification (NCBI taxonomy): domain Eukaryota; kingdom Metazoa; phylum Chordata; class Aves; order Passeriformes; family Pipridae; genus Corapipo; species Corapipo altera. The sequence continues at coordinate 1,348,034 of NW_020884884.1, forward strand.
GACCTCCCCCTTTCTGTTCGCCCCCAATATCATCCCCCTTCCAGGCGGAGACTTTAACGCCCGTTACAACTCTGAGGCTATAAAGAAGATGGTCGGAAAACAATAAAATACATTAATTCATCTTTTTTCTCACACCTCCCCCCCCCGGCCTGTGGAAACAGGGGAAAGGTGGAGAAACCTTCCACGATCATCCACTTTAAAAGGCGAGTGAACTCCTCCGCATCCGCCCCTCGGGGTACGCCCGGGAGATAACTCTCCCGAGTCCCGCTCCAAACGTCCATGTGAAGTGCCTTTCGCCTTTCCCCTGCTCAGCATCTCCGGTGCTGTATCCCAGCGCTCCCTGTTTTCAGGTTTGAGAGCTGTTCCCGCACCCATGCCTTCACCAAGGGAGAAGAGAGAGGGACCGAGAGGGAATCCGGAGAGTCAGCGGGCACCCTCCGAGTTAGCAGGCCGGCAGCACCTCCGAGCACGGCTCCTCTCGACGAGCATCGCCGTTTTTCATTCTGCTTCTACCCCCGCCCTAACGTTTATGGCTAAACAAGTTCACAGTTTACACACAGTAAAATGTCGATATTGAGCTTAATGGTTGCGGAGAAAAGGGTCTTCGCAGGGATCCTCATAAAAACGCTTTATTTAGTTTCGAGCATTTTCTTGTAATCAATAAAAGTTGGTTGTTATCTCCCGGCGCATTTAGCGGAGAAGTTTATTGCCTGCCGGGCGGATTAAGGGCGAGACAGGAGTGCACCATACATGGAAGGGACTCCCGAGTCCCTAGATCCGAGCCTCGGATTCATAAAATATAACGATCCATTACGTTGCCGATATCTGGAGCCAGCAAATATATACAGACCATAAATTGTCGCCGGCGGGGTGCGGGCCGGCCGCGGGCGCGGGGGCTCCGCCCGCCCGCATTCCTCTCCGTGCCGGGGGGGGCGCAGGGGGGGTCCCCGGCCCATCCATCACCGCCGTTATGACTCTGCGATGCAACAAATGGGTTGTGTAAAGAGGCAGCGTTTGACAAGGTGGCATGGTTATCCTGTCCAAATGATGCATAATATTAGTATTAGGGCTTAGATCATCGCATGCTTTTAAAATCATCACCACTAACTAGGGTTGGGGGGGGGGGAGGGGGGGGGGGGGGGGGGGGGGGGGGGTCCTGGGGGCTGCAGGGGGCAAAAGTTTCCATGTAGATAATGATTATAGATGGTGGGATTTATAGGGAGGGGTGCGCGCACAAATAAACACGTCTACTGTAGCCTGAGAGACGGGCCCGATCCGGACGGGGCCGTGGGACCGCCCCCCCGGCCCTCTCCGCCCTGCGTGGGTTGCAGGGGAGAGGAACGGCTGGGGCCGAAACAATCCCCAGCTCGGGAAAGGTCATTAGGACCGCTCCCACCCTCCCTTGAGCGACGTATCCAAAGACTTGCTTGAGATTAAAGTAGAGAACCGATAGAGAACCCCTCCTCATCCGCCACGATTGCAGTCACAGACACTAGTGGGTGGGAAGGCACTCTCCAGGGCTGGGGAAGGACCGCTTGGGCCAAACGGTCCACGTTAGGATTTGTCCTTGGAAATACAGTGTTGTGAAGCGAATTGTACTGAATGTATTAAGTTCAAGAGAATTGAAGAACTACAGCAGAAGAGGAAGCTGTCCAGAGCCAAGCCCCAGACAAATACGAGCTTCATATCCTCCCTGTTACACCACTCGTAAAAATACTCACTCCCAAGCTATGCTCAAGGGCTCAGGGACCGTAACAGTGAGAAGAGGCTGTTCTACCAGCTACCCCGTTTCTCTTCAGCAGCAGCCCTTGTTTGTAGATTAAGCTTGTGCTGTTTCAAGAAGTCATCTTATAGTCTCTGTTCTAAAAGCGCCTCTGTTGACATCCAGCCAGATCTCATTATGGACAGGACTCAAAAACGCCTATAATTCAGGCATTTTTGCTGAAAAGCTCTTTAAAAGACGTTTACACTCTTGCACAGCCTAGTCATTTATGGAATGGCTTATATTTCCAGTGGACTGCTTTTACATATAAATACGTGTATATGTATGTATATGTACACACTCAAATCATAGATGTGTATGGATATCTGTATGAATGTGCTGAAAGAGATTTCAGACTTGCTTTTACTATCATTAAAATAACGATAATAGAAAGCTCAAAAGAATTGGTTGTAAAACACAGGCTGTAATCCTCTTGAGTTATTTTTCATCTACAACTACACATTTTCTTTATGTAGTGTTAAAGGAAAATGACAAGGCTGTGGGCTAGGTCTTGGGCTCGTCTATGCGTGGAGCACTCCAGCCACACGGGCCAGCTTAGGAGCTCATGCATTTCGGAATTGTGCCGGGATGTTTTCAGGAAGGCGGGCCGGCTCCGTGCCGCATCCCATCCTTCTTCTTCCTGCTTTCCGGGGCTGGGTTCAGGTACAGGCTGGAGGTTCGGGGATCCTGGTGGACCTGGAGGGTCTGTCCCTGTCCCTCACGGGTCAGCGCCCTTTGTAGCCCGGCTTAAATTGAGCAGGGACAGGCGGGCTCCCCCGCCTACAGTCAGCCCGCCCAAAGAAGGATTAGGGACAGAGTATCTGAGCCAAGGAAGAAAAAGAGAAATGGAAAGTTCCGGCCCCAGCCTGCTCCTCCTACCTTCCCAATAAACTGCCCATGCAGCGCCCGCTCCCCGGGGGGCAGCAGGACCCGGGCAGGCGGCATTTGTCCAGGGGACACGGCTTTGGGCTGCCCTCGAGTCTGCAGACACATGGGGACGGGGTGGGTGGCTGAGTGCCTGTTCATCTGGCATCTGCTCTGACGTCTCCCCGAGGCTGGTACTGGGACACGGCCCATGGAGTGGGCCAGCAAAGCCCGACAAATGGTGCCGTGAGGAGGATAAAATCCCCACTCGGCGTGATTTATCAGCCGTCTCTGACCCCTGAATACTTGACTTACACGACTGGTGACAACATTACCCCGTAAATGAGGCTGGTGTGATTTGTGTGTGTGGCTGTGAAAGCGTGTCTCTTGCTCACTGGCCCCTCTTTTCTGCTGCTGGGCAAGGAAACCGTCCAACCCTTCTGTTCCTTCCAGCATCCTCATCCCCTCCATCACCCTCAACCCCTCCAGAATCCCCATCCCCTCCATCACCCCCATCTGAGCATGCAGGCAGCCGGGGTTACCCCACTGGGTCCGGCCAGGTGGACGTGGGTGATCCCAGGCAGCCTCCTCTTTTGGTGGCCGAGGAAAGGCACTGGTCATCACCAGGCGTGGGGGAAGAACAGGCGGTGGCACGAAGGCCGGGAGAGATGGCCTGGGACCAGGCATAGCTGGAGGGGTGTGATGGCTAGAAACCTTTGATTTGGGGTTTGCCCAGAGAACGGGGGTGGAGGAGGGTGGCCCGGGTTTTTTTAAGGCAAGCAGAAATTTGATTATAGCATACGGCAGAGCTCTGTGATTTGCGGTGAGCGGATTTCATTAGCTGCGGCCGTTTGAGTCTCGGAGAAGCTGGTTAGGCCCGCGGGTCTGGGGATAAAGCTGACCCCGAGGGCGAGTGGCAAAAGGGGCTCGGCCGCGGCGCCGGCTTTCCGGGCCGGACAGAGCCGCGGCTGCTGCGGGTGCAGGGCTGGCACGGCCGGTCACTGCCGCCCCAGCCCCTGCGCTCGCTTTCTGCAGGGGCGGCGTGGGGCATAGGGCGTCTTTCGCCCCACTTCCACTCGTGTCACCTGCCGCAGCCGTCACCGAGGAGAGAAAAGGGTGGTTTGGCTCTCCTCACCGCGAGGTTTACCTACGGCGTTTCCACTTCTGATGAAGGTGACGATGGTGGTGGTGTGGTGGAGGAAGTAGCGGGCAGGAGATACCCGGAGTGGCCGCGCAGCCCGTCCCGTCGAGGGCTCTCGGGCTGCCCGGTGGCCCCCGGCACAGGAATGGTATTGGCTCTAATTGCCGTCAACGAATGTCACCGGCAGGAGGAAAAACAAAATCTGCCTCCAAAGATCTCGGAGCAGAATTTGGCAAGGCTCCTAAAGACACCAATTAGCAAAGGCTAAACCCATTAATGAAGTGGCGGCTCTCTGGTTTCAGCCAGGTGGTGCAGATCAGAGCGCTTGTATCTGCAGCAGAGCCCCGCTTCCCTCCAGCCGGGACCTCACAGCAAACCTCCACATCAATAATACGCTTAATGGATCTCATTAGGGCTGGGGCCGCGGGTCCCAGGCTGGGAGCAGGGGAGATGAGGGGAGAGGGGGGCAGCGCGCCCCGCGCCGGGACGAGCCCCGTTCCCCCGTGGGGCGGTGGATGGCGAGGCCACCGCTCCCCACGCGGGTACCTGGCTCTCTCCGCTGCCCGGCTGAGCTCGAGAGTTTGCATGAATTTCATTTTAGCCGGTGCTTTCGAATAAACGAGACCTTGTTATCGCCCTACCGGCCTCATCAACCCGCATCCTATCCCCATACCCTTATCCACCGCTGCCCGCCGAGCCACGAGCATCCACGGCCGTGCGGGCTGCGGAGGGTAGCGGTGTGGCCGCAGCCCCTTTCCTTGGCGCCCGGTAGGGCTTCCCGCTCAAGCACGCCCCCGAGCCAAGGCTGTGAAAGGGGAGAGGAAGGGGCTTCTGCAAATTGATTTAAAAAGAAAACCGTCCGGACCACACCTCTGTAAAAAGGGACTGGGGAGAAGGGAGGAAATATTTCCCCTCCAGCTGGGGGAAAACATAAAAAAGAGGAAAAAAGGAAAGCCGAGGTAGTATAAACCTGGCCGAGGTGAGCTAGAATATTTAGTTAATGGAGGTGGACTATGAAAAGAGACTTCATATTTCTCTCCGAGGAGTCTCTCCAGGTCCGCAGCCGAGAATATACACAGAAAACGTTGTGCCTGAATTATAGCTGAGGCTTTGCTTTATTTGAATTCACTGGTGTTTATTTAAGAAAGTGAATAAAGGTTTTGTGTAAACAGCCATTATTTCTGATGAGCGCTCAACAGCAATAAGAAGGGGGTGGTTTTTTTAGTCGAGATTGTGGCAGAAGTTGACATTTCGGAGATTGCAGTTTGTCTTGCCGACGCCAGGCAGTCCCGAGGCATGAACTGCAGGGAAAGATGTGTGTGCCTGCGAGTGTGAAACGCCGATGCCGAGCGAACCGGGGTCTGAAAACAATTATTTTTTAAGACATCAGCTTAAGCCCGACATTAAAATAAAATAAAAATATTTTCCTAAGGAGGGGGGCCGGTCTCGCTCAGCTAACGAGGGAGGCTAACTCAGGTTTCGCTGCCGCCGGCTTCGCGCCCGCGGGGCTCTGTGGGGAGCAGTACCGAGCCGGTGGGGCCGCGGCGAACTCTGCCTCCTCCCCGTCAGGCGGAGCAGCGGCGGACCCCAATGCCAGCTCCTTACCCGGCCCTTTTGCACCATATTTCGCTTGATAAAAATATTACCTTTGTTTTGTTGCATTATTTTTTTTTTTCTTGTAATGTGACTGTTATTTCTGAGGTTGAATTGAGTCTCTGGAGATGGGAGGTTTCTGGTAAGAAATCAGGAGAAAATAAAAGTATCTCTTTGGACTTCCTAAAACAGCGCCTAGGAGAGGTGGGGGTTATTGGTAAGCTTCTCCTTGGGACGAAGGCCGGCAAGACCTGTCTCTGATCTAGCCCGGCTGCGCATCTCTGCGGGTGTGGATGCTCGCAGACGGGGCTGGGATATCGGAGCGGCACGGCGAGGCCTCCCGCTTCACTATTAATCCGATTTCCCACACATGCCACGCAGGAGCACACAGGAAAACCTCTTTTCTCCTTGCGGCAGTGTGTATCGCTCTGACTTCTTGGTCTCGTGTATAACTTTTCACCTGAAATCAGCCCGAAAATTCTCTACCTGGCACCCGGGTGGGGAGGCGCAGCGAGTGTGTGCGGAGCCCCTGGCCTGGCCGGGACCGCGGAGACCGAGGGCAGCGACGGGAAGCTCCTCCCGGCCCCTCCGAGGGGACCCCGGCCCGCGCTATGACACCTCCTGACACACAGCCCCGCTGCGGCGGGTGGGTGCAGCCCAAGGGGATTTCGTTCGTCTGAAAAGAGTCAGAACAGATTTAGGGGAGGTGAAGAGACCGCCAGGAAAGCTGCGACCCCCAGTCGAAAGACCGTCGAGGTCTTTTGTGTCGGCGGAGAAACAGTGGGCTCGGGCGTTTCGCGTTTCAGACACAACCAGCATCAAAAGTCTTTCGCGTTACCAGGCCATACTAAAGCAAACAAAATAGAGGCAACCCCAAGATTTTCTTGACCTGTTCTGGAGGGGGGAGTGGGGGTGGCGAGGGAGTGTTGCATTGCACTACGGACGTGTCGACTTCACCGATGAACGGCGCTCGAGCTGCCTGAAGTCACGACATTGTCCGGATTTTTTTTTTCTGCAGAAATTGAGCAGTAACTGCAGCCTCGCGGGACCGGGAAAACTCCCTTCCCTGTCGAGACAAGCACAAATCCCTTCATCCACGCATCTTTCCACAGAATCGTTTTCTTGTCTTTGCTCTACCTGCTCGTGCACAGCGGGAGCAAACTGGGAATAGATATTATTTATTTTCCCTGTCGCAGAGGGAGAGGAAGAGGCCCATCGTCCCGGTTCCACCACTCGAACCCTCGGCCCGAACAGCATCCGAGGTGCGCGGGACGCGAAAAGCAGCCGCGGGTCGAAGGAATTTTATCCCAACTCTTCCAGTCAGATCTGAGCATCTTTCTCCGTAGCCCGAGTCCCACCCTCTTTTGTCGCGTTATCTTAGAGTGGTGCCATGAAGGCATTGCCCCTGCTCTCTCCCCGACCCGGCGTCCAGGAGGGCATTGCTCCCGTTATTTGAGGAGGCCGAGGTGGGGAGAGCCTGGCCCCGCGCAGACAGCCCTGTGCTTGGAGGAGAAGCAGATTTCTTTAACCCAAGGAAAGAGAAACTCCTTTCCGACGTGCTTTTCCCTTCTCATCTGACAAGAGCCACTCAAAACCCCTGTCTCCTGCATGGGTTAGTTTTCAGCAAGCAAACTCAAGAGGCAAACAAGATTCCTGCGGTTCCGTGAGCCGCACCACGGAGGAGAAACCAATTGTGTTTCGCTGGACATCTGTCCCGCGGCTTCTCTTGCAGTTAGGGGACTTAAAACACCACGCAAATCCCGCGCTGATGGGCACAGCCACTTTCTGGGGCTGGAAGCGAACTGCGGGGCCCATACCGTGCCCCGAAAAGTCGAAATACCCCCTCGAAACACCACCCTCTGGCAGCGTTTTAAAGGCAAAACTACTTTACAAGCCCCTTTCAGACCATTCCTTCCCCCACCCCGCTTCCCTGTCCCAAGAGGAGTCGGACAGAGATGGTGCCTTGGGAGCACAGCCCTGCGTGAGCGCTGCACCCATCCAGGAATGCATCAGAACTTTGTGTGCGACCCTCCTGGAGATCACCCTGCCCTTTGTGGCTCTGGAGAAACCTGTGTCCGTTCGCTTAGACATTTTCTACGAATTCACCCGTTCATTTTTCGTCCGGTAGGACGATCTCTTTGCCTGCCATATGTCCCAGCTCTTTTTCCCCAGTGCTTGTGGCGAGGGACTGCTGTCGGTGTTTCCTTCTCTTTCCTCGGGGGTTTGCTCCTGACGGATTCTCCCTTCTAGCAAGGGTGGCCCCCAAGGAGCGCGTCCTCCCTGGCAAACCCCACCGGCCCCGAAGGACACCCGGCGGCCGCAGGCACCAGGGAGGGCATTCTGCCCCACAGGCACCCACCGAGGCAGGGGGACAGTCCGCCGTGTGTCCCCCCGGTGCTAACCCTAACCCTAACCCCATCCCGCGACCGGCCGCCGCACCGCCCCCGCGCCGCGCACAGCGCCTGCATGACGTCACAGCGCCCCCCCCAGGAGCAGTGACGTCACAGAGCGCTACCTCCCCACCCCTTCGCGGGGGCTTGCGGAGAGGTGCGCGGCAAACCGAACCGACACCAAAGCAAAGCCAAGCAAAGCGAAACAAAGACGTCGCGTCCCCCCCGAACGTCGAAACTGCCCCGCTGGCGCTTGACAGCGGCCCGAGAGTGGTGAGGGTCAGACAGCCCAGTTCTGCCTGGCATCGATAGTAAAAGCCACCTTACACGACAAATACACACGTGTAGGCACGCGCCGGGCTTCAAATGTAATCGGTAACTTTCTCATCGGGGGTACAATTTTGCGTCATCAAATCCGGTCCTTGTCACCGCCTTCGTTAGGAAAGGAATAAAAGGAGAAGGCTGCCCGGAGGGGCTCCAAGGTGAGGAGAGACTGTGGCTGCCTTAGAGCGGGGCAAAGGAAGCTGGGGCAGCCTCGCCAGCCCTCTCCCCTGGTCAACAGACTGACGTGGTTACAAACCATAGCAAACATTTTATTTACAGGAGATATATATATATATATATTTATATATTTTGTCAGTGCAGTATTTCTTGGCCGGATTATTTGAAGCAACACGTTGCACCAATGAGGACGTTGGCAAAATACTTCACATTCTAAATTGTTTGTGGGCAAGAGTGGGGAAAGGTGGGGATTTTCAGAGACCGTTCTTGGAGTCCCTCTTCCGATTTTCCTCGGACAGGAATTAAAATAAAATTAAAAAAAAAAAAAAAACAACGAAAAAAATAGAGAAATCCCGCTCTCCTGCGAGCAGCGTGGAGGGAGAGGCGGCTGCCTCACGCACAGCCGCCCCGACCCCGGGGTCCCTGCTCCGCCCGCATCCTCGGCCCCTCGCCCCAGGCCAGGCCGGGCGCTGACCACAGATGGGAACGGGCTGGGCCGGACCGCGCTGGCCTTGTCGCACTCGCGGGGCGGGGAAAGGGAGATAAATTAGCGCACAGGTCCTTGGCGCGGCGGGGCCGCTCCATCTATAGCCCGTTCCGCGGCTCAGGGCTGGCGGCGGCGGGCGGCGGCGGGGACGGGAGGCCGGTACTGCCGGAGGATTTGCCGAGCCCGGCGGCGGGCAGGCTCCGCTCGGCGCCCTCAGTCCGTTCCGTGTCGCTGGGGGCCATGTCGAGGGACTCAGCGTCGCTGCTGTCGCTGTCGCCGTCGGAGCGGCTGGGGCTGCGCTCGGGCTCCCCGGCGGCGGCGAGCGCTGCGCCGGTTCTCTGGGCCGCCGGCTCCGGCTCCGGCGGCGGTTCCTTATCCTTCTGGGCCTGCGCCTCCTTGGAGTGCCGCCACTTCATCCGCCGGTTCTGGAACCACACCTTCACCTGCGGCCGCGCCGCCCTTAGACGGGCGGCACGGCCCCAGCGCGCCTCGCATCGCGCCTCGCATCACGCCCCGCATCGCGCCCCGCGCAGCGCCCGGCCCCGACGCCTTCCACCGGGGACTGGTAACGCGGGGAGAGAAGGAGCCGTCCTCACCTCCCACTGCCCACACCCTGACGCGACTAAAGGGCTTTATTTTTTTTTTCTGCTTCTAGTTTGTGTGTTTAAATACCACACATCCTCCCCTCTGTGTTGTTTGTTTGTTTCCTCTCTCCTCCTGCTTCTTCTTCCAGGAAACCAAATCTTGCTCAAGAAACCACAGCGTTATACAATTCTGCACGCTGTGGGCCCTCAATAGTGGAATCATTGCGGAGGGGCGTTTAATGATTCCGTTTGAAGAAGTGTTTTCACTTCCTCAGAACGATGGATTTCACAACGTGGGGAAAGATTTAGAATTTAAAAAAAAAAAAGAGAGAGAAAAAAAAAGGGGACATTACAAATAGTGTGTTTGCTTCTACTTCCTTTGACCTAAACTACCTCCTACAGAGAACTGCACTCCAGTAAAGCACAGTCTGACGGTCTGCCCTGGCCCCGCTTTCCTCTCTATGCCCGGCCTGCTCCTCGGTGGCCAAAACAAAAACTCCGCGGAATCTGCACGCAAGAGATGCTCAGGGTGAGGTCCAGCTCCTCAGTCAGCCCCACTAAAGACGAAGGAAAGGAAATCACTTTGAAACCTCCCCACCTTCTGGTATTCATCTAAACTGGAAGTAAGATTTGAAATAAAACCGAAGCCGTTCTTACTTGAGCATCTGTCAGCCCCAGCATCGCCGCCAGTTGCTTCCTGTCCGGTTTGGTGACATACTTCTGGATTTCAAACCGTTTTTCTAAACCTTTTCTCTGCAGGTTGGAGAAAACAGCCCTAGACCAGGAGCGTTTCCTCTTGTACGTCTGGGGCAGTGTGTCCTTGGTTAAAACTGCATATGGACCTGAGAAGGGAGAGAGAGAAAAGCAGAGGGAGGGAGAAGGAGACAGCGTTATTAATATCACAGCCTGAAGGGGAGCCTTAAATCGATCAGAATAAGAGTAGGACTGTGGTGTGCCGGCAGGGCCTGAGCCAGCGTGGCCCTGCCTGCCGGCTGGGTACGTGTCTTGTAAGCCTATGCTTCCTTGGGCGCGGGTGAAGTTGTCTGGAACACGAATTTCTTCCTCTTCCCCCTCCCCGCATCTTCTCTCTCGGTCCAAGTATTATTTCTGTACTCGATGGGATAGTCCTCTAGATCAGGCCCTAGCCGGCTCTTCCTCCCCCCCAATGCAGCCCGGTTTTCGCCCAAAATCTGAACCTCCCTAGAAAACACACGGCCTGGCCTTTCAAAAGTGCCTGGCGAGTCCCTCCAGGAGGAAGGGGGCTGCTCCAGGACAGAGGGCCCTGCGCCACGAGAGGGTAGACGAGGGACGAGATGTACCTGGAAAAGTGTCTTGAAACTGGTGCTGCACTGAGCTCCTTGGGTTTGTGTTTAAGGGACCCAGGATAGCAGAGGCCTCGTTAATGGGGTCTAGAGACGCGAAGAACTGGCCGGCGGAAGGCTGCAAGTTGGGGAGATGAACCCCGGTTTGGCGGCTGGTAGTTAATAAGGAAGTCAGATCTGCGAGCACAGGAACAAGGAGAGCTCTGTTATACCGCGGTCGAGACCGACACCCCGGCACGGTCCGGACAGCGGAGCCGAGGCCGGGGCCAGGCGGAGCGGATCCCCGGCCGGAGGGGCTTGAGGGGGCACCAGGCAGCCGCCTCCCGCCCCCAGGGGCTCTCCTCGGGAGGGGCGGCCGTGCCCCAGTGGTCAGACATCCTCCGATTTATTTACTCTCTTTGGTCAGGATGTTTACAGGCCGCGAGGGGAGATGGATTGCAGCGAAAGCTTTTAAACGGGCTGTGCCCTCGGAGACAGAAATCCCCGGCCGCTCCGAGCAGCGCGGAGCTCTCCGCTCGCTATTTTCACACTATCGCTATTTTCCCAGGGGTGCAAGCCCTGTGCCGCGGCTCTGCCGTGCGGGGGTCGGGTGAGGGCTTGTTTGGTGAGCGCTATTAGAAACCCGAATTTATAACGCGCTTTTTTTTTTTTTTAATAACTCTTTTTTTCGGCTTGGTCGAAAAGTTTTCAAATCGCGAGTGTAACTCGTTAAAGCAATCACAGAGCAAGTAACAGAGCACCGAGAGCGTTAGCAGGGAAAGCAGACAAGCCAATTTCTCTACCTCTCAGCGTGTTGCCTTCCTTAACTTTGGGGTCAAACTCCGCCGATAAGATGCGATCGATACCGAATTTCAGGTCTTTGCTGGCGGGCGCCGGTGCCGAGCCGTGCGTGTGGCCGCCGGGCAGCCGGGCGGGGGCCGGGGCGCCTCCGCCGCCCGCTGCCGCCGCTGCCGCCGCGGGGGACCGGTGCTGCGGGGGGCGGTGGTGGTGGGAGTGGTAGGCGGCGGAGAGAGGCGAGAGGCGCGGCGGGAAGGTGGCGGCGGGGGCATCGGGGGCCACGACGGGCGTGGGCCGGAGCGGCGAGGCGGTAGCGTGGAAGGGACCTCCGTGGTGGACGGCTCCCAGCGCCGCCGGCATCGCGGTGCCGGGACCTCCGGGCAGGCTGTCGGCGGGTCCTCCCGCCGCCTCGCCACCAGCGTGGAGGATGTCGGCGATGCAGAAGGACGGCTTCTTCGCCGCCGCGGCGTCCAGGGGGAAGCAGCCGCCGGCTGCCGGCCCCGATGCAGAGCAATACGCGGCTGACCACAAGCTGAAGTTGGAGGCGTAGAAAGGAGCCAGCCCGGCCGTGTACATCCTGCTCGGGGAGGGGACGCGCCGCTCCGCAGCTCAGCTCCCGGGTGCGAGCCGCGGAGCTGCCCGCTGCCCGCGGCGCATGGGCAGGGATGGCGGGGCGAGAGGCGGCTGGCAGAGCACTTCCCGGAGGGGCGACGGGGGAGAGCCAACCACCAAAAGATGAAAAAAAAAGAAAAAAATAAACCCGAAAATTAAAAAGTCCCCAAAAGCCGCGGCCAGACGAAGAAAGCGAGTGGGCGAGGAGCGGAGCGGCGCAAACAAAACAAACCCAAACCAAACCCCCTTTCCTCGCTCTAGGGGAAGAAAAAAATATCCACCCCTCCCCAAAACTTTCTCTGGCAGCGAGCAGCCCTCGCTCCCTCCCCACGCCCAATCCGCGATCCGCGGGGCCGGGCAGCACCGCCCGCCGACACGCCCACGCAGGGCCGCGTCGCGGGTACGGGCCACCGCGCCGACAGCGCGAATTGCGTGGCCCCTACCCGCGACCTGGTGCGGGTCGCCCCACAAAGTACACCCCAACACACACCTATCCCCCCTCTCCTCTAAATTTCGCCCTCGACTTTAAACACTCTCCCCTCCCCCCCAAAAAAAGAAAAAAAATATAACGCAACGTCGCTTGCTGCTGCTGCTGCGATTTCCGAACATTTGAAAGAAACGCGCAGGAAAATTCTTGGAGACTGGAGACAGGTCTGTCCTCTTGGAAACGATTCTCAAGGAAATGTGTTTCCTTCACGGATAAATGAGCCTGGGATAGTCTGCAAGAGAAGGAGTCTGTGCTGATGCGCACAACAAATGTATTTATGAGAGCTCTCAGATATTCTGGGCCCAGGAGTTTTGCATCCTGCATTACCAGCGACTAATTAACTAATCGTATTTTGACGATAGTGCAATTTTATAGATTTTTTATCATGTTCTCCATCCCGGTGGCTGCATCTACTTCCACAACAATTACACCTTAAAAATTACTTTGTAGTTTCTCGAACCCTAAACAACAGAATTACCCCCATTTTTTTTCTGTAACACAACCGTGAGATGTATTCGCTGCAATGATTTAGGGACAGATTTATCAAAGCGTCTTTGTTGCTTTCTCCCCCTCACATCTAAAATCACATTTGTCCTGACCTGACTCTGAAAATCAACTGTTTCTTTATTTTTAGTTTTCGTACAAATAAAGGAGTCGCTGCCGTTTTGAGTAGGCTGCTGGGTCGGACGACTGAAAGTTTGCTTTGATTTTGTTTCAAAAATATCATATTATTTTTTCCAAAGGGTTTCCCACATTCAGAAGATTTTCGGGGAACCACCAGAAAGGCAAACTATTTTTCTTTCTCCAGGTATGAAGATGTAGCTTCTGTGTGAATATTGAAACCACCTGCGAGCAAGAGCGAACGCGTTCCTTAGCCATAACCTTGTGCACGGGTAAAGGTGAGGCTGGTTCTCTAGGAAAAGCCAAGCACCGCTTTGCTTTGCTTTGGTTCTTATTAACGAGGCAAAACCGAAAAATGAAGACGGGCTGGCTTGCCAAGATGTGTCCGAAAACCGAAGTCGGAGAAAGAAAAGGTTGATTAGGTTTGAACTTTTCCTGACTCAACAGCGGAAAGCTCCTTTTCCTTGCATCTCCCACCCGCGCCCCCCACCCTCACCCCGCCTTTATCCCCCCACCATCTGACCAGCGCCTGCCTCTTGCTCTCAAACCGGATCGAACGACTCCGGTTCCACTGGCGTCCCCATTGCCGGGCAGAGCCGCCCTGCCAGCCCGCCCGAGGGACGGGCAACGATGTGTGCCCTGAGCGCTGCATCCCGGCCGCAAACCGCTTCGTTAAATTACTGCTGCAATTGCCACTGATACCCCGTATCGTTGTACCAGCTCGTGGCTGCTCACCAGTCAGTCAGGGGGAAAAAAACCCAAACAAAACCCAACACGGTGTTTTTATTTCTTTCTTTCTTTCTATGTTTTTGGGGGCGGGGGGGGTTTGGGTTTTTTTCAAGAGCTGATTTCAAAACTCCGCTCGCCTCGCTGCCGAGCGGAGCCCGGCCATGAGCCTCACCGGAGGGAAGCGCCCGTCGCCGTTTGCGGGAGCCCCGGGCAGGCTCGGCCTGGGCACGGCCTCGGTGCTGCCGGTGCCCCGCGCCCGGAGAAGCGCTGTCATCCTGCGGGGACCGAAATAACCCCGAAGGAAACTCCTTGCACTGAAGCACTTCACCCCCTGACTGGGGCTCGGGAGGGCGAGGGAGCTGGGGTGTCCAGGCTGCGGGGGCAGGTGCTTTCCCGGGGCTCGGTCGCGTTGCGCCCCAGCACACCCTCCCAGGCGAAAGGAGAAGCACCTGCCTCACCCCCCGGCTTCTCCCTCTCTCCGGGGACAAGGATGTCCTCTCTCCCCAAAGCCCTCTGAAGGCCTTCCTGCCCGCACACCCTCCGGCCCGGCGGCTGGGGACGAGCAGGGCTGCGCGGCCGCGCTAGTCCGGGGAGGGGGCAGCCCCTCCTCCCCGAGCAAGGAGGGAGAAGGCTGCAGGAAACCCGAGGCTCGCTGCAGTCCAGGTCATCTCCTGTTTTTTGAGAGATTCCAACTCCGACTAAATGAGCGGATGTGCCTGCGAGATTTGTCCCAAAATAGAAGCGGCTTTAGTATTTTAGGATACAGCAGAAATCCTTATTTCTTCCGGTGAAAAACTTCATAATGAGTGCGAGCACTTCCCTTTTCAATATTTGTGCAACTTTATCTCGACCAGCAAGTTGCTTTGGTGACGCAAATCCGCCCTTGTGTATTGCAACTACAAAAATAAATGCAAGGAAATCAATTCCCTTCTAGCAATGAAAACATAAATATACAGCTGCGACTTTCCCCTTTAATCTTGCTTTCCGAGGGACTCGAGAAGGAGGCGAATGAACTGTGCGGCAGGAGCGATGCTGCGGCTTTTTTTTTTTTTTTTTTAAGGAATGGAGTCTCGAAGGGCTTTTTTTTTTTTTTTTTCTTCCCCTAGGTAGGACGACAAAGGAGGTGGAAAAAGAGTTATTGGAGTTCTTACTAGGGGAAATAGAAGGGCTAACCCCGAGGCGCTGCAGCTCCCCGTCCCCACTCGCAGGCACGGGGCCGGGAGCATCCCGGAAAGGGCCGGGCGCTGCCTGCCAGCGCCCCACGGGGACGACGGGCCGCTCTTTCGGCCTTCTCTGCCCCGTCCAGCTTCCCGGCGAGTTGCGGGCGGCAGGTAGATGCCACAGACCCCTGTGGGATTTTGGCAACTCGAGTGCCTGACTGGCGGGCACCGAGCCCCGGACGGTACCTGAGCCCGGTGCAGGCTGTTCACCCCGCTGGGGGTTCGGGGCTCCCGTCAGCCCAGGCAGCGCTCGGCGGCCCAGCCGCGCTCTCCGGAGGCGGAATGGGGGGGAATATGGTAGGCCGAGTTTTCCCCTCGGAGCTGGCCCAGGATGCTGCCGGAGCGGCCTCCAGCCCTTCTCCTCCTCCTCTCGCGGCCTGCACCTTGCCTATTGGCTTTTAGGCTTCTGTATGTGCTCTGTTCATTCCTCTGTTTTTATATAGAAGAAACGCACATGTGCAATATATTTAAAAATAAAGAAAAATATTTTTTAAATCGTATTCTATCTCTCTGTAGGAGTACTTGTAAAAATAATTGTTTAAACCACATGACGAGTCCTCCAGGAAGACGGTTCGCTCGGGCGGCGTTAGAGGGACTACTGCACCCCCTACCCCGGGGGTCCCTCGGAGTCGCTCCCCGCTCCCCGCCCGAGCTGAGCAGCGCCAAGCACCCCTCTAAACCCGTGCTCTGTCGCCACCTGCCGAGCCCCCGGGCCGGGGCTTCCCTCACCCTCCCACTCCCAAAACCCCCTCACTCCCGGGTCCGTGCGAGCAACGTTTGGGGACCCCCTCCCGCCACACCCGCCCCAGACTGCAGGGTAGGCAGGGGTGTGCTGCAGATGGCAGGGGGGTCCCGGCGGTCCTGCCGGTGCTCCCCCGGCACTGCCGTGGGATACGGGGAGCGCTGAACCGGGACTGCCCTCCATGACCGCGGCAGAGCCCCCCCCGAGCGCGGTGCCGGTGGGGATTCCCCCGGCTGGGCACAGCCCGTTATCTGGAAACTGAAGAGTAATGCAGGCGCTGTGGGGCAAGAACTACCCAGGATCGCACGTGAACCCGTTGACTGAGCTGGTCAACCCCTTGACGTTTCCTTTCCATTGTTTTACGCGTTATTTAGTTGAATACCTGTGTCAGTAAGTCACGACTAACGTTATGTCATCTGCTGAGCATACGTGGAAGGCGCCTGAAAGCAGGCGGAATCTGGCTTTCCATGAGGTAGGGCAGGATTTCAAGCCTCCTGCGGGTGTATTTTCACTAGTGTTTGTGTTTGAGTCAGAGTATGCTTTTGGAGAGAAGCGCTTGATCCTCATCACTTGCAGCTTTGCATCATGGAGAGATCTTGCAGTGCACACACAGGAATCCTTGATGGGAATTGATTCCACAGGGCATGCTAAAATTGCTCTAAAGCAAAATTCCTCTGAAATCTGTATATTGTAGTTGTCTGAATACTCCATGGGGTTTTCTGCATGTGAGAATTGTCCATATGTTCCAGCATAATAGGTCCAACTGAATGGGTCCATATGTGAAAGCAGATCAAAGCTGGAAGCTCCCAGCTCCAGGGACAGCACACCGGCCACTGAGTTGGAGACTTGTTCACACACTGGCACGGTTGCACACTGTATCTTTCTTTCAGCTGCTGGTCTGATGAAATACATGAGGCATTTTAAATGGAGACTTTTTGCATTCTTCCAAATGCTGCATAGTCCCTCAAGTCTCTTCAGACTGAGAGAGAGAGGACCTGAAAATACTGATTCACCTCAGCCCCTGAGTGCCTGGCTCATGGATCTGGGATGTGGGAGGGCACTACATCTTTCCACAGCCATGCATACAGGGAAAGGGGTTACCTTGCCTTCCTCCTCCCCCCCCCCCCCTTTTTTTTTTTTTTTCATGAAAAGCTGCAGATTCATAAATCTTAAAGAAGGGTCAGGGTAATAAATAGCAGTTGGAGAGAAGTGCCTATCCACAGTCCCTGGGAAAGGAGGCTGCATTCTGAGGAGCAGCAAGACCAGGACAGTTCCTTTCTTGGAGTTTTCTATGAGTTAGAGCAGGCAAGTTCTGCCCACTGTATTGGTGGGTACTGTTGATGTGAATCTCATTTTTAGGCATCTGATGTTGTACCTGGAGCTGGGCACTGTAAGTCTGCAATGCCATAAAGGCTTAAACTGCTTGAACTTGGAAGTGCCAGTTTCCCACTCCCGCTGCATCCTGGTCTGTCTGTTGCTGTCCTTGGGGATGCCAAATTAACTCTGCCACTAAGAAAAGTTTTTTACTATCATAGTTCCCAAAACTAGCTTCTTCATCATGTGGTCAGCCAGGGTGAGGGTGCAGGGGGAAACATGCATTTGAGGGCAGGCTGGCAGGACCTCTACGACCCTCTTTCTAGTCTGCTCTAAACTCTCATCAGTTCATCAGATCCAGAAATGCTGCTTCTTGGAACTGCTTTTTGCAGTTTAAAATGGGTTCTTCTTGCATGGAGAGATCCTGAGTTTGTTTTCACTTCCATCATATCATATATCATATCATATCTACCATCCAATCATCCTGATTTCATAGGTTACTCCACCTTTACACTGCGGTCGGACCATAACCTGCTTGCAGAGGGACTTATCACGGGCTAGTTGCGATTTTCCAGGCCACCCCAACAGAGAGGTCTACAGAGAGCTGGTCTGCAATTAACCCTCTGGTAGCTGATTAAAGGTGACATGACGTGCAGAAGTGCTGACCCCCTGCTCTAATGTGCAACCGCCGATGAGAGAAGCATTAACATGCCCACTGTGCACAGTGACTGAAAACAAGAATCTTTGTGTAAAATGAAGGTGATTGGACTCAGTGCAGAAAGGCCATCCACAGGTATTTCCTAAATGTGATGGGAGAGTATAATTACACCTGTTTTCAGCCGAGAGCCAAAGGAGCAGCTCCTTAAATGAGGCAAATTGCTGCTGTTGAGGACAGGGTTGGTATATCTCAGTTTAAGTTGCATATTTAGGTGCAAGTACAGATGGAAACTGAACGGAAGGTCTTTTATTCCCATAGTAGATCATCACCCCTATGATTTTGTCAGAGCAATCCCACCAAGTTCCACAAAACTTAGCTGATGCCTTAGTCCCTTTGCCCCTCCAGCAGCAGTACATTAAAGTCACTACACAGAAGAGCTGTTCAGTATTGAAGAAGGAAATACTAATAACTGCCTAATAAAAGTTTTAGTAAGAAACAGTTTCCTCCTTCTTGCCAACAGTGGTCAAAGATGTGGGGAAGCTGGAAATAAAGATATCAGAATGCAGACACATAAAAGGCAAAACCAACCCCATAAGGAAGTCAAGTTTCTAGAAGAAAATTACTCTGTAAAACTCATCTGGATTTGAAAATAGTTATTGTTTTACTTCCACCACTCCTTTCATGTTCAAAGTGGATTTAAATGCAGTAGGTACACACCAGACCAACTTCAAAACCAGCTCTTTCCTTACTACTAGCACATATAAACCCCCAGAAGAATAATGTCATCAAAGTCCTTCAAAAAAGTCCTATTTTAACCTTTTTTTCCCCAAGGGAGATGCTTTCTGGTGGATGCCAAATGGGAGTGCCAGCCAGGGGAATTTTATGGGCCTATAAACAAGTGTGCCAGACTGTATAGCAGTTACATAGTACCCTCCAGACCTGTTTTCCTCCTAGAAATTCCCCTCCCGGAACTGAATCTGCCCTAAATAAAGTCCAGCCATGACTTGGACAGCTCAGAGATTCCCTGTGCCAGGCTCTACCAGCTCTTGAAAGACCCAGGTCCCCTCCCTGTGAAACACCCAGGAGGATGGGAAGATGCTCTTGGAGCCAAGCAGAGTGGTGTAAGGTATCCCCTTCCCAGCTGTGGATCTGGGATGCTGCCTACAGCAATAGCCATTCCTCCATGCCTTCAGCAAATGGAAACAAAAATAGAGGAGGTGCAGTCAACAGAGCAACGCAGCACAGAGGGGAAGTCATTTTTTGCTGATACCTCTAACACATCATTTTGTATCTTGATGCCTGGGATCTGGTTACCTTTATCTTAGCCAAAAGACTGCAGTGGTCATAAAATGTATTTTGATTTTACTTCTTCTAGAAAACTTTATCATGAGATTTTGATTATCTGTCCTGCAGCAGTAAATTCCAAAGTCTCATTATCCCCCGTGTCCTTAATTTTTTTTCATAATTTCTCAGCTCTTTGAGGCATCCATTCATCCTGGAATTGTGAAATGGAGAGAAAAAGGCCAATGCTGACCAGTTTTTCCTTTCATTTGTCACCATGTCTAACCCAAGTGTTTACCCTGATCCCCCAGATGTATAAACTCTTTTCCAAGCCAAGACATTCTCTTTTTCCCAGCTAAGCAATCTGTTTCATTTTGAGGCCACACTGAATGGTAATATGAATCTCAACATGTTTCAGGTCTCAGGCTAACTTTGCAAGGAATAAAGACATTGGAGATGGTCTCATTTCTGCAATCTTTCTCAAACCCTAATGAAGCAGCACCCTCTAGTGCAAGCTGACAATAAAATCCTCAATCACAACCATCTTTCTGGGTCAAATTCTGTCTTGGTGCATCACCACTGGGATCACTGGGAATGGGCTCAGCCACAAAACTTTAGCCTTCTGGTCTCTGAAAATTTCTGATTTTCTCCCTAGGCCCCCCATGGATGCTTTGGGTACCAGTCAGATGCAGAGTGTTGCCCAGGACTCTGGCAGACCCAGGCGGCAGCACTGCCTGCAGGCAGGTGGCATGGATGGCAATTGTGCCATGCTAGTTTCATTTCTATGGAATGCTTCTGCCCACCAAAGTGGAGGTAAGAAATATTCCTTGACAGGAGTGTGACTCACATCTTGGGTGTTTTGAGACGTGAGAGGTATCCTACCTGGTTTGAAAGGACCAGGGGCAAGAGGAAAGGTGAAAAGGGGACAACTGGTGCAGTGAGGGGGCTGAGCCTGAGGCTGGGCTGGGGGAAGCAGGGCTGGGTGTGGAGGGGGGACCGGCATTTTCACATGGAGAAAGCCACTGGTTTCTGGGAGAACTGGGGACTAACCGGGTGTGAAAGCTGAGGCTGAGGGCAACATGGTGTTGTATTACTTCTGGTACACTTTTCTTTCATTATTAGCAATTTCCATACGTTTCATCAGTTTTATTGTTGTTAGGAGGAAGGAGAACAAGAAAATGACACAATTTTGGCAGACCCTGAGCAGGGGGTGACCTGCGGGGTGAGCGAGGGGGAGCGGGGTCATTCCTGGATGCCATCGGCCACAACAAGGAGGCAAGTTAACTGTGTCGTGTCCCGCACAAAATCCCGTTGCCTGAGCACACATATGGGGATTTTATGAAAACATAGACCTTCCCTCTCACATTCTAAAAATAACACAGAGTAAATGGCTACTTGAGATTTTGTAAAAATTAAAAGAAACCAAACCTGCTTAACCAGAGTTGGAAATTTTGTCCAACATTTCAAGGCTACACCTTCCTTTCATTAAGAGCTAGACGAGAGCTGCAGTGCTTAAGCCAGGAGGGAGAGTAAATCCTTCAGTGTCAAACCAAGGTGAGGCTAAGGTTTGGGAGCCAGTGTGTGTGCCCGCACAAACACAGGGGTTGGCTTTCACCCCAGGCACATGCAGCTCCTTACAGGGTAAATACCTGAGCCAGAGCCCTGGGGAAAGCAGGCAAAACACCAGACCTATGAGTTGTGTGGCAGTTTCACCACCTTCTAATGCTTCTGCTTCTTAATGTACTGGGCACACTGTGAGTCCAGCTGTGGCTTCAGCATTAAAGGGAAATGTGGGAACCAATGCTTTTTCTCTAGACGTGATAAATAATGTCCGGGGTGGTGATTTGGTTTTGGGGGAGTGTTATTTTTAGATTGATGACAAGGAGTTCCAGAGTGAGGTTGAACCATGTGGGTAAGGGGGTGGAGGTGGACTGAAGCCATCCCAGCACTCTCCTAATGTGAGGATGCTCTGGGGAGGAAGCAGGGGTGGATGGAGGAAGGCTGGACCCCTTCTCTCACCCAGCCTGGGTGGGGCCTGCGGGAAACAGGAAAGCAGTGCTTTAAAACCCTGGCCCAAGAAACGCTCCAGTTTTCTGGAGCAGCTTTTTCCCCCCATCCTCATTCCCTACCAGCTCTGGGGGCCTCTGCACTGCTGCTGGATACAGCTCTGCTAGGCTGGGAAGGGAATATCTTATGGCAGACACAAAAACCCATAGCATTGGAGGGAAGAAATGGTTCTCTACCTTCTCTGTCTCCACACTGTATTTTACTATTCTCTTCAAATGAAGCAAACACTATTATTTCCCATTAGGTGTTCCTGGTGCAAGAGTATTTCATTGAAAAATGGTTCTTTAATGCTAATGGGAGTTATACTCCTAGTGTGATTTATATTAATAAAGCATGTGCAGTTCCTCAGTACATTTAGACCCTGATGGGAAATGGACTTTTTTTTTGTCCTTCCACACAACATCTGATGAAGTGCTCCAAGCATACAATTTTACAAGCTATTCTCCTCTGGCCTTACAGATGAAAAATAGTCTGTTGTGTCAACTCCTCAGATGCCTATTTTTACACCTTCTGTTTGTTCTTAGTTTGACGTTGTTAATCACGGTCCCACCAAAGCTCCATTGTTCAGCTCTTCAAGAAGAATGTTGTTATATTGACTGTTTGTGCGTCAGCCCAGCTCTCTCTGGAGCTGCACTTGGATGAAATTAGATAATTTCCATTAGGAGAACAGGCATTATTAGTCCCCAATGCCAAATTGAAAAGAGAGCCAAGATTACTATTTCTGGCCGTGTTCACCTCAGGAAGGAACCTTCTCAGCTTTAATGGGATTTTGCTATTGTTGGTTGCCTTCTGTTTGACACCAGGCCAGCAGGGTTGAAAATTGTTTAGAAAGCTGCATGAAATATAATAGAGCCCAAGCCATTTGCTGCAGCACATTCCAGCATGATGTTTATTTTGAAAAAAAAAAAAAAGGAGAAAAAAAATTTTTGTCTTTGGCAGTGAAAAAAAAATCCCACTAACTTGACTCTCAGAACATATGCTTCTTGTTGCTGTTGTGCTTTCACAATGTGCTGGATTGGCACTTTATGTACAGAAGTGATAAATCTAACACTATTTGAAATTATCTCCAGCACTTGCAGAAGCAGATCACAGGCACAGACGGCAACTTTATGACAAGAAAAGAGGGTAGGGATGACAATAGATCAGGTCCAAAGCAAGAATTCAAGTCCCAGGTTTGGCAGGAAAATGTGTGTCTTCATGTTCTGTGGCTCAGTTTTCCCATCTGTAAAATGGGGTCAAGTACTCACCTCTATCACATGAAGGAATTAAGAGGACATGTGTTCCCTGGATGTTGCTTTTGTGGGTGCTGGAGGTCATCTGAGGGAGACTCAGCCCATCCTTGGCCCCAGGTGCACAGTCCTGCCCATCCCACCGCCTGCCTTTCCCCAGCAGGGGCTGGGCTCTGCCATTGCTGCTATTGTTTGCTTTTCTCCCCTTCCTCATGTCCCTTCACCATCACCTTGCACGAACACCTTGCCTGTATCTCAGGATGCTAATACTTGACATCCGGTGCGAGAATGGGGATGGTGGACTGAACTCTTGCTCAGCCCCGAATTCCCCACGGGTTTCTTTCTGCTCCATATAGTATGGTTTTGTTCTCTGAATGCTGTCTTAAAATAATTATTAATGAAAGCAGAGTTGACTTTGGAGTGAAAGTTTCCGGTTCCTTGGCATTTTCAATGTGTAAGCTATCTAAAGGTATTGAAATGCAGGACATTTTTTGGATGAGATCAGAAACCAAAACCACATTTTCCCTCGAGGTCTCTTCGGAGCCAGACCCACCTTTACTACCCTTTACCTCTTGTCTATTCAAGCCCTAAAGAAGCTGAGCAAATAGAACAAAGTTATCCACATTTAGAAAAATAAATAGAACAAGCAATCTTCAAAGCCTTCAGATGAGGATCCACACAACAATGCCGGCGTTATCCCTGGGCAATAAACCAGAGCACTCCTTTGTTTATATAACCTAGCATTTACTTCTATTTTAACCAACAAACATTGACTGATTGCATAGTCTTGGCTCTAAACCATCCGCCAAATATTTAAAGATACAATTAGACTAAAAGGAAAAAAAACCCATGGCAGACGCCAGCCGACATGTTTCCTCCACACAAAGCTGCCACCTGCCTGGATGGAACTTTTTTGACCCAGCCAGAGCAAAGCAGTGATTACCTCCAGCAAAACCAACACCCGGGCTCCTACCTCAGTCTGGGGCATTGGCCACCCCCAGTACCTGCTCCCCTGGACGTTCTTATGGAGCTGAGCTGGCAGGTACATTTCAAATTTAGCAGGACATTGGGTAGGATGATCCCTTACTATACTTGTTTATCTCCCAGATCTGCTGTCCTGTGGCACTGGCGTTTTTAGGAGAGGTCAGGTCTGAAACTCACCCCAGGTTGTCCCTGCTCAGAGCATCCTTTGACATCCACTTAACATGTGAGAAGTTTAGGGGAGGCTGTAGGAGATGATGTTGCCCCTTCACCACAAGGCTCGGCAGCTGGGCTCCCATAGGAGGCTTCTCTCTCTACAGTCCCAAGTGCCACCATGCAGGTCAGCCACTAGTTTCACAGCCCAATAGGAAACAGACTGGTCCCAGTGTGACCTGGAAAGTCACCCCCGACGTCTTGCAGAGGCACCTATGTCCCTGTTCCGGATCTCATCCTAATTACCACCCCTGGCAGCTACTGGCAGTGAGGTATTTGGACAGATCAGGGTGAAGTTTATAGACCCCAAACAGAAGTGTCCAGACAATGCCCAGGTCCCTGTTTTAACCCCTCAATAAACCCTGGAACTGACTCAACAAGTGAAATGTTCAGAAAGTGTTAGATGGAAAATAATCTGTCTACAAGGCTGGGGGATCTCATCTACACCCTGGCTATCTCTTCACATAGAGCATTTGTCTTCTCACTAACCTTTTTATTTTTTTCCTCTTCATGCTGTGAAATGTTCATTGTCTCCCGCTAAGGAAAGTTTGATAAGGATCTTGCTGAGAGTGGCTTTTAGGAAAACCCATTGCTCCAAAAAGGAACCAACCATTGTAGAGCCAGCACTTCAAAGTTATAGCATTATCTTGTTTTTTTATACCAAATAAATAAATAAAATGAAGATGAACAATGTGTTTCCATTTAAGGAGGAGTGTGGGAAAAAACAGGTCTCATCAGACTGGGAAATGGAGTGGTATATGCTGACTAAGAGACTGGAAATAGCACGGCTGTCAACTGGAGGACTTCGGGGTTGAATAATCACGTCAAGCAGGCAACGTCAGATGGGAACCGTGGCCCCAAACCTGTTCATTTGAACTCATCAGGATTCACATGAGAAAACACACATTGACTCCACATGTTGCTTGTGGTTTCAGTGGAAGATCAGGGCTGGACCATCCCTGCTGTCAAGCCAGCAGGAGCATGCACTCTCCTAGATACCCAGTGTAGAACCACGTTTCCAGCACAGGAGATCATGCAGGTTGTATGTGCCACATTACGTTGCTGGTGACAGACCTTCCAAAACTTCCTTGTCTTCATACAGCTCTGAGTGGGAGCTCACTGCCTTACTCTTCAACCTAACCTTTCCTGAAGCACTTTTTTTGTATTTGGGACCAAGGTCCTGGATGATAGAGGGACTACTTTGCCTTCACAAAGACATTTTCTGCTCTTCGCCTGGCACTGCTGACATGTGCCCAGCTTCAGCTGGATGTCTCCTCAGGTCCAAGAAAATTGCAGTTTTTTTCCAGCATGACCCATTGTCAGGATGGCAGCTGTTCCCCCTTCTATCATTTATGCTCCAAGGTGGGGGTAGTCCAGCTGCAGGGAATTTGTGTCCTGTTTCCATCCTGCACTGGCAGTGCCTCAGTTCAATCCAACCATCAGGGATAGTACAAGTGTCCTTCAATGTTTTCTTTTATGGATAATTACCCTTTTTCATTTTTTTATTAGCTGTTGAGGAAGGGAGAAAAGAGCAAGAGAGATCCCATCCTTTGGTGCTGTGGGACTTGGTGCTGTTTTAATAATAACAAAATATTGGAAAGGGAAAAAAAATTGCAGTATATCAGCATGTTTTTAAGGTTGGTGGGAAAAAAAAGACCTCTAGTCCCAGTGGTATCAACGAAGAAAACGTCCATTGGATTCTAGTTCTTAAAAAAAATCTGAGTCATGCAGAAAGTGCTGGGCTTGGGTTATGTGTGGTTACTGGAGTGCTCAGGGAGGGGGAAGGGAAGCACATGCCAAGACCAGAGCTTCATCACAGCCTTAGGAAAATTAACAGGTCTGTGAAGATATGTTTTCTAAGAAGGGGAAGTGCTGCATGCCCAGGGAGAGAGGGAAAAAAAGTGAGAGGAGAAGAAGGGATGTTTTGCTTCCATCTCACTCCAAACTTGCTAAATTCAGCCCTGCGTTTGCTGAAGAGAAGAACTAGAAATCCCACTCCACCTAGCAAGATAATTTTCCCCAAAATTGTCAAAGTCTGGAAAATGGGTGTCTGCACTGCAGGAATTTTTCTGAATAGCAGATGGCAGTTGCAACTTTATTCCCTTTTCCACTATTTCATGGATATTTACATGAGTCCTACAATCTGTACTCATAAGAAATCCTGCTTTCTAAAGGCAGGATCAGGCAGAGACCCTCCTTACCTGCAGGGAGAATGTGCTAAGTACGTATACATTCATATACACATACTCAAGCGTGAGCAAAGGGCAGCACCACAACAGAGAGCTCAGAGCACCACACAGTCACTTTGCTGTGGATTCAGATATTTCACTTTTTTTCCACAAAGAAGCTTTCTTTGAAGGTAGAGAAAAACACAGAGAGACACAGCAGGGGAGGAGGGATCTGTCTGTGCTGCTGGTTCGACTGGATTCTGGTAGATCCTCGCTGTGGATTGTGTGTTGTTCTCTTGCCATCGCTCTACCAGCAGAAGGCTCTGTCTCTCCCCTCTCTGGCTGATATGACAGCAATGACAGGAGCAATTTCTCCTCTCGGGGTGCTATGGAGAAACCACCAACTACCTCATTTCAGGGAGCTGAGCCCAGAGCAGCCTGCCAGGTCCTTCCAGCCTTTCCAGATGGCATTTTTTTTCTGACTATGGTTTTGCATCCACAATAATGTTGCTTTTGGTTTGATGGTTAAATGAAAACATGGATTCCCCCATAGTTTTATGATTTAGGAGCTCACTCTTCAGGTTCAGGCTTACTGATGGTGGCTTAATCCACACTCATCTACACGTGAACAGGGATTTCTCTTGCTTCTTTACCAAAACCATCAAATTTTTCAGGTTTGCAGTAAAACAAAAATGCCCTTTTAAAATCCTATTGAAAGACAAACCTTTTATTTTTATCAACAGCTCCCAAGAACTTACGTTTTCTCAATAGCTCCATAGACAGGATATGTGAGTGAGAAAGATATGGGTTTTAGTCACTGTCCTTCAGCCAGGCCAGGTGGAAGGAAGATGTTTTTTCTGTGGCTTAAATAAAGGTCTTATTTCCAAAAGGAGCTGGTGATCGCGGCTGCTTAACTAGAGGCAACCCAATAGGATCCATCATCAAGGGACTGGATCCTCCAACTTTCTGAAACATTGGACTTTCAGGGCATGACAAAATTAACAACCCCAAAAGGAACCAGACAGAATCACAATCCCCTTAAAAACAAACAAACAAACCCAAATAAATGGGTGAGTTTTTCCCTGTCCATCCACATGCAGGCCTAGGAAGGAGTCCCTCGAGGTCCAGATCCAACTTTACAACTCCCAGAATGTACACAACTAGAATATCATGTTGGAATCATCTCTCCAAACATGCTGCAAATCCCTTCACAAAAAGAAACACTTCATAATCCTTCTATTCATGACTGTCCCTCCAAATTGAAACATGCATTTAAAAAAATAAATAGGGCAGGGGTGATGTGCGGGAACAGCTTGCTGCTTTTGCTTTTTTTATTTTTTTTAATCAATAAAACAGCCTTAAAGAGGCCCCCTTGAAAGAGTTCTGTTCATTTATTTTTCTTGGAAACTTCCAGTCTCCTTAACTCCTTTTAGTCACATAAGAGGTGAATGATTAAGTTGAAACTATTATCTTTGCAAAGAACATCTCTGCTGGCCAAGAGGAGAGGAAAAGTGAAATGAAATAAACCAACCGGAGCTATTGTGTCCCTGACGGGTCCCTGTGGTGAGGTGCTGGGAAGCTTGGAGAAGTTAAAAGGAGGTCCCTGGGTGGAGACTGTTAATGAGGCAGGGCACATTTTGGAAGAAATTTTTTTCTGGTCAGAAATATGAGCATTTGAATAACTTTACATGAGATGAAGTCAGCCCTTGTATTAACAGGTGCCACTCGGAGCTGCAGCATGCTGGTGGCCACTCCTGCCAGCTCTGGCTACCAACTTCCATTCCTCAGCCATCCCTCCAGAACAGGAAAGCAAAACCTCTGCCAGTGAAGGGTAGGAAATAAACTAAGCTTTGCCATGTCCTAATTCACATGGAGGCATAATGTCCACTACTCCCTCTGCTGTCTCTGAATGGCTGTAGTACTCGGGGCCGTGGGCAGGGACAGGGACCCTGCAGTGCTGGGCAGCAGCAAGGCAAAGAGCAGCCATGCTCTCTGCTCGCTGGGACACGCACTGCTGCGGGCTCACACATGACATGTGTACCTATTGTACCAGACACATACCTGGCTCTGCCACCAGCTGGTGGTCGGTCAGTCAGTAATAGCCTGTGCATCCAGTTTCCAGCTGACACCTGACCCTTGGGCAGACATTGCCAGGTGAGTTTGGGAAGAATTAAAGTCTTGTGCATGAAGAGATGAGCATCCTCAAGGTCTGACTACTGGGGCAACAACAGCTGTGTTTACTGCTCTCTCTGATACTCCAAGGCTGGTGTGTAGCTGAAGGTCAGCATCGAAGCACTGCTGCATTGGCATCAGGGAACCTCAGGGATACATCCAGTTGTTGGTGCAGGAAGATACAAGGTCTTGGGCTGCAGCTGTCTGGGGGGACAGTTCACAGCCCCAGGTGACTCACTGATACAAGACTGCTCGGGTGAGGGGCTGTGCCAGGGGACCAGCGGTCTTTCAGACTGCTGGCCTCAACACGGACATAGAGAGAGATCAAACTCCATGGCTCACTGGGCTCATCCTTACAAAACACCAAGACAAGTGAGCATCTAGAGAGCTTACAAACACTTTGCTACAGCTCCATCTGATGCAGCAGAAATCACATGATATCCTGAAAATGAGGTGATTTAAAAGACCTAAATAGTTAAATTCAGCTTTACTTTAGGTCTTTAGGCTATGGAATTAACTTGTCTTGAAAAGAAACATGAGATTGAAAATACTTACTGATTTATTACTCCAAAGGAATTACAAGCAACACTTCAATATCTTGCTCAGGACAGAGACATCAGTAAGTCAGTGGACAGAGTGGTGGGATGCACATATTGAAGCTGCTCTGAGAATTTCTCTTACTGACTAATTTAATTTGAAAAAATGATTGGTAAGGTATTGCAAATTGTCCCTGGACCTGTCTGAGCCAAGGAGAAGCTTGAAAGTACCACCATAGGCCCATGTGTCTCGTGTACCAGTTGACTTTTGCTTTGGAATCACCCCGTTGGATTAGTTAAAAAAAAATGCAAAAAATGGCCAGAAGTAACATTTACGTCACAAGTCACATCTGCTTCTGTAATTACTTTCCTGTCGGCTGTTTTCAGCAGAGAAGGAAACCTGACAGAACTGGTATCCAACAATGGATTACAATTCGCTCCTTGAAATCTCCAAGTTTTCTGAAGGGGGGAAGGCCATGGCGCACAGCTGATCCTCAGCGTGTTGCCGTGAGGACAACAGAAAAATCAAATGCTTGGCTTTGACGGTGTGTTTACAGATCACTCTCCAGGAAAGGAAAACTTGAAAAATCTCCCCTGTGAACTTCCTACGTGCGTACGTAGCCCCACACAGCAAAACAATGCCAAAGTCACCTGCCAGGCTGAGCTGCTGGAGGAGAGGAAAACTCATGAGAACCTAATGGTGCCGGCTCATTGAGGCTTAATCTTCAAGCCACATGCAATCAAAAGACAAACAGTCCAGCAGTAATAGTGGTGATAGCACATGTGTGCAGAACAATAGCACAGCAGCCAGGACAAGCTGTTTAAATGTGGGTCACTTAGAAAAGAGCAGAAAATCTGGCAGACTACAGAGAAAAAACCCATTAGCTTAATGCAAGTCATTTCCAAAGAAAACATGCAATATGCACAAAATATCTGGTAGGTGAGAAAGGGTGGATTCTCTGCAAGAGCAAAAATGGAGGATGAAGCTATAACTCTTTGTAATATAAGCCTTAGCTTGGATGAGCTAGTGGGTAACTTCCTTTGTCTTCTCCAGAACAGAAGGAACAAGAGGGAGCATCTGTTCACCAGAGCCAGGATTTCTTTGCTTGGATTTGAGACCTTGATAGGTAAATTCTGAAGAATTTCAGCACTAAGGCACATAAAGTCCTTATTTCATTACTGCTGCTGCATATTCTGACAGTAGTGTCATCTTTCCAGCCTGGATGCCCTCCTGGTGCTGGCTACAGCAGCACATTTGGACAGGAGATGCTCTGTGGAGATGTCCCAAGCAGGGCCAAGCTCACCCTGGGTGCGTTCAGCCCCTCACCTCACTGCCACCACAGCAGTAATGTACCTCTGCACACTTGGAAAAGGTTTCTTTTCCTTCCCTGCACAGTGGGCGCCACACAAGTTTTATATTTTTAATTTTTTTGATGGCATTTGGTCCTGATTGGGGTGGGCATCGACAACCCTTGCCAGCCCAGCCTACCAGGAAGAAGCTTTGGTTGCATCTCCCTCAGCTGTTGGGAGAGAGCAGTCGTGACTTTCCCAAGCAGATGGGAAAATGATGTGTCATGAGCACTGGATCCAGACATTCAGTATGACTGTTAAGGCCAAATCCGTGAGGACCCATTTCTTTGCTATGCCCATCAAGCCCAGAGCGCCAGTCCCATTTAATTCATCTTCATTTTCTTCCTTTTCTGAAAGAAAATCTCAAAATCATTCGGAAACTATTGTTTTAACAGACATCTGATAAATCAAACATTGTAAGGGGAGATCACTGCTGTTCCCTGAGCCAAACACATTCCTGTATTTCCTGGCCAAGGGTGGTGATCATCAGGACAAGCATTACGTGAAGTCAGCGAACAGTGAGAGGGTCTCCATCTGGAGTCATTCTATAGCATTAGAACAGTTCTCCTCCAGCAGCAGCCACTGCCTGCTAGTATAAAAATACTTGGGAGAAAAAGCAATAAATTTTATTATGTTGGTAGGGGGAAAAAAACTCTATTCAAGTCTTCCATTAACTTTTATGAATATCTCTAGAGAGATTTATTTTTATAACAACATTAATGCAAAGGAATAAACCCCAAGTTTCCTGACACTTGCAATTATGATTTCTCACTAGAGGCAAGTCCAGAGTGTTTGTGACCAAGCCCTGCTCACCTTGTTCACATGAAGAGCAGCCCTGGAAGCCCAAGCCTGGCTACAAGAGGAGGGATGGCCCCATCGCTGCCACTCACAGGACCCGTGCTCATATTTTGGTGCTGCTGCAGGCTGCCTGAATGATCTTCTCCACATCACTAGTTTGTTCCAGGGATGTTCAAATCTGATCCTGGAGTACCACCAAGTGCTGAAGTAACCAGTCCCACTTCAGATCCTAGCTTTCAATAAACAGAGGTCATGTTCTGCCTGAAAGCTTAATATCTCTACCCAATTAATACTATGTGCCCTCTTCTGACTTTGGTAATTCTCAGCATTCCCACTGCCCATCCAAATGTTAGCCCCTTTCAAAACCCACCACATTGCTGTCCTTCACCATCTCCTGCAGTGACAAGCTCCTTAGTCTGGACCCATCACGTATAAAAATACTTCCTCTTATCTGTTTTGAATTTACCACCTTCTAATTTCATTGAATGCCCCTTTGTCTTAAGACACCAATCTGTTTTCTCTATTTTTTTATTTTCCTTCCCCTCTTAAAACTAAAGTTACATTGTGAAAGGAGGAAGAGAAAAACAAAACAAAACACCCCCCTTCCACTCTTCCCCCCAAAAAATAAAATTAAAAAAAGCATCCCAGGAAATTGTTGGAATAAATAATTATTATACTTCATGGTGTGGCCTTGCTGCTCTCTGCAGATGTTGCAAACAAAACCGGTGCGATGTTGAGCTGTTGGGACAGTGGCACCACATGCGAGATGTACACATGTGGTCCCAGTAGCCCAGAGGGCAGGTGCTGGGGAGCAGAGAAATGGAGGCACTGGCTGAAGCTGTGCCCATGGGCACCAGTAGCAGCAACATCTCCAACACTGCCAGAACCTGAGCTGGAAATTTTTGCATTTGAGTGAGGCTGTGACAGGCAAATCCTAAGACATTTCATCATTGCACCTCCCACCCAACCATCATTACTGAAGAGAAGAAGGTCTCTCCCTGCCCAAGCATATTTTGTTGTTTGCAAGTTGAACTTTCATTAACCCAATAGGAAACAACGAAAATATCACTGTGATGGGTAAAAGCCCCTCAGCAGGCTTCCAACAACAGTTGGGAAGCAGCCGGATGGTCAGGGTGTCTGCAAGGCTGTTGTGGCAGGTGGCTCCTGCCCTGTGCAGCTCTGGGGATGTGCTTTACACTGCAGCTACTGCACGATGTGAAACAGAAGATCCCCAGCCCCCTCCCTAGACACAGTTCCATCCTGCATAATGTTTGCTTTCAGTTGCATTTTTAAAGCAGGGTTGGTTTCTCTGTTGAGACATCACCCAGTGACTGTGCAGCTCCTACTGGGAAGGTCTGAGAAGCCCACAGAAGCCAAGTGACATGGGCCAGCACACATAGGAGCACTGGGACCAGATTCAGTATTGGTGCAAGCAAGGTGATCCTACTGGTCCCTGGTGGGCTTTTACAGTCCAAGGAGATGAGTGAATGATACCTGCTCGGCCTTGGCAGCAGACACTGGCCACCCAGTCCACCATCCAACTACTGACCAACAATGTGGCCATGAAATACCAAAACACTTGAAGTAACAGCAGTAAGCCAACAGAGAGCACTGAGAGTTTTTGAACAGCCCTGAGGGAAACAGGGCTGCTCACTTCTTGTTTCATTCTGGCTGCAGACTTGGACTTATGACAGCACACTGACTTATACTAGGACCACAACATTCTTCGCTACCATGAGAGCCTGCTTGCCTTATGTCTTCTGCCTTCCTTTAAACCACTGGAATGACAAAAGCTCAAATTCTGCCTTGCAGCTTCTGGAGCCATTTCCCAAGAGACCCTTTTCAGCAACTTAAGCAGTTGCATCCTCCCATTATCCAGAGACTCCCAAATACCTGACCAAGAAGAAGATCTGGTACCACAGGGGCTTGTTATTCCCTGAGGAACAGCCCAGGCCTTCACAGTTCTGGTGTTGACACTGGAGCACCAACTACCATCAGCTCTTGTCCGCAGTCTAGGGCCACTGGGCCCATGAAATAATCACAGCCCTTCTGCCTGCTTCACCCAACATGTCAGCAAGCAGCTCTTGGTGAGGAAGGCCAGGACACCGGGGCCAGAAGCAGTAGCTTCTCACCCATCCCTGGCTGAAACAAGGAGCATGGCTGGCTCTTCTTCAGGGCTCAGACCAGAAACTTCAGCTCACCCTTCCCTCCCTCAAAACAGAGGTGTACCGCTTTGGCTTCTCATCCAGGTTGACATCATTTAGACTTTCCAAAGGTCCTAAGCAGCTTTGAAGGGTTCAGAGCAAAGCTTGCAGTGAACAAGCACAGTGTAACTGGCCTGTTCAGGTACTTGTAAATTAGGAGAAAAAAATCCCACAATTGTCTCAGGACATTTAGGTCCCCTAAAGTGAAGACAAAGCTCCCTTTGCTGGATTGGCAGGCACGTGTCCTTTCTGGGGAAAGAGAATCTGCCTTCTCGCTTTACTTCCAGTGATGGAAGTCCCAGAGGGCAGGACGTGCGGTGCATGAGAACAGCACACGTTCTGCTCGGCACAGCATGCTGGGACTGTCCCTCACTGCAGGGAGGAAAACAACTCAAGGCAGCTCCATTTTAACTTCAGGAAGATTAGTATTTCAGGCAGGATAATTTTTTCAACTGGTTGTCACATGCCTGTGCAGCTCCTGCTCCCAGCTCCATGTACCATCAGTAAATTGTCCAACTCCAGGGGAACATCAGAGTCCAGGTACAACGAATCTATCGAACCTATCTCTTTCTCCAGATCAGTGGAAGTTTGGGTTTGTTTTTTTTTTTGGGGGGGGGGGGGGGGGGGTGTGAGTGCTGTTTCCCCCAGGCTAGGGCAGCAGGCTCAGCCCGGAGCTGGGCTCCCTGCACCGTCCGCGGTACCCGACTGCCCTCTACCCGAAAGTGTGGGACATACAAGTGCGGCTCGCTCAGCCGTCGGCCCTTTCCCACCCCTTGCAAAGCAACGCTGTCAACTACAAAAAAACATAAGAATAATCGCATCCAGCCTTCAGGACATACCCTCTTTATTTTCTCAAGACTCATGCCACAATGCCCCGAGTAAGGAAAATGTGCCATTGCAAATGTTTATAACATCTGATTTAGTGTTACGCAGTTTCTCCCAGCCATAAACCAGAACAAATACTCCCAAGATTTATTACATCCTTCCCTCCAGGGCTTAAGCAATTGTACTTGATTAATTCAGCAGTTAAACAGCACTGAGCAGAAGCATGATAATTTTGTATCCAGGATTCCTGAGTTACATATTGTTTTCCACAAGGATTTAGGTCTAAAACCAGAAAGATGAATCTTTAAATATGTACCTATCCATATGCACGGGATAATATGCAATGGATGTTTCCTCCCAGCAGAGAGATGCTGAGCTAAGTTTCTTCTTGTTCCATAACATTAAGAATTCTTCATCACTTTCTGAGGCAGTAAATACCTATTCCTCAGCTTACATTCTGAATAGGACAAGTATTTGCAAACTTGCCTTACTACAGTGTAATTTTAAGTGAAAGAAACATTTCTGCAGTACCAATATTAACAGGAGTTAACAGCAAGTGAGACCTTCTGGTGCATTTCTCCTGTAAACACAAGTAGTGTGAAAAAACTTCCTTTTGCCTGAACCGTCCACACAAATACCCAGATTTGATCCAATTCTACTTCCTTGTAAATCTATGGAGTTTTGAAAATTTTTTATTTCCTATCCCTGCATGAGAGCCTCACAGCAGAGTCTCCACAAGGAAAGATTCCATCATGTTGGTAGCACGCTGGTGTCAGAGAACACCAGGTAACCCTCCAGAAAAGCGTTGGAAAAACAAAGACCAAGAGTTTTTTCCACATTTGCTCAGGAGTTCTTAGGATAGGTCTATCCACATAACAAGAGTTCTTCAAATGCCAGCTAGGAAACATGAAAAGGAGCAGGAAGAAAGCAGGGAGCCTTTCTGCTTCATAGTGTCTCTTAGAGTCCCATTCTGCCCTGAGAGACCCGTGTGTCCAGGAAAGGGTGTAAACCACGGAAGAAAGCAAACCTTTTGCATATAGTTAATTAATTAATGGAAGCAGAACCAGAAAGGAGTATTTGTGGACAGCATATTGGCCTTAAAGTGCTAGAGCAATTGAAAATAGCAGGCCTACTTTATATCATCACTGCAGTGAGCAGTGATGACTGGGTAGGGTGTACTTCAGTTAACCATAATGTACAGAATTTATTGCAAATTAAACTGTTTACTGTACGAGGCAATCTCCAAGTACTGACATGCTCACTGATTTTTCAAGTATTAAAAAACCATCAAAATAATATTAATTGAATGCTCCCTATGCCCTCCCATACCCTCAAAGACATTTACACATCTTCAAGTAACCAAGAAAAATGGCCTAGGTTGTTTGAATCTGCTGGGCCATTATTGTTCTACAATACCCCCTGGAAAACGCATGTTAACAGCGCTTTGACAATAATGTATTTGAAGCTACAAAAAAAATCGTGGAGTGTATAGACTAGTGCTTCAATTCATTTAAAATATGGCCTAGCATTTGTCTTGGCTGCATTAACAAGGTCTGTTTTACCAATACATTTGTATTTATGATGACTAAGGGCAGATTATAGTTGTTAAAATTTGTCCTCCTGACATGAAAACACTACTTTGTCATTAATACATTTTGTAGCATAAACTATGATGTCAGGTCAATGTAAAGGGTAAAAACTTTCCTAAAGTATGCACACATCATTTTTTTAAAGCTATTGAGCCTAATGGAATAACAAAGGTCATAATAACAAACCATTACAGCTTTGGTCTTGGCAACTATGTCCACAGAAGAATCCTCCAAGAAACAATCATCATTTCTCCAATGTTATGGCATTAGGACGACAGGAATGGTTCACAAATGAGTCATGTGAGCCCAGAAACGCAGTAGCTATGTGAAAGCTGAGCAATCAATTATTCATTTGTTTACTGAGAGCTTTCTCAGCTGACATTAACCAGAACTTCTTAAAAAGAAGAACTTTACAGCTGTCTTTGGCTGTCCCATGAGGCTGCGCTCAGAGGCTGAAAAGATTGCTTAATTTCTTTGTAAGTAATATGGTATTTTTATTGAAATAAACAACAATATATGGACTCATTAGCTGGGTTCAACCTGAGGCCCTGCAGGTGTCAAAATATCAAAGATACAGTCTTGGGTTGATGATGAGATGGAAGAACAGGGCAGGGGAGAGGATATTCAAGCAGCCAAAATCTAGCTCTTGCTCCAAATGCAGTACATGAAATCCCAACTAAGTTTTCCTGTGTATGGAGTATTGAACATACATATAAACATTTTTTTGTATTAATATGCATAATTCATCTGCTCTGATTAAATTACATTTTTCTCATTTCTTAGTGATTGTTTACCCCAGACTCTAAAAAACATTGTTAGGTTGAAATGTTTTCAGCCACAAATGAATATGATTTAAAGAGGTTTAAATACCACACCTTCAATTCTCTTTAATCTATGTTCTTTTTGCCTTTTTTGGTATGAAAGACCCATCCAAACCAGGAAAAACTGCCCTACAAAAAGAACTGAGAAAATCTGGACATAAAATCTGGACATAGTCACAGTGTGAAGAAATGCAAAGCAAGCTCATAAAAAGAGCGGATGTGAGTGGATATAAAACTTATTTTTTTTTTGTTTACAGAGTTTCTTCTATATACTAAAGCTGATAAGGAACACTAAAGCTTAGGATAAATGTAGACAGTAGAAAAATGTTTATACATGGGAGTCCACGGGATTTTATCTGAACTCCATGAATATTTTAGATGAAACAAAACTGAGAAAAACCTGAAATAGTAAAATCTTCAATACTGACATTCCCATTGTGTTCAGGCTGAATTTTCAAGATACCATCTGTGATACCAAAAAAGAGGTGACTATGGAGTTGGAGACTTCGATTTGAAATTGCTAGTAAAACAAACCCCCTGCCTCAGCCTTCTGACATTCACCCTGATCAGTCAGCCTCAGTTTAATTCTGTGTTCTTTTTCAGATTAAATACAAAAAATGTGTGTATATTTTAGGAAACATGTCACCCTTTGCACTGGCCTGCATCTACTTCTAGAAATAGGGGCTGTTTAACAGCATAACTTATGGTTGGACTCAATCTTAAAGATCTTTTCCAACCTAAATGATTCTACGATTCTTTAGAAAGCCTGTTGTGTTTCTAGGGTTTGTAGGAAGAATCCAGATTTCGGCAAGAAGGATTTGAGAGGTGGTGTGCCCCGGTTGTGAGATTCACTTGCTGAAGAAGGAAGGGTCTCACTTTCCAAATGCTTTTTGTACCATTTCCAGAGAGAATTTACTTACCCATCCTGTGCATGTTTCTTGAACAGAACTGTCCCTCCTCCACTGTTTATAAAAACAACTGAATAAAACTGGCAAACCCCAGTATTTACGGGAAAAGCAGCTGGGATTGCTGGAGTGCCTCGCTAGCCAGGGAAAGCTTGGAGGAGACCCAGGAGTCCTGCTTTTACTTCTTCCCCTGATTATGCCTAATGATACTGACACTTCAGATAGTTTATTGCTAAGCACATCTTCATCTTCCTACTTTATGAGGAAAGCAAGTATCAGTCCACTCATGTCAGAGATAAAATACAGGAGGCTCAGAAAGGCTGTGCAGGGTCACTTCAGACAGAGCTAGGAACAGAATCCCTGTCTAAACAAAAGTCTCACCCATTTCACTCCACTGCCCTCCTTTAAATTATTAAGCCAGTCCTGTGAGCTATAGGCTGTCTGTAGGCAAAATACCATCTGTCTACTTTCACTAAGAGACAAATGAAGAGATAAACAATAACAAAACAAACAGTGAATGAGTACTGGGTTTTCTGCATTAGTCACTATGAAGAGGAAATTCAGGAGAACAGGGAAATCCTGATTTCCATCATGCTACTAATGCAAGAAAATAGGGGATAAAATGTACATCACCACCCTTCCAATACATTTATCTCTATCACCATGGGCTTCTTCTCAAGATACTTAACTATTTAATATAAAAGTCTGTATAGAAGGTATTTACTTAATGTTGCTTTTGATAGACATACCTTTAAAAAAAAAATTTCTTTTTTTTAAAGGGTGTGACTGTTGGCTGAGAATTGGGGTTTGGTTTGTCTGGAGTTCTTTTTCTGTGGTTGCACATATGAATTGAGGGATGGAGTTATAGAGAACACATACAACACAAAGGTCAGGAGCTGATCAAAATTAAAATCTACAACATTAAGTAATGTATACGCAGATACAATTAAAAAAATCTAATTTAAACAAACTTCTTTGTATTTCAGTTGATTTGAGCTCCTGCACACGAAATACATTGGAAATATACAATTACTGGATACACTATTCATTTGCACAAGGTCTGAGCTGCTTATTCAGATCAAAGAATGAAGCAGTCATTAAAAAGTATAAAATGTGAGAATATAAAAAATGAGAATTTGAATAGCTGAGTTGCAGTCCTACTGCAACAAATAGTATACCATTTTATGCAGTTAGTTGGAAAACTGATCCCATATATTAATTAATTTTCAATAGTAATAATGACAGGACAATATTATTTCTATACAATTCTAATCAGTTAATGGAAAAAAACAATGTTACTCTAATGCAGCTACACTGGTGTGAAGGTAGAGTTATGCCTTCACTTTCTTTGCTCCAAGCTGCTAACTTAATGTAAATGAAATCCCCATCTTTTGATTTCTTTCACCTTCCCATACCTGTTTGCCACAGATGATTAAGATTTCTGTGGTACTCTGATTGCCTTTTCCAGCAGCCCAGTTCAAGAAAGGGCTGACTGTACATGGTACATCAGCAATACAGTAGCAAACAGCTGTTGTCTCGACATACTCTTCTTTCAGAAACCAGCTCTGATGTGTCACTGCCCCCACTGCCATGCTGTGTGCATGTTCCTGACTCTGGGAGATCCTAAATCTGTGGCCTCGGTGCAAAGCCTAATTTTGGATTTCCTTCTCAGAATAGTGTCCAGGCCCTTTCTGAAAAAAGCACATCCTACAATCACTGAAGAAGAATAATTAGATTTCAAATGCTGATGCAGTATTGCTTGCTTAAAAATCCTATTGCTAAATCACGCTGCCTCTTCCCTCCTTTCTCCTGCACACAGTTGTGCTCACCTTTTGCTGCTTTAGGGTTTTATAAACAGGTAGTATATGGCGTCTGCAGTTCCTGTTTATGGCTATTCCCAGCACATCATTAGAAACCTCTCAACTGGTACCAAAAGAACTCAGTGCTACCTGGCTTTGCAAGGGACACAGAGGTGTATCTGGGGGAATTTGTAAGGCCACAGGTTACCACAGTCGTGAGTGGCCTCTTTCACCAGTTTTATCATACATTTTTCCCTAGAATTCGCTAAGTCAATTGAAATGTTCTAAAATAAGAAAAGCACATAAAATCTTAAACTGTTAAAGGTCTGATTTTCTTTCTATTGAAAACAATGGTAAAACTTCCACTGATACACAGAGCAAGGCAATTCAGCAGTAGAACAACCATTGGTGCACTTGCACACCTGCCCCAAGCAGCACATGGGAGAGAGAGACATCTCTCCCAAGATCCCAGCCAAAAGAGTTGCATTTCCAGTAATACCAAACCACCTAAATAGCAAGGGGAGCAAAGCTCCCTGAAACACTCAGTCAGGAGTGATCTGAGCTCCAGTAATAGCAACAGAGCCCTAACAGGTAAGCAATAGTGACTCTACTCAAATGTGGTTTCAAAGTGTATTTATGCTTTATCTATGATTTAAGATCTTAAATTTTGTGCTTATTTAAAAAGCAGCAGCACTGTCAAACAGCTGAGAGTAGAAGTAAAATACATCTTTGCTTCTTGAACATCTGGAAAAGGATAGAGGTAAGAAAATAGTTTGCTGACAAGTGTAGAGCTAGGACAGATTTAGGACTCAGTGTTGACAAATGCAAAACTCCTTCAGGCACGAGTTAGGGATCCTCAGCTGGATTTGTCCTTCAGGATGCAAAGAACATCAGTCCCTCAAATTAATGATTCCCTTTCCTAGAAACCTACACTTTGTTATATTTACAGGAACTTGAAGTTCATGCACAGTTCTAAGACAGGTTCATGCTGAATTCTTTTGTCTGTTTATGAGTTTTATAAGATGGTAAAAAAAAGGCAGAGTTCATTTTATTTACATATAAGTCCTTTATAGACAAATTGTCATGTACCCACACAGCCATCCTAGTGATCATGTACATGGCAGCAGACCACATAAACCACATCAGGACTTCTTGGATGTAGGCTTCAGCTGGACCAGGTCTCACAGCAGAAGTGCTACGTTTCCAGTGCTGCATTTTTGTGTACAATTAACACGGCAACACAAACAGTGACACTCCTGTGTGGTGAGTTTATCAGGCTAATCAGTTCAGACAAGAAAAACAGAGCTCTGAAGGATGCAGCACAAACCCCTGAAGTATTGCTTCATAAAAACATCTTGAAGAAAGGGAAAGACGAAGATCATCTGTAGCACACTGAGATCTCAAGTCAAGTCCTACTCACCTTATTCAGGTGAAACAATTCTTCAGTTTTATATCTTATTCTTAGAGATGCTGGATGTATAGCTTCCTAGGGCTTACAAACCCTTAACTTTAGCAGTTCAGACATGATGACTAGAAAGGCCAGTGATTAAGGTTATGCATATTAAAATTAAGAGATACTGAAATGTGGAACATGTCAGGAATCACAAAAAAGAACAAATAAGGAATAAGTCACTCTAAAAGCAATTTCCAGTAGAAATTGAGGGTGAAAATGTACCATATTGCACTGTGAATTTTGAAAAGTATAAATGATAACTGAAGCAACACAAGTTTGTTGTGTTCTATGGATATATGAGCCCAATTCAGATTACAGATGTCCTGGATTGGTTTTTTATTTGTGGTTGTTTGTTTGCTTTGTTTATTCCAGAAGGTGCAAGGAGAGTTTAATAGCAATTTAAATCTCTTTTAGCCTGTCTATTCTTTGTACAGACTTTTCTATCCAAAGTTATCCATTGCATCAATAGGCAGAAATTAGCATTTGTTGCTCATGACTTAAAATGCCAGACTGACTATGTAAGAGTCTGAACCTATGGGCTACAATGTTTTAAACACCTTTCTGCACTTATACTTCTAGGGAGAATTTACAGACTAAAGCAGCAATGCAATGAAAAAAAACCCCAAACTCAAAAAGCAAACAACCAAAAAAACCCACAACAACTCCTCCCTCCCCCCCCCACCCCAACCAGACAAAAGACCCCAAACAACAACAAAAAAACCCCCCAACTTTCTGGGTAAGGTTTGTCCAACTTGTCCTTGAAAATCTTCAACAGCAAAGCCCCTCCCAGTACCTGTACAGTCCTGTATGGATTTTCTTTTTCTTGAAAAGGAGGCTCAAATGTGACCTTATCATTCTCTACAACTACCTGAAAGGAGGTTGTAGCC
The DNA here is from genome assembly GCF_003945725.1 of Corapipo altera. Lineage (NCBI taxonomy): Eukaryota > Metazoa > Chordata > Aves > Passeriformes > Pipridae > Corapipo > Corapipo altera. The sequence continues at coordinate 1,389,116 of NW_020884884.1, forward strand.
AGGTGGAGGTCATCCTCTTGTCCCAGGCAATTAGCGACAGGACAAGAGGGCATAGCCTCAAGCTGCTCCAGGATATGTTAAGGTTGGACATCAGGAGGAATTTCTTCACTGAAAGGGTCGTTAAACACTGGAATGGACTGCCCAGGGCAGTGGTAGAGTCACCATCCCTGGAGGTGTTCAAGCAATGACTGGATGTGGCTCTTAGTGCCATGGTCTAGTTGACAAGGTGGTAATCAGTCAAAGATCGGACTCATTGATCTGAGAGGTCTTTTCCAACCTAAATGACTCTGTGATTCCCCCTCTTGGCCACTCAGAAAGGTTTTCCCGATGCCTAACCTGGATGAGCTTCCTGCTCAGCTATACACAAATTGAGGGCTACTGTTCATATATGTCTCTTAAATCCTGTCTGTTTATGAGGGCAGACTGTTTGGGCTGCAGTAAAGTTAAGATGGGATACCTCACAGGGAAGCCATTCCAATTCCTGTCCTAGTAAGCAACATCAAATCCTGAGTGAGCCTTTTCTCTTCCTCTCAAAAGAATAAAATGCAGTTTTGCCTCTGCTGCAGCTGTGGATCAGCACTGACTACCCATGATGGTAACACATGATTATCACCAGCCTTTGCTTCAGAAAGGGAGACAACTAAAACCTATACCTCAAGGAAGGAGAGATAAAGGTGTTTCTACCCTGCAAATCCAAAGACAAGACAAATACCCTCTGCCACATCAACCCAAGCTCCTCACAGCACAGTTGAGCATCAAGCAGAGACAGTCCTCAAGCAGGATTCACGTGTTATCTGCATTCTGGGTGCAACCTATCAAAGCCCTGGCTGGCAGCCTTCACTCACTGCTGCTTTGAAGTTCCTTGGCCTGTGCCACCATGGGGCTTCCAGGCCCAGTTTACGTGCAGTGTGCCTGCTGGCATGCCAAAGGCTCCTGGATGCTGCCAGCTCACTTTGCATGCCCCACACAGCACACACAGGCTCCTGCCTGTCACTGAGAAATGCCTGGCAGCCCTCCAGGAGCCACTGCTTTCTGACTGTGAAGTGCTGGCAGGGTCTGACTGTCATTATCAGAACATTTCACCTCTTGTGTTTCACTCCACCCTTCTCAGAGAAAGAGAGGATGATTATCCATTCTCCTTCGGTTTTGTAAGAAGCCCAAAGCTTGCCAGGTGCTGAATTAACACCCCCGAGGTGCTGCAAGCCCTTCATGAGGTGGCCAAAGGAGTATTTTACAAGTGACTCCTGGCTCTAATTCAGAAGTGATTTCCTGCTCTTCCTGTTGGCTGCAGAAGCAACATCCAATGAAAGAAAGTTGCACACAGCTGATGGGACACTGCTGAACAGAAATGTGGAGCTGGCTGGTGCAAGGGTTGAACCACAGCACACTAGTGCTTTGAAGAGGAATTCCCTGATGCTCTTCTAAAATGCAGTGGAAATGCACCTGGTTTTTTTTGTAGCACATGAAGAGTGTTTTCTTCCCTTTGTTCTTACCCATCAAAAGTACATTAAAAGAATGATGCTGAAAATATCCAACTTCTAGTCAAAAGGAAGGCTTTATGAAAAGGAAAACCATTACCAAGAAACTCAGAAAACAAGGAGCCATTTCTCCCCTTCTCTCCAGCAATGCACAGCCCAGAAACACCATTATTGCAGCACCTTCACTCAGGGTGTGCCACCCAGACATTACATGCCCACATGTTGTTCACAGAGAGCTTCTTGGTTATTTCAACTACTCACAAGTCAATTCAGCAATTGTGGGTTATCAGAGATGAATCCTGCCCTGACTTTAGAAAAGACTCCCTGAAAGTACTGCTTTGTTGAAAGAAACATCATTTCTGTGATGTCACCTATGCCTGCCTCAAAAGGAGTTCCCAGAGATTTCCTTTCCAGGTGATTGTTTTCCCCGCTTGTTTGGTCCCTGTTGCAGAATTTGCCAGGGCATCTTAAAGTAGAGAAGCAGATTGAAAGATTTTGCTTAACATAGTCATTCTTTCTCAGAGAGTGATAGGGTGTACAGCATTTGAAAGAAGTTGATCTGTGTGAAACCTTCATGTGATTATTGTTACCCTTGTGACTCCTGGCTTGAACTTGTCCCATGCAATTTATGGAAGACTCCCTAAAGCACAGGCTGCTATTCAGCCATGACACTGTCAGGAACTGGTTCCAGTCACAGATGCAAATAAAACAAAAATAATCATGCAAAAAACTTCACTTGGGACAGATTTGAAGAGAGAACCTCGGTCAATTATTTATTTCTTGGCACTGATGAGTGCCAAGGCTTTTAGTTTCAGTATGGGCTGAAGACTGAAAGCAGAACTTCTGACACCAGTGGGATTAGACATAAATAAATTCACTCTAAGCAAATAAGGCTGGGACGTCCTATATCCCAAATTGATTTTGCATCTTTCCTTCTCAGTATATCATCTTCAAGAGGTAGATATTTGGCATACGCATGATACATTAATCAAAAATTTCTGCGACAGTACAGGCACAACTAACATGCACGAAAGTATCATCATCACGGCTGGGCTTCGTGAACGAAGATTTGGGAAGGGCTCTACCCACGTGTGTTACAAGCATGCTGGTGGCTAAAAAGGCCAATACGAGATAGGCACGTCTGGTTGTAAAAGGCACACAGAAAGACTCCTTAGGTGGTAAATTCTGCAAGGCACGATTCTTTCTGCGTTACCTTTTCTCCTCGAGAGTGATCCTGCGTGCGTTCTCAAAAGCATCAGCAGCGTTATAGATGGTGTGTCTCCAGATCTCCCGATTGCCATATCTGACTTGGCCGTGTTGATCCTCATGGAGTGAGATGATCATCTTAAGGAACTTGCGGGGAAAACGTAAGCGTTCCAAAATCTGCCATAGACCTTTTCTGCTCACGGTATTAAAAGCCTTGGTGAGATCAACAAAGACCACATACAGACCTTTGTTTTGTTCCCTACACTTCTCTTGCAGTTCTCTGAGAACAAACACTGTTTGTTTGTGATACACGAAAGTGTATCACACCGGAAAACCCCACATGTCCCAACATAGTACAAAAGACAGCAAAAGATTTACTGAAGTTGCAAAACCAAGATAAGCAACATCATTCTCCGGAGAAGGCAGCCCCCAGCAGAGAGTACATCCAGTCACAGCCAAAGCTAAAGCAGACTACACGCTGCAGCTGGTCAGTAATACACACAAGGCTACTTTCCAGTTCCACTGGATACCTCTGGAGACGCCACCTGACACCATCCAGCACACAGAGTCTTCTTTTACAAGGCTCTATAGGTGTGCACACATTGGAGCTGCTACTCAGCTCTGCGGCACAGGGGGAGGCTGCAGGGGCAGTTCCCCATCTTTGTGCTCAGTGTCCCCAGAGATGTCATTGGGATGGCTGGGGGAAACCCTGGTTCACCTCAACAACACAGACACCCTCAAAGGTGCATATACACACAGCCAGGTGCACCCCAACACACACGAGGTGTTGGCATTTTTAGAATGGGCCTGCATTTATGGCCATACACTCTCTAGGAACCTGCCAGACATGCTGGGGTAAAACACAGAACCCTGGGAACAACCGTGAGGGTCCTATGATCTCAACAGAGCTTGTCTTTATCCAGTAGAAACACATTTTTCATTGGGCTTTGGCAAACAGAAAACTCAAACTATTTACCATTTTAATGTATTGTGATAGTTGTTCTTCCTCCTTTCCTTTCCTTGACCTCACTACACACTAAGGTGAACAGAGAGTCCCAGTACCATCCTGTCTGGCTGCACTACACCCTGAATGCCTCCATGAGCAAATGGACTAAGAGCCATTTTAGGAAAGATGTTCAACTTGTAGAAAAAGGGACTAAGTACTCAGATACACTGAGGAATGCACCATTTGTATGTCAGAGAAGGACTTAAAGTACAGTAGAAAGCACTGAAGCTGGAAATTTAGAAAAAACTTGCTTTAAGGTGCCTTACACCAGGTCATTTCCCAGTCACTAAAGATGGACAAAGAAAGAAGAAAGAAAACTAAACAAAAAAAAAAAAAAAAACAAAAAAAAAAAAAAAAAAAAAGAAAAAAAAAAAAAACAAACCCCACAAGCCAATGAAGTTTTAAACTTTAAAAGTTAATTATCACAGTTTCATCCTGTGCTGGTACATTATGTACCATTCAGTTTTATTTCGCTGATGCCAAGAGTCTTTTAGTCCAGAGGATGTACCAAAAGTGATGTCTCCATTTTTTTTATTGGAAACCTGCCAGGAAAGAAAACAAAAAAACCCCATACATGCATCTATAATAGGTTGTAGTGGGCATGAAACAAGAATAGCAAGTCAGGGAACCTTCACATTTTGCAGGAACAGAGCTTCCATTCCCTTCCACAAGTTAAACATGCTATCCAAAAGGATTTTCTCATGGGAAAAAGTAAGTAATCAGGAATGGAAATAAACTGGTCAGAGCTGATTATCTTGCCAACTTTGAGATGCCCTCAGACATTTGTTTGGGGCAACCTTGGGGAACCTGACAAAACAAAGCATTTGAGTATAAATGCAAAGCACACCATTTTGAACCCAAGGTTGATTTCTTACACATTCAATTATAAATATGTAAGTATGCATATATACGCACAGACACACTACAAACAGGTGACTACTTCAAGGGTTTAAGATGGAAGGAAACAATGTCCACATTGCATTACCCAACAAAAAAAGTGAGAGAGGACAGAAGGAATTGAATTTCTTTTCAAAATCACATTTGTGTTATAATGATTTTTGGTGGAGAATTTCAGGGTTTTGTAATTTTGGGAAGAACATGCAGACTAAACATCGACACTCCACACATAAACCCTAAACAAAACCAAAAGCATTATCTAAAGTCTATTATAAAAAATGCACAATCGAATTTTATTTTTAAAAAGGATAAATGAGCTTGGTATAAGAGTGGTTGCTTTCAGACTCACCTGCAGGCATACTTCTCCACTTTTAAATTTACAAATTTAAACTGATCTTCAAATCCAGCTCCAAATCCACTTTGACAGCTCCATCTAGATGAACAGATAAAATACACTGACCTGCCCTTGAATTAACAGAGGATATGTTAAATAGCATCTGTGGGAGGCCCCTTGAGAACAACCATGCCAGAGAAACATACTCTATCCAAACCTATTCCATTTAAAAAGGGCAAACAATCCCAGGGGTATGGGGGACAGCAGGAACTATCTGTGATACTGACGAATAGCTTTAAATATAGTTTATTTTCTTCAAATGTAATTGGCATCAAATGTCTTTCTGTTTGTAGAAAGTTCAGTGGGGTAAGAACAGCTATTTTTGGATTGAAGAAAGGTCAGCAGAACACAAGACAAGCACTGGTGTTCCAAGGCTCTTGTAAGAATGCTAAATTTGACAGGGATGCTGGTAGATGGCTCCATAATGATTACATGCATTGCTTGTTGATTGGCAATATGACTTTTCTATTGCTTGAAACTGTGCTGTTGGGAATCTTTTTCATAACAAGCAACTGAAAAAAACCAGGGATCTTTAGTTTTAGGGTTTGGAGGTTCCTTTTTTTTTTTTTTTTTTTTTTTTGTGAGGGGAAATATTTTTGGGTTTGTTTGTTTTAAATTAAACAAAATAATATTTTAACATATCTGTGTAAATAAAGTGATAAATTTCTGCTGAAAAGCAAACAAACTAACCAAAAAAAGTTTTAACAGTAATGGATTAGGTAGTCAAGCCATGTAACTAAGGCTTCATACACACTGCTACCTCTAAACTCCCCAGGTTAACCTCTTCTGCTCCCAGGCAAGAAGATTATCTAGCCATGCCATCCATGTTTGCAGTTGGTAAGCACAATACTGACTGTGAGGGTAGTGAGGTACAGGTTGCCCAAAGAAGTTGTGGGTGCTGCAGCCCTGGAAGTGTTCAAGGCCAAGCTGGATGGAGCTCTGAGCAACCCGGACACCTGGTGAAGGTGTCCCTGCCCATGGCAGGGGGGTTGGACTGTAATCTTTAATGTCCCTTCCAACTCAAGCCATTCTATAATTCTAATAGAATAAAAAAAGTGGAAAAGCACCCTAATGTTTTGGGGTTTTTTTTCCCCTAGCAGCTTTCCATTGTCTGCTGCAGTGCCTGACTTCCCTTGGGTCCAGCTGCATGTTCCAATTAAAGAAGTCAGATGGACTTTGCTCTTGTTGGCAATCTTAAAATAAACACACACGTTGCTTACCCTTCATAGCTGCACAACACTGACTCCAGCACTGCCGCCACTGCTTCCAAAGATAGATTCCACAAGGCCAAGCTGAGTCCAGGTGATAATCTGAGCCAGGTTCTCAGCAGTGCCACAGAACTCCTTGCAAGCTGTTTCAATTTTATCTGCTCTCAGCATCCTCCCAGGGGCTGGTAAGTCCCAGCGGCTTCCTGGAGCATGGCTGTTCCCAAAATAGGTTCTCCCAGAAAGCACAGCCAACACTGCCACCCCATGTAGCAGAGAAGAGTCTTGCAATGAGGAAGATCCAGCTGACCACTTAGGCAGGTGTTTTGGTTGCACAACAGAGTGCAGTTCCCACAAGTAGAGAGCAGTAGCACACAGCGTTGCCTACTAGCGAGGTTCAGCACAGACCTTCTGCTCCATCAGACAAAGTGCCAAGAGCCTTCTCTATTTTGAAGTGGCTGTTGAAGGATTCAAGTGTGTTTGAGTTGCATTTCAAGTAAACTCAGCCTTTTCCTAAAACTACTTCCAGGGCTGAGCAGACAATTCTCATGGAACTCTAAAAGTATGAGGTATTTTTCCAGACTTTTAACAACTAAATTTAGATTGATGGATTCTATTTGGCTTCCTGGTGCCCCTTCCAGGATTAATTACAGAGCAACCTGCATCCTCAGTTAGGATGTCTGTGACTTACATTTTTGAGCTCATGAACATGAGCTGGAAGAGAGTTCTGCTAAAAACGATGCAGCCCAGGATATGGCAAACCATTGTTGGACAGATTTAGGTCTATTAAACAGAATTAAAGGAGACCTGAGAGAAATGAAACTTCATGTTATCTGTTTCTTGAGGTAACTGAAAAGAGGTTGACATTCTGCTTTACCTTAAATAAACCCAAGGAATAGAGAATTAATATGGACCACCAAAACCCACAACTGTAAACACAGTGGAAGATTATTTTTCGAGGAGTTCAGTCTTTATCTTTGAAAGTATCTAAGACACTGGTGGTACTCTTGATCTCTCTTATGATGTTCTTGTAGTCCAACTATCACTGTAGCTTTTCATATTTTACCAAAATTTTAAAGTTTTCAAATCTTGACAGGAAGTTGGCCCTGTGGGTCTTGGTATGTGGAGAGAGATGAAGGAGGTATTCTCCAATCCGGAAATTAATGTCTATTGCTTTGTTTTCTGCAGCTAGAGAAGACTGCACTCTGATCCAGCAGTTTTGTTTTGTTTTTTTCCAGTCCTACACTTCTATGTGCAAAATTTTGATAAAATGAAGAGATTTAGCCATCACCTTTAACTTACGCCAAAGTGTTATAGATAGGTCTGTTGAAAATAACTGTCCATGACTCAGTGAATATAATTGTGGCTGCTATGATTGAAGAATCATCATCCTTCAGAAGCTCTGGAAGACAAACCTCAATTAAGAGTGAATGAAGCTGGGTTTTGGAACTCAACAGCAAAGAGGCTTTGAGGGTTAGCGCATCAATGTGGCACAATAATTGTTTCACTGTGCTTATTATCTAGCTCCTAAAGAAAGCAAGAACAGTCAGCTGTTAAACAAGCAGTGATAAGCTGTCAGAGCAATTTTGTACACTAGAGAAGATACAATTCTCTACAATATTGCTCCTGGAGGAAAGTGAAGTTTCGGCCAGCTAGATGCTTTCTGAATAATAGTCCAGGGGCAAAGGGGAGATACTTTTTCTTTACATAGTTCCAGAAAATGAGAGGTTCCCACCCAAACTCTTCACAGTGATGTACCACAAGCTACTCCATGTCTTTGGTCTTCACAGGTGGAAGATAATCTCTACCTCTACCTGCTGTTTAGCTCAGGTTACAGTTACTTGTAATTTGATTTTATCAGTAAGTATCCGAAAGTATTCCTGATACTTTCAGTAAGTATCCCCAAAAGGGGATGGAGCCAGGCTCTTCTTGGTGGTACCAACCAATAGGACAAGAGGCAACGGGCAGAAACTGATATACAGGAAGTTCCACCTGAATATGAGTAATAACTTCTTTACTATGCAAGTGACCATGCACTGAAACATGTTGCCCAGAGAGGTTGTGGAGTCTGTCTCACTGGAGATATTCAAGAAACATCTGGACACAATCCTGTGCCATGTGCTCTGGGAGATTCTGCTTGAGCAGGCAGGTTGGGCCAGATGACCCACTGTGGTCCTTTCCAACTTTACCCATTCTGATTCTGTGATTTCCTGCAGCCAGTGTGACGAGCTGTGGTCTGAGAAGAGTGGCATTCCTCAAGCCAGGCTATGGTTGAATACTGGAAATTGAGGCTACTTGGTAACTAAAGGCTCATTCTCAATCTGTCTGCACCGAAATGCCTTGAGAACATGCAGCCACACAGGTAAAATGCAAAAATAGTAACTAGTAACCATGACTCTCTAAGCTGAGATTGTTAGCATTAACATAACGTGGATTATTTAAAAGTATGAACCTTTCTGAGGTATGAATGCTGCCTCTCTTTCGACCAAAGACTGATACACGTGTGGGCTTTATGCCTGCATTAAGAATCTTCTGTCCAAAAGAAACAAGGACTTTGTATGTGTAGACCTCAGCCCCGTAGCTACCCAGCACAGGGAATTTCTTATGGATCTTGAATGAGGAAAAGGCAATTTAAGGTGCTGGGATAGACCAGAAATTAACACCCTGTGGCAGCCCTTTTTGAAACTTTTGCCATTTGTAGAGGCAAGGACCAGGATTCTCTTTACTTCTTACAGAGCAGCAGAGTGATACCTTTGGAAGGCTGTTCTCCTCCTTAAGAAGCAGAAGCATGATCTTCCTTGGGCTTTGGGGGGGGCAGGCAGATTTGGCTGAAAACACACCCACCTTAAATCTTAAGCAACCCAGAAATTTCTGCCTGCAATGACTGTCTTTCTCTTACATGGCCTTCTGCAAGAATTATTGGTGTAATAAGTCCTGTAAAAAAAAAATTTGGTTTTATCCTATGAGACATGAAATAGGAAGCATGACCTTGCATTGACTTGAGTGTACTAAACTTTCCTACCTTCAAACTCATTTTTTCCTATTTTCATATATTTGTAAAAAATGAGTTAGTCTGTAAACATCTTCTTCGCCATAAGGGTTGTAAAACTGAGACTGATACCAACTTATTATCTGATGGTTCTGCTCTCTTACACACATCCTCTGGTTAACTGCATATATTCTTGAACTTAGAGGTAGGATTAAAAAAACCCAAATAATCAGTATTAACTACATGTGAGATCCTGGAAACAGAAAAGAGAGAAAAAAGGAAAAGGAAAGAAAGATTAACAAATGCTACACCTTACGAGAGTTTGATTTAACAAAAGTTTATACTTTTGTTTTCTTCTTCTGGAGTTAAAAAAAGAACTAACTTTTTAAGTACACAATTTAAAAACAGTGGTTTATGATTGACATGTTTTCAGTCAATTTCCTAAGGAGTTTTACAAAATCAAATACAATTCATACAGTTGCAGCAATTCAACAGTTACATGAAGATATTTATAGCGTAATGTTCTGTTATGCTCTTGACTTCCCAAAAACAGCTCTCTTTGACGACATAACTGATTTAAGTGTCATTTGTGAAATGTGTTGTACTCAGGTGCATACTTGTTCTAGGATTCTAGAAATATTCTTCTAAGAGGCTTTACAGGAGTAAATCAGGGGGTTAGATCTAAGGCCTCTTCTTAGTAAGAAAGCAGATGGCTGTTCCTCATTGCAAAGACAGCCCCATTTCCAAATTAGCCCAGTTGACAACAGCCTAACAAGAGGCAACAGAATCTATATCACACAATTTGTTATGTAAATGCTGATGTGCTGCTAAAACAACAATAGAAAAAAATACGTTTTGCTAGAGGTAAAAAATCAGCTCTCTTTCCTTCCGCTTCTTTGACTTAACAAAGAGACACACACTTAACTAATTGCTTTGGCAGGCCAGCAGGCTGCCTGTGCTTAATAATACCATTAGGAATTCCACAAGTTTTCAGCTTCTAACATTAAGAACCTTCAACACGTGCTTTTTAAAAGTGACCCTCAGAATTTTTTGTTTTCAAAAGATGCTTTTTCTCTCATATCCCACTATTTGCTGCATGAGGCACAACAATACACAAATATGCAATGTGCAGTCCAAATGGGGCACTTGTCTGTCCCAGGAAAACTAAATCCTTATCGAGTACTCTGCTAAAAAAATGACACTCAGAGCAACTCTGAGTTCACAAATAATACCTTCCCTATATTTCTGCTTCAGGCTTGTCACACACATCCACTTGAACTTGTTCAAAGCCCAGTGACTCTTCATTTTTCAGGTCTAAGTTGTGAACATGCATTAAAATTTCAGGTTCATACTTACAACAGAAAAGAAAGAATCTAAACACCAAATTGGGTCATATTTGCTCTTCTCCACACTTAATTAGATTCCTCCTTTTGGCTAGGGGAACACTCTTTCTAGATCTAGTAGTTCATAACAAACCAACAAGCTTTTGAAACAAGTAACAAGCATTTGAAAGATGGCTGGCTTTTATCTTGGAGTTCCTTTTTAAAAGAAAAAATTCACATAACAATTAAAGAAAAGATAATAATACTACCATAATCCAAATACTTTCCTCCTCTATTTGTTTTATGCAGTAGAAAATATAATTATCAGATTCCTACAAATGGCTGACATTTTGTTTAGATTGAAATAGGGCTGGTAACCAGAGATTTAAATGCAGAACCAGTAAGGATGTTAACATGGACAGTCTTAAGCTGCAGCTTCCCAAACATCTGCTTAGCAGCCTAACTTTCTGTAGTAAGAGATTCACTGAGTCACAAAGGAGCTACACATGAACACAGAGTCCTACAACATTGCCTGGACATCTGTTTGAACAGGGAAAGCTCAGCATCAGATCACTCCTGATGGCTTTTCTTCCCCTCCACTGTGCCTGAAGTCTCTGACAGAGTGAACATCCAATCCTTTTAGTCAAACGGGATATGTTACCAAATGCATCACTACTCTACAGCCTCAATATTACAGTATGGGGGTATATCTCCTTTCAGAGGAGAAAAAACCTGATGGTTCAAATTATCAAGCAGAGGTCATAAACCAAACAAACCCACGGCCATCATTAGCCAGTGTTCCCACCTCTAGACTGTAGTAGTATTTAGTCAGCTCACAATCCTTCTCCTTCTGCTATTGCTCTAATCTCAAAAGACAGCAGCCACCTTCAGGAAACAACTGCAGGTTTAGAAACGCAAAACAGTACCTCCAGACACACACATAGATGGGTAAGATGATTAGGACCAAAGAAGGGTGGAATCCAAGACAGAGTCCTGCCATTTCCACTCCATGTTCACTTGTAAAGGCAGCTCTGTGACCAACATACTTTGTGCTTGGCATGACTGTTTTTGTGGTTCTTTATAGGCACTAAATGTATATAATACACGATGCAAACCCTTGTACATAATTTCAGATTCCAATATTAAGGTTGACATGAAATTTTAGGAGGTGTGATGCTCACAGTAGTGCTGTGAAGTCTGTCTTGGATCAGTTTCTTCTCTCACAGCCTCCAGAAAAACTAAAGATGTGGTTGCTACAGGAATGCTAGTAGATTACATGATCTGGAATGACTGGCATTTCATAGCCTCATAGACCCCCCGCACCTTACAAAGGGACATGGCACTAAAAATATTGCAAGGAATAAGAAAAGGTTATGTTGATGACTGTGTTCATGGGAAAACAATTTGTGTACAAAGGTGAAAAAGCATCTTCTGATCAAAGTCTCTTTCATTCCCAGATCATCTTGTACACAGGGTCTCCAACTTGAATCGTTCCAGTTTTGTCAACAGCAAAGTATTTCCCAAAGAGAGGGCTGGTTTTGTAGATGTGTCGCTCGGATGGATCACAAAGGCGGTAACTGCAGAGAGAAAGCCCTTCTTTAGGATCAGTGGTAGCAAAACCTAAACATCAGAATATCAGTGATGAAAGAGAGGATATGAATAATGAAGACCTGTTTTGGTCACCATACTAGACTAAAAACTAAATAAATATTGTGGTTACGAGAATCAAACAGTTCAAATGAAGGAAAAAAAAGATTGACTGTATTTATGCATCTATGTCTAATACATATACAAAAATTTTTGTAAAAATAAAAGTCAAAGTAGCAAAGTTAGACCTTTAAATATCTCAAATACCTGTTACTCCAAGTATTCACCCTAGCAGAGAAGGAAGAGATATGAAATGTAAAGTTTACAAGAAGGAAGAGAGAACGTGAATTTTCTTAGCATATAGAATTGCAAAAAGTAGACTGGAAGCCAATATACACAGACCCTTACACTGCATGATTCTGTCCCACACACACTTCAAATCAGTTCTAAAATACTAGTCTAAAGTGTTGGGATCTAGCCTAAATCCTCTCCCACAACCTAAGAAACACTGCTATTTTTATAACCTTTTCAATGTCTCCAAAGGCTCCTTCCTGTCCATGACTCCAGTGTCTGGGTTAACAGTTGTTAAAATACACCTGCAAAGACACACAGTGCAAAATCAGTAACAGCTTCTTATCATAAACCTCTTTGCATCTGTATAAACTAAAGGTCTCAAAGATTTACCTGCCACAACACACGGTCCCTTTCATCTCCACATCACCAATAAGAATATCCTCCCAGGTGTCCTGAGGGAAGGTAAACATTGGGCACAGGTTAGACACGCCCACACGCAATCACTTTTCCAGGAGCGGCACAATCATTCATAAAGCTGCATCATTTGAGATGCTCACCTTTACTTGTACCTTCAAAATATGCAGTTATATTACAGTACTATTTTAATGAAAATTTTATGGTCACTGCATTTATCCCATTTCAGGGTATTTATCCCAATTCAGGACCAACTAATATCTGAAAAGAACGATACACAAATAATGAATCTCGTTCTGCAATGTGCCCTTCTCTGAAGCACTGAACCTAAACCAATTTTATTCTTACTGTGTGGGTGATAATCTGATCTGTGGCCTCTGGCAAGTCACCATTTTTACAGAAAGGAAATTTTCAGTGGAAGTAACTTTTCGCTTCTCATCTACAAAGGTTCCTATTGCAATCCCTCTTGGGAGACAGACATCTATTCCCACTTCAGGACCTTTTTAGATTCAAGAAATTATCAGATCTATCCAGAGGAAATTTTTTTTAAAAATGGCAACATGACATAAAAACACGTAAATGCCACCATTACCAGTTCATTTCATCACCTGATACCTTCCTAAATAGTGTTTTTTTGAACTACCAGAACATTGTCAGAGATGCAGTGATGGACTGCAGTATTGCAAGGGTTAGTTCTACTCTTGTGCCAGAGGCTATTTAAAAAATATGACACTGACAATTTACAAATTGTTCATTTGTATCATTAACTGATCGATTACAGAATGCACAGCTTTGCCTACTTTACACCTAAAGACAAACTTTCAGTGGCAAGCCTGTCATTTAAACACATTTATTTTATCCTTTGCTAAGCTAAATAATAGTTCACAGACCTGACTCCTCCCTCAGTGTTTCATGTGCACTGATGTGAGCAGAAGTTTTATCTCTCCGGAATTCAGTTGTAAAAGTCACAGAATAGCAGCTTTCCTCTCCTTCAGAGCACCACCACACAAGGAAACTGAGCTACAAAGAAACATAACCAAGTCTTCAAAAGACATTTAAGACAGTAATTTTACCTCCTCAAAAGCGCTGCAATCTGCCACAAGAATATTTGGCCTGAAGTTCTGTATCTTAGCTTTCTTTTCCAGCCTTGTATTTAAATCATCCATTGAAGCTTCAGAGAGGAGCAAGACTGGGCTGCAGTCAGGATAGGCAACCTACACAAACAAACAAAAACAAATCCTAAGGTTGCTGTAAAAGCACAGGAGAAAAGTCATGGAATAGCAAAAGGACAGGTGTGTTGGAACCAGTGGCCACATATTAGCCTGTTAGGCTGCTCCACTGAGGTTTTCATTTTCCTGGAATTAGGTTAACAAGGGAAACAATATGCTCTTTCCTATTTCAGTAACCGTGGTGAGTTTCATTTGCTCAAATTGTAAAATTAAACTTCTCCCTACAGAATTAAACCAAAATTATATAAGCTACCACAACTCCTTACAAAGTAATACCATATGCATGTCCCAGATGCTTATTCCAGGTGTTACAGACAGAATCAAGCATTTCAGTTATGGTAAGTTATGAAAGATACTCAAGACATTTATAGACCTGCTGAACTGATCCAGTTGACTATAATGAACTAACCGGATTTTTCTAACTAATGAATCTGCCTTATCACAACACCAAGAGGGAGTTCCACATCCAGAACAGCAATACTCAATTACAGTTGTCCATTAGTCAGTCTAAATTTGCTTGACAGTGGAAGGGCTGCCATATTAGCAAACAAGGCCAAAGAAGAGTATTCAAAAAAACACACAAAAATCCTTAAAGTAGACTTACACAAGAAAAAGAAAAAAAAAAAAAAAAGATAATTTGTGGCAAGAATTTTAGTGTATAGCACTCCTGTCTTTCTTTTATATTGTTCTTCCTCCTATCCTTGTACATGCCTTTCAACCATCACATGACGACTGCTAAAATAATTACACAAAAAATTCTGCCCTTTTTTCATGCTAGGATTCCTGCATGTCACCCCTCCTAATCTCACATCCCTTTTGCTGAAACCTAGTCTTCTGTATTGATCTCAGTGGCCTTACATAACAAAAGCATATCTATAAGTCTGTAATTGAATATACCTTCTTCTCTTTGTGCAACAAGCAAGACGCTGATGCCATACAAATAATAACATCAGTAAGACAAGGTACTCACAGTTTTAATTTGTTTAAAAACCTTACACTCACCAAGGACAGTTCAAACCACCTTCACTTGAGAGAGTTGTTCAAACAAAAAGAAGGGCATCAGTGACTCAAATGACATGAGGATAATTGAGCACAACACCTCCTTCCCATACCTGCATTAAATTTCTCTAGTATCACACCTTCGAGCCTCTTCCCACAGAAAGAGATGAAACTTCTGTAACCTTCTTTGGATTTTAACTCCTAGGCCCACAACTATAAGGCTCTGGGTTAAGTATCATTCCTTTAAACAAAATATGAAGTAACAACTTGTATCAGTACACTCTCACACCTAACAAGGGATAGGGAATGGAGGCTTTCTATGCAACAGATATCACACCATGGAAACATCTTTAAAACTATAACTTTTTTTCTATTCACTGAGACACAAAAGGTTCCTCCTCAAATATGAGTTTCAGACTCTTTAGCTGCAAATGGTCAACAGTTTAGAAGTAAAATTTAAGCAAGTCACCTCACCACAGAAAAAGAGAATACTCACATGGTTCAAGTACATGATTACACACCTTGCTAAACTGGGCTCAGTCACCAATGGTGGAACAGGCAAGTTTTGGTGGGTGGGTGGGAAGTGGTTAAAAGGAAGTACTTCTGAGAAAAAGAACATTTATTTACCTCATCAGTGTTTCGGAAAAGGTTTATTGTATTCTTTGACTTTCTTGGCACCATGGAGGGCTCAAAGTGCACCAGTCGATAGGGCTGTGATTTCAGGAAAGTGGTGATCCACTGAGCCACTTCATCACCACAGTCCCTGCCTTGGATATCCTGTCCAAACACCCTGAAGAGTAACAACACATCAGCAAGTTAGCTGGAAAGATGAAGGCTCAATGATGCTTATTATTTGAAGGCAAACAACATGTTTTAATAGTAGTAGCAATATATAGAAAACAAATCCCCTGAATTATAACAAGCTGGAGGTTGGTTTCAAAAACTGGCACAAGGATCAATCCCAGTGTTCATTCTCCTTGTGGCCACCATGTTTTGGAAAGTTAAGTAACATGGACATGGCTGGACAACACCAGCTGGTGAAATAAGCCTTGAAATAGCCTTAAGGTGCCCAGAGCTGACTGTCACATCGATGACCAGTAACAAACCCACCTGTTTGCCAGGTCTACTCTTGCATTTCCATGTGACTGCAACACCAAAAGATTTCTACCAAGAAATCAACCGAAAGGTAATTAACTTCAGAAAATAAACAATAGTTTGAAAGGGCACAATTAGTTACCGTAACTGATGTACAAGTGTTATTTATTGTAAGTGTCCCTAATTGTGATGGAAACTTTCTTTCAAATTTTAGTGCTGTTAAAATTTAGCTAGAGTTGAGCAAAACTTAAGCTAAAACTTCACATATAAAATAGATCAGTATCTTACGAGAGGTTAAAAATTTATAATCGAAACAAAGTCCATGGCGCACAAAAGGCCAATGGCACCAGAATACAAACAAGTTTACACAAGGAACACTTTCCTGGCAAGAAAAGGCAGACCTCAACTCAACCTTTCAATAAACTTCAACAACAGTCATGAATAGTTTTGTTACATTCTTCAAAGAAGCCATTTTGACCCAAACACACTGCAGTTTCCTATACCTCTGCAATCATATCCTGGACAGCTTAAAGCACAGAGATGCCCACACAGTTCATCCAGAGTTAGCCCCTAGGAGCCCTCCTCTACTCATCGAGGGGAGAGATGAACCATTAGGGTGCCAGCAGCAATATCCCTGCTCCATTTGCTGGGATTCCTGTATCTACTCTGCAACACAGGCTGGGATTAAATGCCATTGCCCCAGACAGCAATCTTTCTTACAGTTTCCAACACCACTGTTTTCCAGTCACGAAGCAGATCTATCCTAAGCACTCAGTGGTTTAGGGATCCCATAGGAACGGATCATCCAACTGAAGTGTTACAGACATTGGGCACAAAGGAAGAGCACAAGGTTTCTTAATCAGAATGCTATAGAAACCCTCTAACATTTGCACAAACAGAAGATGTGCCTATGCACTGGCTTCAGGCTTGCATTTGACTCTCCCAAAGACAGGATTTTAATTATCCACATGAAATTTGCAGCTGGAGTTAGCAGATTTCAAGACTGGCATCTGCACAGCCCTATGCAGCTAGGGGCACTATTGCACTGCCTTGGCTCCAAACCATGGGGCACGAGCCAGCACCCATGTGAAGGCATCGTGCTGGCCCAGAGATGGAATACACACAAGTCTGTGCAGGGCCAGCAGAGCACACTGTGCAGCAAGATAGCTACTCACACTCACACGCTGGAAGGGAAGAATCTGGGAGCAAAACCCAAATCTTCATTTTTCTGAACACAGTATTACTCCCAAACCTCATTCTTACAGATGGATCGGAAAGAGTCAGCCTTGAGCTGACAAATGGCAAATTGTTTAAGCACAGCAAGAGTCATACAAACCCTTAGGATCCTTCCTGAGAAGTACAAGGCAATGTTCCAGCTATGGGTGTTGCTAATTTCACATCCTATGACACCACCTACAATGCCAGACAACTTCGTAAGTCTTAAAGTCCGTTTACATGCATTTCACTTTTGATCATTTGGATTCTTAAATTCTAGCAGTTTTAAAGGCAGAGTGTGCAGGTTTATTAAGACAAAGAAAGAAAAAAAATCAGAAGAACAAATCATCAAGCTCTAAAATTGGAAAATCCAAGATAATTTTTCATTACTGAAATCTATTAGGCTATTTAAATACTTTTCTAACGGCACAACAAAGTTTAGAAAAATAACACCTTGAAAACTGCATGGTTTTGCAGTGCATGTGCCATTGGCACATATAGGCAATGTACACACCTTTTTAAAAGACTGTTCCATTTCTCTACCATTTGTAACTTGCGCCTGCCTTGTATAAACAGAGATACTGAACTTTGCTGATCAAGGGTTTCCACAGCAACAGATTTATGCTAAAAGCAAGCAAATGCAGCTCCTTGTCAGCACTTTTAGTTTTAATTACAGCAGCTGGTGCATTAACCGTCTCCGCTATCCAAAGGACAAACACTGACCAGTATCTTTGTAGGGGCTAACACCATTTACAGTTATGAAATACTCTTACATATTAATTGACACTGTAGCAGAGAAAAGATTTTCCAGCTACCCCAGGTAGTTTTCCAGCATGGATTCCAATACACAGATAAAACAATTAGGCTTGGAATCATACAACAAAACTCCAAGCACACAGCTAAATCACTCTTTGTAACCCATCCACCTGAAACTCCTTTGAGGTAGCAACTACAGAGAATGCCTTGGTCTCCAGGGATGCCTGTCTTTCCTGTGACCACAGGGTGAGCCTTGGGCAACCAAGTTTTTAAAAGAGGTACCTTAGTTAAATCCCTACAGACAGGGGTGAGGGAATCTAAACTCCGACATCTCACCAGCTCTGAATGGCCAGTACGCATCCAAAAATGCTGATACAGATTTTAGCTGTGATCAAGAAATACCAAAGGGCATGACTGAGGCTCTGAGATGCAACTGCTCACCCAAGCATAAGCGAAAACACTAGAAGTAAAAAGAAATGAGCAAACATAAAATTCTATGAAGATGCAAGATCACAGTTCATTTGGCTAATGTATAATGCATGGTCTTTGATACTGTGTCATCATTTCCTAAGACTTGTTTTCACTAGTGTTTAGCAGATTAAAACCAAATCAATCCTGGCCTCCTGTGTAACACACAGGAGAGAATTTCACAGAATCACAGAACAGTTTGGATTAGAAGGAACCTTTAAAGATCACCTAGGACAACCTCCTTGACATGGACAAGGACAACTCCCACTAGACCTGGTTGCTCAGAGCCACATCTAGCCTGGGCTTGAACACTGCCAGGGATGGGGCAGCCACATTTTCTCTGGACAACATGTTCCAGTGCCTCACTAGCCTCACTGCAAAAAACATCTTCCTTTTATCTAATCTAAATCTACTCTCTTTTATTTCATCACCACTACCCCTTATCTTGTCAGTACAGGCCCCGGTCTGAAGTCTCTCTCCATTATCCAGATGGCGAGACACACCCCCACAGAAAGATGCAAAAGCACCCAACTTTCCCCCTCCAATTTCTGCATTAGAAAATGCAAAGCCTCACACAATCTTGAAAAGCAAAGTATATGAGAAAGACTGTATTTAGAGAGAGGGGAGGGGGCCAAAAATACCTTTTTCAGTACCTGCAGTTGTGGACGGGGTTTTTCCTGGGGACATTCACAGGCAAGCACAGCTTCTCCATGTCTGGGGCCTCGAAGGTCAAGTGCCCGTCGTCACAGCCGACAGAAACGAGGACGAGCCGCGGCTCCTGGCGAGCCGTGACCATGTGCCCATCCTCCGTGATCACCAGCCAGAACCTGCGGCGGGCCGGGGGACAGAAAGGCGTCCGACGGCGTTAATGGCGGGCACGGCAGCACCCGCGGAGCAGCAGGTGCCTCTCCCCAGGTCCCGAGGAAAGCACCGGACAAACAGGGAACCCGGCGCCCCGTCCCGCCGTACCTGTCCCGCATGTCCCCGCTGCGCAGCCCCATGGGCGTCACCTGCGCCCGCCGCACCGACACCCCCTTGCACGACTTCACCGGGTACACGAAGAGCCTCAGCACCGTCCCGACCCGCTGCAGGCGGCGGCGGCGGCGCCGCCCGGCCCAGCGCCAGGCTCCGAGCAGGGCGCCCAGCGCCAGCAGCGCCGCCGCCCCCCACACCCAGCCCGGCCGGGCCGCCCCCAGGGAGCCCCGCAGGCCGCTCATGGCGACTGGGCCTCGCCGCGGCCCCGCCGCGACCGAAAGAGCTGTGGGCGGAGCGGCCCCGGAGGGGCTCCCGCACCGCCCCCTGCCACCGCCCCCGGCCCCGCCTGGCGTGACGGGGCTGGCACCGGCCCCGCGCTGAGGGGGAGCGGGGCCGCGACCTTCGCTGAGGGAAGGCGCGGAAAATAAAGGGCTGAGCGTCCGGCTCGGCAAAGCGCCGGCAGTGGATGCGTTTCTTCTGATATCCGGGCTTTTATTAGAAGCGGTGCCACAGGAAAAGTGCGGGCTGTGTGGAAAAGCACGGAGCGCGTCAAATTGGCGCGTTTGGTTTGACTCGGAGAAGCGCGGAACGGGTGGAGGGATGGAGGCGAGGAACTGGTGCGACGAGCAGCCTAATGTGGTGGGCACCTGATGTGGAAAGGATGTCCCGAGGCGTTCAGCTGCTTTGGGATATATTTGGGATATATTCACCACTGTCCCAGCTGCTTGGTACTAAACTCGTGAGACCCTTTCCAATAGCTTTCCTCCTGTTGGCAGGGTCCCAGGGAAGTGATTTTGTGGGATACCCAGCTACAAGGCAAATACAACATAAAATACAGGCTGGAGTGGAGAACGCTGCTGTCACCACGTGCCTCTCCTCATAGGCAAAGCAAGAGCCTTGGCTGCTGTTTTACCCCAGCTCCCTCATTCAGGCTTGCCAGGATCTGGAGACCAAACTCCCAAATTGAAATCAGTGTGCTGAGACTAAAGCCCTAGCAGGCGGAAAGTGGGGAAGCTTCGTGCTGGGCATTTCTGAAAGATGCAGACAGCTCAGCCATCCTGCATTTACGTACTACATCAAGAGTATCTTGGTGGACAGGAATCTTAGAGATGTGGCTGTCATGGGCCTCTCTGACAACAGGGGTGTGTGGGCAGCTAAGCCAGGAGTGCTCCTCGCAGCCGTCTTTTCTCAAGAAGTGGGCTTGATCATAGGCCAGGATCAGAAAATATTCCTGCTAAATAGAATCACTGTAGCTAGCAAAAAGTTATTTGTGACAACCTGCTGGTGGATGAAGACAAAGTGATGAATGTCAGAAGCAAAGGGAGTGACAGTAGATCTATATCTATTGGCAAGACCCCCAAAAACCCTGATCTTCCCTATGGGCAAGAAGGGAGTTCACAGAGGAGTCCTCAATTAAAAGGACCAGGATATGACTGTGGACATGAAAGCATGACACAAAAAGTGCCAAAGAATCAGACATCTGCCTGAGCATGGAGAAGGGAAATCAATCTACTTTTGTTGTAGATGTCTTTGCTTGCTTCTTTCAGATGAGGGGTACTGGGCAGGTAGCAGTGCTGAGACACTAACAGCCCACCTGACCATCTGTGGTACAGAAGAGAGTAGCATGTACGTTCCTCATCAGGATGCTCAGTGTTACTTGAGTGATTTCCCAGCCATCTTGGGTGGTTGCTCCCTGTTATTTGCATTCTACTGACTGATCTTGGTGTGAAGGTCTCTAGTAACATTAGCTTTGGGAAAAGGGAGGAGGGAGGGCAATCCCTTTGCCCTCTTGTTCACTACTTTGCAGTTTAAATCATGCCCTAATGCCAGTTATGGGTTTTGAGACCTTTCTCCGTCTCAGGTAGACCATGACATTAAGGATAAGCAAGACTTGTGTTTATTTTGAATTTATTTCTGGAGCAAGCCCAGTTTATTCTGGAGATTAACTATTGATCAGCAGAGCCTTGTGCTGTCTGTTGGACTGGGCAGGGGGGGCATGTGCAGAGACAGTCTGCCACCTGCTTACCTTCCACGTCACTTGAAACCCCTTCTTATGCTACTTTACTGAGAGAATTTTTTTTATTTTTTTTTTTTAATGAGACAAGTCACCTGTCTTGCATCTGTGGCATGAGAATCTTCTGAGGGTTGCTTCCTTTCTATCCTGCTCAGTCGCACTGCCTGGCCTCGAGATCACAGGTCCCTGTAAGCTCTCCAGGGCCCCCCAAGAGGATGTGGGGTTCTGTCAAACACTGCAGATTTCCCCTCCATTCGCCAGTACAGCCTTCCCCTCCTGCTCCCTCTTGTATCCCTAAAAGGACAGTCTGAAATGAGACAGAACTGGTGCACATTTATGGACTACGTATTGGTCAGTTAACAAGTATGTTGCAATCTGGTTCTTGAAGAGTTTGAATAGTTTGAAAAATGTGTAGCTATGTGATAAAAAGTTCTGTGCATTCCCCTCACCCTGTAGTCTGTATATCCCTCTGCCAAGTATGATAAATTGTAGCAATCACGTGTAATAAAAGTTTTTTTGGAATTCAGCTGGACGAGCTAAAGCAGAGCTACACTGCGTCCTTGTAGTATCTTTTAGGTGTCATAATTTACTACTTACTTGCTTTATCTGGGTGCTAGAGAAAATAGACCTGATGTGTATACATACTTTACCAGCATAAAGTAGGGAGGAGTAGGGACCTGCATAGCTGTGAGAAGCTACAGCTTCTCTGTAGTTACACACTACCATAGGATCATAGAACATGCTGAGTTGGAAGTAACCCGTCAGGATCATCAAGTCCAACTCCTGGCCCTGCACAGGACACCCCAAGAATCACACTTGATGCCTGGGAGCATTGTCCAAACGCTTCTTGAACTCTGTCAGGCTTGGTGCTGTGATCACTTCCCTGGGGAGCCTGTTCTAGTGCCCAACCCCCTTTGGATGAAAAATCTTTTCCTGTTGCATAACCTAAAGCTCCCCTGACCCAGCTTCATACTGTTTCCTCAAGTCCTGTCACTGGTCACAAGAGTGAAGAAGAGCTCTGTACCTACCCCTCCACTTCCCCTTGTGAGGATATTGAAGACTGTAATGAGGCAGCACAGTGGTGTACAAAACCAGATTCTTTTAGTTTGAAGGACTTGTTAACTAAATTCAGAAATAACTCACCTTTGCCAACAATTGGATATTACTTAAAAGAAAAAAAATATTTCTAAATCCAAGAAGGACCTTAAACTTTAATTTCCTAGACTGACTGACCTGGAGTCTGAGGAGATTTTGTCCAGACCAGCCCCAAATAGCTGCTGTTGCATTCAGCCCTAAATCTTGGAGAATATGGTGAGGAGCTTAAAGAAATAACAGAAGGCAGCAACGTCTGTGTAATCTCTTGTTTCTTGCTGTGATACAAGGAAAATAAAATCAGAAATAGCTCCAGAGAGCATGGTTGTGGTTAAACATTTCAGGTCTCAGACTGCAGGTGTTGAGAAAAGCCCTCTTCACTCATGCACCAGGCACCTCTCCAACAGCCTCCAGTAAATAGCTTGACCAACAGGTTTGTTTAATCCTCCATCCCAGGCATTCCTGTGCTTGCCTAGGAGCCACCAGCTCCTTCTGCTGTTAAGCAATGTGAATTGAGCCACTCTGACAAAGTGTAGGTACTGGTTTTGTTGCAATACAAATACAGCATCTAGTGCAATGGAATTGTATTTGTCGTAGCCAGAGCAGGCATGGTATTCCTGCACTTAAAAGGAAATGACTGTGTTTTCAATTCCTTCTAACTTCATCAAACTTCAGGACAGTTGTGCTGAAATTCCCTGCACCAAGTTCTTGCCTTAGTTTCCTTGAAAGGTGTCTGATCAGATGAAGGATTCACAGTGTCAGTCTTGCAGCAAACCGAGGCGAGGCTCCCTCAGTCATGAAAATGAGCAATGATGACCTATCTTGAAAAGGTATTGTGTTAACTCAGAAGCACAGAACAAATTTTCAGGTGGAATAAATTTTACAGAAAAAGTAATGACACATCTGCCTGAAGGGTGATTCGAGATAATTCTTCCACAGGCAAACCTAGACTCCCTTGTAGCAGCGGCTCAATCAGATGTCTAAGAGGAATGAGGAGGAAAGAGGTGGAGAATTTTACTTGTTTCCATTAAAAAAAAAGACAAGTGACTGGGGATCTTCTAGGTTTTCAATATGCACACAGCGCTGTACTTTGGAAAGGCATTATGTGCTGCACTGAAGTGTAGGTTTGGATGGACATTATGGAAAAATCCACAGTGACAAAAAAAGCAAAATGCTGGCCTCAATTAGGTGACAGAGTGTTAGGATGGAGCTAAATGTAGGCTGGACTTGTCTCGGTGAAGGAATTAAATGCCCGTGCCATGGATATGGCAGTTATTTTTTCAATGACTCTCTGATAATTCAGCAAAAGGCAGGGCTGAGGGGATGACATGCCATGTATACGATCATAGGATGATTTCAACAAGATATGATAAAAGTCAGATTACACCCACACACAGACAAATTATATCCTTTTTCCAAAGTTATAAAAAACAATAAATTCAAAAGATTCCTTCACAAAGAGGAGAGGAGGATAAAAGCATTGCCATTTCCTCTTAAAATCTTGAAGGAAATCAGAGTTCAGTGAGTCATGCACTAGAAATGAGCTCAGTGAAATTCATGTATGGAAAAAACCTCAGGCGAGTAATTGACAATGATAGAGTTATAAATAGAATCATTAATGATAAATGCCATTTAATGGAGACAGAGCAGTGAGATAAAAGGATCTTTTTTTATTATGAGGTTTTTCCTATACAGAGAATTGTACATACCTAAAACCCAGACAGGCTGATAGGCTACTTTGGTCACTGTCCAGCCAATAAGAAGATGAATTGAACATTCATCTTTTTCTTCCAGTCAAATGCCAAGCTTCAGTCTGCCCGAATGCACCAGGGCAATACAGAAGTGAACGTTCCGGGCAAATGTTTGGCCCAGTATTAACTAGCACAGGCTAATGACATTTGAAGTTCTCCCATGTTCTGTAAATGCTATTGTCCAGGTGAATAAAGTATCCATCAGGTAGCTTTAGGGGTCCAAATAGTCAGGGTAGAGCTGCATGTCATCTGGGAGAGCAGGCAAGGACCAAAGGAGAGGCTTTACTGGGGAGCAGGGCATTTGTTCCGCAGCACAAGGACTAACATTCTTCTGCAGCTGTGGTGTAGAGGGACGGATGGGATTCACCAAGGACAGGAAAGTCTCCTCTCTAATTCAGGCACAGCTGAAGAAACAATTTGATGCTAGTTTAGTGTCCAGGGAAAGGAAGGAGTAAGGATTCTTTTATGGGAGCAGAAACAGAAAGCATGAGGAGGAAAGTATACATGGCCTGCTGGAGCTGGAATCCAAGGCAACTCCTGGGGGAGTGTGGCACTCCAGTCTGCTACCCTCTGTTCAAAATCACACATCCTGTCATAGGCAGCTGTTATCTTTCCAGCAGAAGATGAGATTCAGAAACAAGAAGTGACAGTGGCTCATCCCCTCACCTCCAGTGAAGCATCCTTAATGATTTTTTTTTTTTTAAGGCACAGTAAGAACTTCAGGGCAAGGTGTAATGCATTTTGAGGTGTTACAGGAAAAAAAAACAACCAACCAAACAAGAAAACCCACTCAAAACCGATATTCCTTTGGCTACACATTTGAAACACTCGCACACAGGAGGCTCAGGATTCCACTGGCTAGGAAACACTGGTATGCAGAGACACACGTTACACTTCTGGGACCCAACATCCTGAGGATGGATCTGGACAAACCGGGAGGCCAGCCTAGGGGAAGGCAGGAAATCCCTGCAGGAGATGAGGCAGAACAACGAGGCAGGCAGACAAAGCTGGAAATCTGTTTCTCTCCCAGGAGATGGCAGTAAAGGACAATTGCCTCACAGGCGGCGTAGCGCAGTGAAGTGGAAAATTTGGTGGGAGCCAAACAGCTCCTCGGGCAGCCTGCGCTGCCACCTTCGCCAGTCGCTCCTTGTTACCAGAAGCAAAGCTTTATTCTTAGCGTCAGTGCTCCTAGCAAGGGTGAGGATATCAGTCTTTTACATTTCCATACAGTAGGTAAATTTATAAGCTTTCTGCTCACCATGGCAGGATTCCACTCACAGCCTCATCCAGACTGGAATGATCCCAGGAGGTTTCTCCTCCAGCCTCTGCTCACAGTAGAGTCAACACTGTATTCACACTGGGTTGTCCTCCACTTTGAACATCATGCCTTTAGACCCTCCATGGACAGACACTTCCCAGCCTCCTGAAGAAACCTCTCCTTTCAATGCTTATTGTGTCCCCTTGCCCCCCAGTTTGAATTTATGACCATGGCCTCTTGCTGCCTGGCTGCAGACCGCAGTAAAGAGCCTGGACCCATCTTGTTGGCAACCCTTTCTTAGGTCTTGAAAAGATGCTGTCTAGGCTTTCATAAGTCTTCCCTCCTCCAGCTGAACAAGTCAAAAGCCCTGCCCCTGTCCTCATATGCAATGCAGGATTCAGGAAGATGCACCACCCTCTCTGAGCTCAGGCTAGACTTCACCCCAGAAAAAGCCTGGCAGCCTCATGCTGTTTCCTACAAGAAGAAGGAAGGCAAGGATTTTATTCCTTTACTTCTTTTTAATTTAATTATCTCCATTCTTCTCCAAGCTCTTCAGACTCTCTACTGCTACTTGAAGAAATAAGGATTTCCAAAGCACACTGTGCAGTTAACTGCAGCAACTTCATACACATTTTAGGACCAGTTTTGTCTCAGAAGAGGCCAGTGTCCAATTAACAAGGCACTCAGGATACAGAAAAAGAGACAACTGGTTTTACAGCACCCCAGCACAAAACCTGCCCCTGTCCCAGTCTTACAGCCAGAGGTCAGAAAGGTCATTCATCTCTGAAGTGAACCTGCTGTGCCATGGTATGGTACAGCTCTCCTCAGTCACTGCACTTCAAAAGCAAGCTATGCTAGAGTGTTTCCTTGCTGCTAATGTCGCAGGACAAAGGACAATAGCTATGAGTCCTTTGCCATTTCCTCAGAGCCTACAGTAAGTCAGAGTAGTAATCAAATACTCTGGCAAAAACAGCCAAAATATGCTTTATTCTGCTCTGTGACTCATTGAGCAGTCATTAGGAATACTCAGGGATTTAGATTAAAAGTGATTTGCCAGGTTGTCTGGTTATGGAGTTCATTCCTAGCTTAACTATCTACTTCTTGCCACTCTTGCATGTATTTACCTTCCCAAACTTATTTATCCTGCCATTTGTTATAAAGAATAGTGAAAGGTGTGTAGAAATCTGAAGGGAACCAGATAGCACAGTAGCACACCACTGGTGACAAAAACCTGTCAAGTGAAGCAACTCCACGCAAATGCCTCAGGGAGGAACATATTTCGTCTAGCTCAAATGTCAAATCCAATCTTCCCCCTCTACGCACTGTATCATAGTATCCACCACATCTCACCTTTCTGAGTAAGTTGAGTGTCTGTTTTGTTCCTCAAAGGCACCAGGACAAGCTGCAGACAAGACTATTTTAATAACAGAGACTGTGTGAACCTCTGGGTTGAAAGCTCTGCCTGCTGGGGTGGCTCCTCCAAGGACAACCTTGTTAAGAGTACAAAATGCCTGTGCAGAAGCCAAGCCAACCCTGGACTGCCCTCCCAGCTTGGCACACTCCCAGGGCTGCCTGGGGAGCCCAACCTCCTCCGAGTCACCTGCAGACTTCCACCACAACAGCTCTGTTTCAGATGGAGGTTACCATTTCTCGTTGGTTGAGTGGGCTAACCTGCCACTCAGTGCCGAGTTAGTCAGGGAATATTTCCTCATCTCCTATATCACTGAGACAACATTTAGCAACAGTGCTGTAGGATCTGTGCTGTCCCACCTGTTTGCATCAGCACTAAGCCAGATCTGGCCCAGCAGGGATGCTGCCATGACTGACAGGAACTCTGCCATCTACCTCGCTGAAAAATAAACCTCACGCTTCAGATTCAAATTTTCTGGATGCTGCTCTGTGAACTGGGCTATTGAGGAGAGTAGCAAACCCTCAGGCCAAGACTTGGCCTCACGAATTCACTCCACCAGCTCAGGAGTGAATCTCTGCTCAAAGAGAACTGATAAGCAGCACTAATTGGTAGCCTCAGTGAGAACCATCAGTTCATTTTGAGGAAGGAGAATGAATCACCAGCTGTTTTATAGCAACAGCACAGGTTACTTGCTTACTTTTTCTTTCTCCCTCCTCTTTCTTTGTTTTTGGTCTGTTTTAGAAACAACACTCAGCTGAAGCTGACCCACCAAGATGCATCAGGCTTTGCTTTTCTCAGGCAAAAGGGTCCTGTATGGATAGCAAGCACCAGGTGAGATTAAAGTTGCACCAGGTGAGCAGAGACCATACGTCAGCAGGCAAAAGTCAGTGTGCTGGAAGTTCAGGAGCTAAAGTTCATGTTTACCTTAGTGGAAAGTCCCTGCACTGAACGGGCTGGACCCTGCATGTTGCAATGTGTGACCAGCCTTTCTAGTCAGAGAAATAGATGGACACTCACTTCACATGGAAAAATGGAGACACAAATCCCTCCTGCTTGACTTCAGTAATTTAAACAAAAAGGTCTAATGATTCATGCTGTAAAAGCACTATAAAAGATAGTGTAACAAAATCTGAAGTTAATCCCACACTCTTCAGGCTGGTGTGGCATGTGGGTGGTAGGATGGCCCTGTTATTACTGCAGAAGAGGCAGCTGGTATTGACAACCCTCTGACCTGCTGGTGGGGCCAATCAGAGGAATGGGTCTGTCCCCACAAAGAAGTTCAAGACAAACAACTAGAGGCATAACATCTATGAGTGAAATCCCATTGTGGCTATTCCTACCCTAACTCATGCAACCTGAGATCCTCAGCAGCTTCATCTCTATCTTGCCTCTCCTGAGCATGTCCATGCAGTCTGGGCTACAGCCGTGTCCTTCTGGAAGGGCACTGAGGCAAAACAACGTGGGGAAGTTTACACTGCAGCTTCCCCTCACTGGCTGGGCCACTGCTGAGAGGCTCCTCCTCTGTGCACTTACTTGTGTGTGTAGGTAAAAAACACGACATGGATTTAATTACTTTTATTTACAGACCAGTCAGAAAAGAGGATAGAAAAAAACCCCCACCTTTGATTCATTTGCTACATTTAAAACAAATACAGTGTGGTTTGCTAAGACATACAAACCCCTTCGTTCAGAGAAGGCAAAGCAAGCAGTTTCCAGTGAAGTCAACTCCTTGATTACAGACACTATCAAAACTAGAAAGATATATAATACACAGAAAGTGCTACCAGGGAAGTCTTTTACTGCTACCACAAAAGACTGACAGAAACAAACTAATAAAATCCACAGACTTTTTAAGACCCATAAACCACCTTGTTCCTGTGTCATCAATACAAGATTTACATCCCTGGATGTGCAACATGGAAGCTGCTCCACCCGCATTACAGAGCTGAGCCATTTGATGTTGACATCCTCTGGCTACAACCCAGATACAGAAATGAAGATGGAGTTGGCAGGTTCTTTGGTCCCATTCTTATACACAACAGTTGCACATCCTTACACCAAATGCTGTATGTATTTTTTTTCAGATGCAGCTGGCAATCCACTTTTTTCCCTGGTGAACACAACAGAACTATTTTTTTTTTATGCCCCAGCTTCCAGAAAAAGGTATGTCAGATACAAATTTTGTTCTCAGTAAAAAAAAATCTGCAGATTTCATAGTAGCAGAGGAAAAGTTTAAAATGTTGATCACAGTGAACCTTTAATGCCCCAAAATAAGAAGACATACACATCTCATTCTCTTTCCGGGTTTTTACATTATTCTTAAGATTTAAAGGCTCATTATGTCCAGCGTTTGAAATGAAGAACCATGACGCAACAAAGCTATCTTTGTCTCAGGCCACAGTCCTTTTACATCCAAGTATATTTTTAAGCACACTCATAATCTTAACCTTCTCAGGGAAAAAAAACCCCACCAAATGACAAAAATACCTCAGAAAACCAAATACTATCTTTTCCTGACCCTTTGTTATCTGTTTCCTCCGCTGCTTTGACAATTCCTCTCCCTACCCAAACTCATCTCCACCTCCCCAGCTGCTCTCTCATCCTCTATTTTCTTTCATTTCTCTCTCCTTCATCTACTTGCTTTTCCATCCTTCCTTGGCTTCCTTGTACACATAGCACGAAGCTCTAGAAAACAAACTCATGCCCGAGAACAAACTTCTGCTCAATCATCAAAGATTTTCCCTCATTCTTGCATTTCCTTGACCTGATCTGATTTTATAAAGGGTTGGAAGTTTTTGCAGAGAAGAGCACTCAGTCTTGGGAAAGGGGTTGGCGCAGGGGTGTGGAGCTGGGATTGTTGGTCCAAGAGGTTTCTCTGATGCAGGTCTCAAATTTAATCCTGAGAAAGCAGCAATGGCCTCACATGCCCCTCTGTGGGGTGCGTGGAGCTGCTCTAGCGGACGAAGTTTGCCACGTGTGTTGCCACCCCAAAGGGAGCGGAATAGGCCGCCGCTAATCCTTGCAAGCCGACCACCAAGTAGTGACATCCCTTCTGCAGAGCTTTGCCGACGTTCTGCGGAGAGAGATGGAGAAAGGGGATAAAAAAAATGAGAGGCCGTAGAAGACACCTTCGCATAAAATCGTTCCGACAACCAGTGTCGCTGCCCCAGAAAATGAACTTCTCCCACAGCTAATGAGGGCTTGAGCGTGGAAAAACATTTTACCATCTATTTTTATGTAGAAATACACACCCACAGGGTATAGTTAAACTGAACGGATGCAGCCTCCACAGGAAGCCAGGCTTTCACGTGGGCTCCTATTCAAGAATAAAATTAGTTCAAATTCACCCTAGCTTGTAGAAGTGTATGTTTCCCACACACACAGGTTCTGGCTGTGTTAGTAGCTGTAAAAGCACATAAAGCGTTAAAACTGGAGCTGAACAAGAAGACAGTAATCGCTGAGAATACATTTGTGGAAATTTTATGGCTTTTTGTCAAAATAAGATTTTTTGGCCAAAATAAGAATGTGTCAATCCACTTTCATGTCTGTACATGTTTAAGAACTCATCTGTGTACTGCATAAGAGACAATTTGCTACAGACTATTTAATTGAAAACGTTAATCTAATTTTGATTTAACTTCAGATGGTTTTTGCTCATATGGCTGGGGAATAAATAGTGTCGTCAGTTGGGGAGGAATATCATAATTAATTGTTAGTAAGTCTTCATGGTTGTGTGGAACTAGATCAAAAGCATCTCTTGTAACATGGAAAACACTAAAACAGAGTAAATACTCTAAAATCAATGAAATCCAGTCAATATTATATTTCTTGGTTTTCTTAAATCTGGATTACAGTGGTACTGCCACATGAAAACCTTCAGCTGTTGTGATACTACTATATAGCTGAATTTTGCTTGTTTTATTCCTATGGAAACTTACTTGAAGGGAATTAAGATGCCAAAATAAAAAAGGTAAACCGATCCTGGGGGCAGAGCCTGAGGCTGGAGGAGGAGACGTGTGGCCTTCCCTTCCCACATCTGCCCTGGTCTCACTGTGTCACACTGGAGACTTCTTTCCTCCTTCCTGCCATGTGTGCAACTTTACCTACCTGGACCTTACCTGCACTATCAGGAGTTGTTCTTTATGCCAGGGCCAAACTGGCAAACCTTCCCTGCGGGAATGTCATCTGACCAACATAAAAGGGAATACGTAGTGTTCAAGAACTGGCCTGTGCTCTGAACATTGTTATAAGTGTCCCTATACCAACAGCACATACAGCAATAGGACCAGAAGCGAAGTTATGACCTGCTGCGATGTAACCAGACTCACTAAACTGCACCGTAAAGATTGAGCCTGCTGGCTTGAGACAGCTTCCTACTGCATGTGACCTGGAAATCACAGTGCTGGAAACTCAAAGTATCAAATGCATCATGAAAGAATGAAATATTCTATTCAAATCTTTATGAAACAGCAGGATTTGAGAGGGAGCTCCTGACTATGCTGACATCAATTTCAAAACTCAGTTTCAAAAGTAAGTAACTTTGCCGAGCTGACTGGCATTTTTTGCATGTCAGACATAGCAAGCATAGCTTTACCAAAATCACCACTTTTAAAAGAATGCAGTAGAAAGTCATGGCTCACACTGACATCTGCAATCTCTGCAGTAGGAAAAGATTCCTGACAACGGAGAGGTTTTTCTTGCTAACACAGAAACTATTTTTTGCTACAAATATTCAAGACATACCTGAGATGTACTTAAGTGACATAAACAAGAGACAAATAATCGAATTCTTCCACATAGCACTTCTGTAACCAAAGACACTCATCTTCTAGTGGGAAGAAAATCAAACCACCAGACTGTAGGACTGGTGACTTCCCACACAGAGCAAAAGAACAGTTTTGACTCAAAATAGCTGTTACAGATGAAGAACATGTTGCACTTTTTTCTGTAACTCACAGCGGTGATTTTCAGGGGGCACCTAGAAGGCAAACTCGGCCAAGGAATGTACTGGAGGGATGTTTACCATTTCTTTCGGTCACTTCAGTAGAAGTGGAAAAAAATGCAGGCCAATTAACTGGAAGTTTTAAGGAATAGTGTTAAAACAATGACGCCGAGGGAAACGCAGAACCAAGCAAGGCAAAGTACTCGTCACATGGATCAGCTTAGTGTCATTTTCACTCCGAAGAGGCAGATTTTGTACTCTTTGATCCGGGCGAGGGTCGGTGTCCGGCCCTCCCCAACAGCACCGGCTCATTCCCGGGAAGGTCCAGAGCGAGCCCGAAGGCTGACCCCGCCTCGGAGCTGGGCGCTGGCACTGAAATGCCCGAGGGACAAGGGGCACTTCCCAGAGCCTCTCGAAACAGTCGGGGCCGAGACCCCGCCGCCCTCCCCCTCCGCGGGTCCCCGCGCCGAGGATCCCTGTGCCGAGGATCCCTGTGCCAGGGATCCCTGTGCCGAGG